>NC_134581.1:48927500-49227500 GCF_037038515.1 Microtus pennsylvanicus
TTGTGTATCTGTTCTTCTCCTGGGTTTTATAGATGGTTTTCAGAATTACTGTTATCTTTTCTAGTGTCGGCCTCCATGAATATTTCTTGTAGGACTGATCTGGTTTAGTTGAATTCTGTTTCTGCTTATCTGGGAAATACTTTTTCTTTCAGTTATTTTTTTTTTTTTTTTTGGTTTTTCGAGACAGGGTTTCTCTGTGGCTTTGGAGCCTGTCCTGGAACTAGCTCTGTAGACCAGACTGGTCTCGAACTCACAGAGATCCGCCTGCCTCTGCCTCCCGAGTGCTGGGATTAAAGGCGTGCGCCACCATCGCCCGGCTTCTTTCAGTTATTTTTTAAAATTATTTAAAAGATTTATTTATTATGTATACAGTGTTCTATCTGTATGCTTGTAGGCCAGATGAGGACACCAGACCTCATTACAGATGGTTGTGAGCCACCATGTGGTTGCTGGGAATTGAACTAATGACGTCTGGAAGAGCAGGCAGTGCTCTTAACCGCTGAGCCATCTCTCCAGCCCTTTCTTTCAGTTATTAAGACTAACTTGTGGGCATAGTACTAGGTGTCTACGTGTTACTTCTTTCAGTATTTTGAATATGGTCTCTAGCCTGTAAGGTTTCTGTCGAGAAATGCGCCTTAAGATCAGTAGACCCCCAGTCTAGGTGACTTGACACTTTCTTCTAGCTACTGTTATGATTCCATCTTTGCCTTACATTTGTGGCATGTTGTCTATAATAACCTTGGTTTTATATCTGTTTTGAGTGAATCTAGTTGGGATACTTTGAACATCTTGAATCTCTTCAGACTTGGAAATTTGGGGCTATATTCTATGAAATATTGTTTGTGGTGGTCTAGCCTGTGGTGGTGCCTTCATCTTTCATGTCAGCAGTGTCTCTGTGCTGTGGTAGACATCAGTGGATCCTGAGGGTAGCTACAAGACTGTGCAGCGCACATGGGCTTGCAGAGAGGCACAGAGGAGCCGCCATGGAGTTGGGGCTTGAGCAGCTGCCAATCCGTGGTGCAGATAAAGGACTGTCCCTACATTCCTCAGATCAGGCAGAGCTGACAAATAAATCTTGTGGGTCTCCATTCCTGGAACCCACATGATAAATATGGAAAGAGAACAATTCAGTATATAATAGCAGGTGTGGCTACAGTGACTATTGTTATTTTTAGTTAACTATTATTACAACCAAAGATCAAGAGTATCTAAGGAAAAGGTCTTATACCCTAGAGCAAGCAGCACGGTGGGTACCCCTGCATAGGCCTCCTTCATAAAAACCATGCCAGTACAAAGAATAGAACCAAGTTTTAACCCTGTGTCTTTTGCTCTGCTTGTTGTAGATGGAGCAGATGAGAAGCGAGCTACTTCAGGAGAAAGCTGCCAAGCAAGACTTGGAGTGTGACAAGATTTCCCTAGAGAGACAGGTGAGGACAGCCATTCCATGAGATCCTGCCTCCCGCTCCTAGTACTCTCCTATGGGAATGCGGTAGAGGCTTCTCCTACCCCAGGGTCAGCATGTGGGACATTGAAGTGAGGGACAGGATGAAGTTCAGGCTCACCCACAACATCAGCCGTTCCTTGACAGAAGGCTCCGACTCAGTGAGACTCCTAGCCAACAAGGTGACTCACTGAGAAACTGGCCACAAGTAGGGAGGATTCAGCATCAAAAGATAATATTTTTAAATGACTCACTATAATCAATAATGAGAAAGTCATTAACATGGGAGGGTCCAAGTCCAGTGTAAAGGGGATGGAAAATAATCATCCCATTAAAAAAAGGGGGGGGTGCTGAGAAGGATCAATAAGATCAGTTTTTCACACACTGTTTCTGTCAGTCTGTCCCTGAGAAAATTGAAAAGGGATGCCCATCTCTTCATGCCCATGGGTCTTGACACATGCCAGCCCTTACATCCAGGCTCATAAGGCAACGTCTTAGAGTCTCTCTTTTGATCAGCTAAGACCTGAGTTCAAATCTGTTTCTGGGTACAATCTCTGGGATTCCCCTGGTGCCTAGGCACTGACCAAATTCCTGACTCGGCTCGATATGCTTCTCTGCCCGAAGAGCCTGTCCAACCAAATCCCTCACAGGCCCCTGTCTGATTTCAGAACAAAGACTTAAAGAGCCGGATTGTCCACCTGGAAGGTTCCTACAGGTCCAGTAAAGAGGGCCTGGTGGTGCAGATGGAAGCCAGGATCGCAGAGCTGGAGGACCGACTAGAGAGTGAGGAGAGGTGAGCCCAGCCTGGACAGGGAAGGGGCCAGGCAGGTACTGGTCATAATTAGGGCTGGTAGGTTTTGGGGGGGTCGTCTCCTCCCATGTTTTCAGCACCCCTGAAAGGTAGAACCAAGACCAGCCTTGCAGTCGCTTCCGTTTCTCAGATGGAAACATTGAGCTCCAGCAACGTGAGCGATAAGGTGGCCTGGGATGTGCACTGTGCCTGGACTGAAACTTGGGGGTGGGTCACTATCGGCTACCGTCTGTCTGCATCCTATTAAACGAAGTGATTTTCTAGGTCTGACTGGCACAGACCCCAACTGTGGCTCTTTGCTTCAAAAGTTAAGCTCAGCAATAGAGGAACTCAGAACATGTCTGAATTCCGGCCCTCCAACCCTGGGAGAGTCTTGCCCTTCTTGGGGCCCCCTTTCTCCTCCCATGATCCTAGCAGCTCTTTCTTCCCATATAGCTGTTTTTCTCTGACCCTGAGCTGACTAGGCTCCTATGTCTGGGGAGTCCCATCTCCTCCTTCCAGTCTGAGCTTCCTGTGGGGCCAAGAATAAGAGGTGGTGTTCTATTCTGCTTTCTCTGCTTCCAGGGATCGGGCCAACCTGCAGCTCAACAACCGAAGGCTGGAGAGGAAGGTGAAGGAGCTGGTGATGCAGGTGGATGACGAGCATCTGTCACTGACTGACCAGAAAGACCAGGTGAGAGAGGCTCTGCCTTCTCTCAGGTGAGAGTCTCTGTCCCAGGCTGGGGCAGGTGGCAGGAGTGTACCACGTCCCTGCTCCACTCATCCCACAGGATGCTCCCCCTTTTCCAGTGAGACAGGGTACTTGGAACTGTAGCCGGGTCCGTGGCCTCGCCTGCTCTGACTTTTCCAGCGCCAACACTCAACCTCCGTCTTTCCTCACTCACACAGCTGAGCTTACGCCTGAAAGCCATGAAGCGCCAGGTGGAGGAGGCTGAAGAGGAGATCGACAGACTGGAGAGCGCGAAGAAGAAGCTACAGCGGGAGCTGGAGGACCAGATAGGCGTGAACGAGCAGCTGCAGGGGCAGCTCAACTCTATGAAGAAGGGCTTAAGGTGGGGAGAGGTGGCAGCCCCCCAAAGTCCTTAGCTCCCCTGACACGGATAGAGTGCCTTCAGAATGTGCTTTCTCCTACGGCCTCAAGCCAGTTTTCCGTGGTCGCCCTCTGGGGTCATCCTGTCCTTGAGGTGAAAATGGCTGTGTCTACTTGAATCACCCTACATGTTCAGTATGGCCTAACATAAGCCATCCTCATGCCAGGGCACAGAACAGGTCAGGGTATCGCTACCATGGAGGGGCATCTCCTATCTGATGGAGAGTAAGTTCTCATTTATACCTTCCTAAGGGGAAACTGAAGGATGAGGTTAGAGGGGTGTTTTCCCAGGACCAGTGTGGGGGTTGTCATGGTGAGGGGTAAGTGTGAGTTCATGCTCACCCAGAACACCAGCCTTTGGGGGAGGCTGCCTATGGCTGGGGTTCTATGCTGCCGATTCAGGTAGCTCTCACAGGGTGACAGATGGCTCCAGCTCACTGAAAATCCTACCATGGACTGAGAACTGACCCCAAGGTTAGTGGTAAGGACTTCATGGGCAAAAGATAATGTTTGGATAAACCATTAAGATGTTATTGTATGAGGATGTTGCTCAGCTGATAGAGCGCCTGTCTCCCATACAGAAGGCCCTGGGTTGCCACCCTTGCAGCCCACAAACTAGGTGTGCTAACACATGCCTGGGATCTTAGCACTTAAGAGGCAGAGGCAAGAGGATCCAAGCTTTAAGGCCATTGTTGGCTGCATACTTAGCTTGAGGCCAACATGGGCGGCATAAGACCCTGTCTCAGAAATCAGAAGTGTGTGAGATTCAGAGTGAATCAGAAGCACCCCGACCAGCCATATTGGAGCTAGGCAAAAGGAGACATCAGCTTTGTGTCTCCCCACCCCAACATTGATCAGAAGTAACAGACAGTTCGCCCCTGTTGCTAAGAGAAACACCTGGTGCAGGCAAATTCATGGATATGTGTGTAGTGGGGTGGAAGTTAGGAGTCCAACGACCCTCTTCCCCCATCTCCAAATCAGAGACAAGCCCTAGCCAGGGTCAAGAACCATCTCCTTTGTGCTTCTGCAGACTCAAGACGCTGCCCAGTAAAGTCCTGGATGACTCGGACGACGACGACCTCAGCAGTGATGGGGGAAGCCTCTATGAAGCGCCACTGAGCTATTCCTTTCCCAAAGACAGCCCCATCACCAGCCAGATCTGAGCCCGCTTCCAGGCCTGTTGATCCCACTGCAGCCATCCAGAGCAGAAGGCACAAGAGGGGACTTGTGGATGACGTCAGACTCTCCTCACATTCCTTCCCAGGGCCTCTGTGTGCCTGAGGGACCTTGGGTCTTAGATAGGGAGCTGTCGAAGTTTAAAATGACCTAATGGGGACATCTTGGAAAAACGCAGCTAAGACGAAGCCCTGCTGTGCACCGCTGTCTGCTGTCACCCCTTCTGCTGCCCCGAGAAAGGTTCCAAAATGCTAGCTGTAATGAGATAGCCACGTGTAGGGATGAAGTGTATAGACTGTACATATTTTAAACCAGACCTTCGCAAGGACTGCTGCTGTTCTACTTTAGAATGTTCCAGAGCCTTTGCAGTGTGACATCTTTGCAAAGTTCACACATCCATATGGATTTAAAATATAAAGCTACCCAATCTCAAGTATTACAAAGCAGAGGCACGGGGAAAGAGTGAAGGCTACTCTGGAAATCAGAGGGGTCAGGCAGTGGAAAGTTAGTTAGCCCTGGGTTGTGTGGGAAATCTGCTCATTGATGGTGGGGCGGGGCCTTTTGCCGAGGGCGGAGTCTGTGTCCCTGCTTGCTTATTTTCTCTAAACCAGGCTCGGAGCACTTCCCACTTCCCAGTTTCTTTCAAGCAGGTAAAGTGGGGATGCAGATGAGATCTTTAACAAGTGCTGTGCTTCTCAAAGGACAGGAGTCCCGTTGGTACGTCTCATTGGCCCTTTTCCTCCATGGCAGGCCTGCAAGCGATGCTCACACAGGCCTGGATTTGGAGGAGTAGGAGGGGCTGTGAGATGAGGTTTATGGGCTTAGGTGGGAGGCATCCAGGAAGTTCATAGGGAAAGGAACACAGGAAGACGTGGGTGTGTGGCTGGTGTAAGAAGGAATACAGAGAAGTTCTTGAAAGCTGGAGGATGTGCATGAAGGGGGTGGGGGGAGTTGTATTGAGCTGGAGCTTGGAATGATGGGAAGAAGGAAAGAATTGGGGGTACTTGCAATCTGAAGGGTGTTTCCAGGAATGAGGTGACGTGAATGAGATCCTAGAGCAAGTGCATGATGCCAAGGTGACCTTGGGAGGATGCTGGGTATCCCTGCACATCTCCTGGCCTACCTACCTATATCACCTCAAATCGTGACAGTGAAAAGAACCTTGTAAGTCGGCTATGTGTGTAAGACAGAGGTGACAGATGTTGAAGCAGGGTCTCCAAGCTTCCCGATATGGGGACTCCTGGAGACCAGGTTGCCATGACCTGCCCAGTGCAGGTCACAGAGGTCACCCAACAGATTTAAAGTGGAAGGAACTGAAGGAGGAGCATTTGCTACTGGAGAACCAAATTCTATTACACCTCATGAGGGTCACTTTCACCCTCGACACAGCTAGGCATGGAGAGGTTTCCCTTTTCAGTAATTCCTCCATTTAACAGATATACCCTGCCCATCAAAGTGTGTCAGGCACGGACTGTGGCACTAGAAACACAGTGTCAGGAAGTAAAACGTCTGCCTGTCGGGCTGGGGCTGTAGCTCAACTGGAACACCGCTTGCCTAGCTTGCATGAAGCCCCGTGTTTAATCCCCAACTCTATAAATAAGATATGGTGCCATGTGCCTGTAATCCCAACACTCAGGAAGTGGAGGCAGGAGAACAAAGAGTTCAAGGTCATCCTTGGATACACATTCAGTTCCAGGCCAGCCTGGGATATAGGAGTCCATAGGAGACCCTGTCTCAAACAACAACAAACCTCTGGCCTCCTGGAATCCAGAAAGGAGTGGGTGATAGATTGACTTGCAGGCTGAACCCGTTATACCCAGCCTTTGTGTCCTCTGTCCTCTTGGGAACTTGACAGCCTGCAGCTGCTTGGCTGGTCCCCCAGAACTCACAGGAATTCTTTGGCTCCTGAAATTTCCTCATGCTTTCATTACATACTTGCAATAAGCCTAGAAATGCCACAGCCTGCTTACCCCAGAGATTCAGGTAAGAAAAGTCAAGTCGTTGAGGTAGGGGTGTTTGTTTTGGGGCTTGACAAAAATCAGCCAGCCCTCATTACAGTCAGGTCTTTCTGGTAGCCATGGGAAATAAAGGAAAAACGGCCCCTGGAAAGAGAACAGAAGCCACCATTGGAAACACCCCCAAAACAGGGAGGCTAGCCAGGGTCAGGTGCGTGGTCTCCTGTACTATACTGGAGCGGGCAGCAAATGGGCTGTGTGTGGTGGCACAACACTGAACTGAGTTTAGAGAGATCGTCACAAGTCCCAAGCTGCTCTCTTCTCTGTGATCTTGACAGATGCATCCTGGGACAAGGTAAGGAATCGGGTCCTAGGTCCTTCTCAGCCTGACCCGGTCACCATTCCTCTGTTTCTTATGTATACGTGCTTTTCCGTTTATTGCTTTAAGAACTAATCCTGCTCAAGAGGATTTTCTTTAGCTAGCTTAAAAATATTGTGTGTGAACACATGTTGCCAAATGCAATGCTGAGGAGACAATCACTGTATGGCTTTTATAATTTTTTCCTGCTTCCGTGTGTCATTCCGCCATGACAATTGGTATACTCAATGGGGCTTTTGTTTTTCAGTAAGGTTTCGTTACTACGTGTTGTCATGGGGAAGAGACACTCTTATCACGGCTACCTCTATGCAAGTAATTTCCTGGATAAAGCAAGATTTCCTTTCAATAAACTGTCACCCGACAGGAACCTTGGCTCTTGTATTATTTTCCATCCCTTGATTTCTGTGGCGTTTGGATGTTGTGTGGCTCACTCACTTGCTGTGCAAATATGAGGACCTGAGTTAGAGCCCCAGAATACACATGGAAAAAGGCAAGCGTGGTGGCACACACGGGTAACCCCCGGGGAGCTGGGGATGCGTGGATCTTGGCAGCTTTGCTGGCCAGCCAGGAGAGTCACGTTAGTGAGTTACAAGCCAGCAAGAAACTACCCATGTAAATGCTGGGAACTGCAGCGGTGGTCCAACCCCAGAACTACTTTGTGAGCCAGGAGGCTGTGGGGTGGTCGGCAGTGCATGTTGGTGAGACATTGGCCATGGGTGACCGCGTGACTGTGATATGCTCTGAGCTCTCCAGAGTTCATTCCAGAAAAATCACAAAGGGAAATTACTACAGCTTGACCATGGAGAATCAGATACTCCCTTCCCTACAGGTGGCTGGCTCCCCTGCAATCAGTTTGCATGCTCCCTCTTGCCCGCCCCCGCACGCCTCCATTTCACATGGAGCTAGAGCCACTTCTCCCTAGAAGGGACTTCCACAGGTCACCATGTCAACTCTGTCCCCCCACCCTGACTTCAGGGAACTTCTCTCTAGGCTCCAGCTTCCTGAGGTTTGGAGGGTCTGTGGGTGGAACTCTGGGTGTTTCTTTATCTGTAGCAATCTTGGGTGTGCTCCGTGAGCTTTGGGTGACCCACCTGTCCATTGTACTTTATTTTCTAAAGGTAGCCTTGGCTCTCTGGATTCCTCAGTGTCATTCCCGAATCTTCAATACTGCTTGCGCTCTGAGGTTGTCCTTCAGACAACCAGCCCTATTACATCATAGCTGGTCCTGGTGCCGTCCCTGTAGAAGGGGACTGCTCTCTTGTTTCCCGGCCGGCCAGACCCGAATCATCACACAGAAACTATATTAATGACAACACTGCTTGGCTAATAGCTTAGGCATAGTCCTGGCTAACTCTTATGTCTTAAATTAGCCCATTTCTATTAATCTGAGTATTGCCACGAGGCTGTGGCCTCCTGGTAAGGTTCTGGTGCCCCAGCATCTTTCTCCTTTGGCATCTACATGGCATCTCATTGACTTTGTCTTCTCTCTCTCTCTCTCTCACTCTCTCTCTCTCTCTCTCTCTCTCTCTCTCATATATATATATATCTTCCATCCTGGCTATATTCTGCCCTGCCATAGGCCAAAGCAACTTTATTCATTAACCAACAAGAGCAACACATATACAGAAGGACATCCCACATCATGTCCCTATCTATATAAACGTGTCTTCCTTGCTGGTCTGCAGGCACTGCTTCCCCTCATTCAAAGCAGGAGCAACCCCAAATGTGAGATGTTTGCATGATGCAAGCTCCTAAAGCCTCTGCATAAGTTTTATCTGATTTGTTGCAAAGGCAGATATTGAGGCATAGTTTTATAATTTGTAAAGAAAATCTTCCCACCAGCATCTAACTTACAGGTTGGATACAGACAGACCTCTTTATCTGCCTCCTCTCGGCATCCCCTGGCAGGAGTGAGAGTCTGTGACTCCTGTCCCTGAGCTGTCAGGAGGACCACTTTCAGGGAGCCCAGACTGAGTGAAGTCCTGCCTTGCCGGCCCTCCACATTCTTAACATTCCACCCTTGACCTTGTGGATATTGCCGCTAAGTCCTGTTTCTCTTGGAAAGCTCATTAGATTTTTTTTCTCTAATTAAAACAAAACAAAACCCCAACTTAATAGCAAGTTCATTTTTGGGGCTTAAGAGTTCCCAATCTAGAAATGCCTGGCCTTCCAGAAGAGGCAACACACCTGGCCCCTGTTCTCAGACTAGCTAAACACGCCGAGCTAAAGTCCGCCAACTTTCCTGTTTGTTGACCCAAGACCTGGCCTAAGTCTTCAGCAAGAACAATGAGGGAGGGAGGGGGAAGGAGGGGAAAGAAGGGGGAAGGAGGGAGGGTCAGACGGAGGGAGGGGAAGAGAGAGAAAAAGAACAAACATGTGTCCTGGATTTATAGAGATGAAGGAAGATGTTCTGAAAGCCAATCAACGTGACAGCTACTGTAAGCAGCGAGGGCACAGGTTTCCCACAGGCAGACTCTATCTACTTGGTCTCATCACAGGCGGTCAACAACTTGCCAGGATGCCTAGAGCATTGCTGAGTAAACACAGCCCTTTTATGAGAATGATAGAGGCTCTGGGAAGTCAGGAATCCTGATCTTGGACAAGGTGTGCATTTTGCTGCAAGCAGCAGCCGTGCACCTATAGAACCTGCCAGCAGGGGGCAGTCAGTGCTAAACAACCAGTGGGGGCTCCTGGGCGCTTACCTACCGTGTAATTAAAAAGTGGTGCAGATAGAAGTTAGGCACGGTCATTCGTGATGGTTATGTCATGCTGAATGCCTCTTTCCTTTTGGTTCGCTAAGCCCTCTGCTCAGCACCCAGCTTTCCCCAAGTCTGTGTGCTGTGCAGGGACTGGTGTGTACCTGGCTTCCCTGCCATTCTGTGCCAGCTCACCTACATCCACCCTGGAGTGTGTCTTGGTGGTGGTGGTGGGGGGCAAGGGAGATGACCTAGACAGGCACACAACCTTGCCAAAGGCACGGGGCATGATGTGGACACTTAGGACTAGGTCTGGGTCAGGCTCTGGAGAACACTCTGCTCATCTACCAACATCACTGACCCAGGAAGACAGGGGCCATTCGCGTCATTCCTGTGGTAGGGGCTCCCAAGCCCTAATAATCCACCTGCCTTTAACGGCCCCTGCACCCTTAAACCACCGGCAAACTGCTTCCACTTAGCACAGCCACCAGGGGCCGCCAGAGATCACAATGACCCTTTGACCCGTTGTTTAGATGTTCTAACTAGAGGTCTGGAGCGGTTGGCAGCTGCAGTCCTCAGAGTTATCATTTTATTGGAATATTCCCCGCTGAAGCCTTAACCTGGTTTCTCTCAGTCTGAATCCAGGCGACAGGGCTACTCTGGCTTGCCACTGGACTCTGTATTGTCTCACTGGTGGTATTTAGGCGACATCTGCATGTCCCTGAGTGTGGGCGGCTCTTGTAGAACTTAACAGTGTATCACTAGAGCGGCTGTCTTAGGACAGTGCCAATGATGTGACAACCTGACATTCACAACTCCACTTGCAAACTGAAGCAAGCACAGATCACTCTGTGCCCACTGAGGTCACCATCAAGCCTTTCGCTGCAGGCTGCAGAGCCTCTGCCAAGCTGGGGGAGGAGTCATGTGGGGGAGCTCTAACTGCCTGAGTAGGCGGGACTGTCCTGTCCAGAGGATGGCTGAATCCTGACACAGGATGGCACAGAGGAATCATGAGACTGTGGAGTGCCCGTGGCAGCTCATCTTGGGAGATGATGCTTCTGCCCTCAGCCTTTCCCAGTGGGAGTAAGACTCCACCTGTGGGAATAGGATTCTGGCCTCCGTGTAGTGTGCTGTGGAAGAGAGCATTGTGTGCAGAGCTTTGGGAAGTGACAGGTGCCCTCTCCCGTGACTCACAAAGTAGAAAGAATCCCTACAGTCTGATCAGCTTTACCACCGTAGTATTGGGGGGCAGTGAGACTAACTTTTTTTTTTCCAGCCAGGGTCTCAGGCAGCCCAGGCTGGTCTTGGACTTACAAGATAGCCAAGGATGACCTTGAACTTCTGACCCTCCTACCTCTACTTCCCAGGTGCTAGGATTATAGATATATGCCGTGATGTCCTGTTTTTATGAGACACTAGATAGAAGCCAGCATCTCATGCATGGTAGGTTTGCATGGTGGACAAATGCTCTACCAAGTGAGATGCATTTCCAGCCTGGGAATGATTCTTTATGGACAGCTAAACTCTCTTAGCAGGGACGGAGCTTCAGTTAGGCAAAGCCTAGATTTCCTTTCAGGTGCCAGGGAACGGGAGCAGAGGGAAAGTTTGCCCGAGGCAAACACAGGGGGTGAAATTGCAGATCTGTTGCTCTTAGCAGCCTAGAACATCCCTGTACGGGGCCTGTGCTCCTTGTCCTTCCTAAGTGGCTCTGCTGTCTTCCCTACGCAAAAAGGCTGGGTGGTTTGTCTGAGACCTCTAGCCCCTGACCTCTGGATGGAAGTCTGTATTTGGAGCCTGAGGGTTTTGAGTATAAGGCAGATAAGCCTGCTTTTCTCTCTGCAAACCCCCTCCCTGCACCCCTGCATGCTCCCAGCCTGCCTTACTCACTATGTTCTGTTTGGCCTGTCTAGGCCAGACTTGTTTTCTAGGAAAGGGCTTGGACAGTGAGATAAACATGAAGCCTGTTTGAGGGGACTGGCTGATAAAATGGCCAACCCAGCTCTTTGGTCAGCTTGGTTTTAGCTTGGTGACTTAGACTACCTTATGTTTCATCTGTCCCTTTCCATTATTGGACATGCATCCTGCAAATCTTCGGAGACAGGTACAAGTTCCCTGAAGTCAGGGAAGAGCTCTGTGAAACCAGCCAAGCTCGCTCTGGGACTCTTGGCCCCTCACGTCCCTGACTTCTCTATCCAGAGAAGATTCTCTTGGTTTCTAAGAAACTAGAAGATGGTTCTGCTGTCACCCGCACCCTGTCTGCACTCCCCTCCTTTGGTATAAGAATGGTGTAGACCCCTGAATGCGGGTTCCTGATTTACACAGGGATAGCTCCTTAGTCATTCACGTTCTGAAACTGGGCTATAGAGGAATCAGTCGCTCCACAGTCTCCTAGACTCCAAAACAACCTGTTATCTTTTTTCCTTATGGTATTTTAAACATATAGTTTTAGTTGAGACATAGAAGTGTGTTTGTGGTCTAAACATTTCCTATCTGGACAACAGAACACCCTGTTATCTTACGTCTCTGTGCTTCATTGCTTCTGAATTCTTTGGTGCTTACTAAAGTCCAGTGACCTCCTCAAGGTCATGTGAAAAGGTCAAGCACATCCAGGATAACTATCAGGGCTTTCATCACTTGTAAGAGCCAGTGATATGGAGGCTGGAAGCCTCCCCCAGTCATCTCTGGTGTGGGGGGTGTGTGCTTTTGAGTGTATATCTAGAGCTTGCTTCTAGCACATTAAGAGTCCCAGTGACTTTGCTTCAACCTCAGGAACAGACTTTTTGGGCTCCAAATACGAGGCAGACAGAAATAGGTACCATAACACTGTTACAGCAGATCACTGAGAACTTCTAAGTAAGGGTTTTAGTTCATTTTCTTGACAGTTGCTAAGCTGGGGAAGGCGGCATGGACCTGCACTCCAGAAACTGGGGGTTCCAAATCAAGTATGATCCAGGTACAAACAGAAATAATGACTTTCCAAAGCAAGCAAAAATGTGGAGTTAATCATCATTAGGTTCATCCTATAAGAAATGGTTATAGCAGGCCTTGAAAGATTGAAACTGACAGGCAAAGCACATTTGCGACTCGAAGAGAAAGGGATCAACCCGCATCCCTACAAAGACAAAATATGTAATATCTATATAATATAATCCAAACCACAAAAATGTAATAGCGTGAAAAAAATCTACAAAACAACCAGCAGACAATCAAATTTGCAGAAACAAAAACATATTAATCTTGGAGGTACACGGATTAAAATTCCTGATCCAAAGATATAGAACAACTAAATAGATTTAGGAACCAAAACCCACCTATATGTTACCTACAAGAAACTTGTTTCACTGTGAAAGACGAACTAAAAGTGCAGGGTCAGAAAGGATGGGACATGGAAAAGAAAACCCAAAGTGAACCATGGCAGCTCTGTTTTTTTATCAGACAACACAGACTAAGTAAAAAGCTGTTGAAAAAAAAAAAAGACAAAGAGGCCCTCTATGTAGCGATGAAGGGATCAGTTTGACAAGGGGGAAAATAGACATTGATTGGCCAGCAGCCAGGTAGGAAGTATAGGCAGGACAAGCAGACAGGAAGTAGAGGCAGATCAAGGAGAACAAGAAAATTCTGGGAAGGAGGAAGCCCATTCCTCTGCAGTCCTGATTCATCCACAGAAGAAGCAAGATGTGACTACCTCACAGAAAAAAAAAAAGGTACCAAGCCATGTGGCTAACAGACAAGAATAATGGGCTAATATAAAAGTTAATAAGAAGCCTGAGCTAATGGTCCAATCAGTTTATAGTTAATGTAGACCTCTGTGTGATTTCTTTGGGACTTAACGATTGTGGGAATCGGGCAGGACAGAAAACAGAAGAGGAGACAACAGACAAATGCATGTAGTTCTGAAGCCCTGGATTCTATACAGCAAACGTCATTACATCTGGGCAGAGGCTCTAATACAACAACAGGTAATTCAACACTCCACGTTTACCAATGGAGCTCTGCAGACCAAGTAAATAAATACACAGACTAGGCAATAGAACAAGTGGATCGACCAGTGATTTACAGACAATTCGACCAACAACTTCAGAATTTCCATATTTAGAAATGATTTATTTGGGGGATAGAGAGATGGCTCAGAGGTTAGGAACACTGGCTGCCCTTCCAGAGGACCCAGGTTTAATTCCCAGCACCCACATGGCAGCTCACAACTCTCTGTAACTCTAGTTCCAGGGGACCCAACACTATCATGAAGATATACATGCAGGAAAAACACCAATGCACATAAAATAAAAATAAAAATACATAAAATTAAAAATAAAATATATCCCTTCTTTTAAGTATATCCGTGTGTGTGTTTGAATGTGCACATGAGCTCATTGCCAACAGAAGCCAAAAGATGGCCTAGGATCTCCTGGAGCTGTAGTTACAGCTGGTTGTGAGCTGCTGGATGTGGGTGCTGGGAACTAAACTCCAGGTCTCCGCAAGATCAGATCAACAGGTATTCTTAACCATCGAGCCATCTCCCCAGCCCCAGGATTTACATTCTTTACCTCAACCCATGCAACAGTCTCAGACTACATCCCAACTCTCAACAAATTCAAAAAAATCATACCAGGCCTATTTCTATGAGCACAATGAGAAAAACTAGAAAAATGAAGAAGACAAATAGCAGAAATTTTGTAAATACGGGGAAATTAAATATACTCCCAAAATTACCATTGGGTCAATGAAGAAACAAAAAAAAATTTTAATTTTCTTGAAATAAATTAAAATGAAATATGGTGTAGCAAAATTTCTGGGTAAGTAGACAGTAGTAGAGGAAGTTTATAGTAATTGTGCCTAAATTAGAGCATGGGAATAGCAGCCTAATAACGACACTCAGAGAGCAAAGCAAAGCCCAAAGCAGGAGGAACGGGGTAGTGAGGATCAGAGCAGAAGTGAGCACGCTGTGGCAAACAACACAAAAGAGCCAGGGAAACGGCTCAGCTGGGAAAGGCACTTGCTGCCAAATCTCCTGACCTGAGTGTGGTCCACAGGACCCACATGGTAGGAGAGAACCAATTCCTACAAGCTGTTCTCTCTCTGTCACTCACACTCACTCACACACACACACACACACGGACAGACTCTTTGTTCCCTCTACTCGGCTCTTTGGTCAGGATGTCTACCTGTCATTCCGGTTGCCATCATGGGACACCGTGATAAAAAGAAACTTAGGAAAGAATGGGATTTTTCAGCTTACGATTCTAGGTTATAATCCACTATTGTGAGGAAGTCAAGATGGGAATTCCAAACAGCCACTCACGTCATGCAGGGAGAATAAATGCATACATCACATGTTTCATATCAGCTCCATTTCTTGACTCTTCCACGGTTTAGGACTCCATGCCTAGGGAATGGTGCCACCCACACTGGTCTGGTCTTCCCACATCAGTTAATTCAGACAGTCCCTCACAGACATAGGCCAACCCAACGTAGACACAACCTCACTGAGACACTTCCTTGACAAAGCCCCCACCACATGCGACAGTTTCCTTTATGTGCTGTTGTGAAGGTATATATTTTTAGATTTATTTAATATGTATACAGTGTTTTGCCTGCATATATGTCTGCAGGCTAGAAGAGGGCACCAAATCTCATTGCAGATGGTTGTGAGCCACCATATGGGTGCTGGGAATTGAACTCAGGACCTTTGGAAGAGTAGTCAGTGCGCTTAAGCGCTGAGTCATCTCTCCAGCCCCAATGGAGGTATATTTTATAAAGTATGATTTTTCTATTCTCTATCTTTTAATTTTATACATTAGGTCTGTGTAATTTTTAAGTGGCATCTCATAGAACATGTAAATACCACAATACGTTAAACAGTGAAAAATAAGTCTCCCAGAAGTGAAAAATGAGGCCCAAATGTTTTTAGTTTCTATGTCTTCCAACCTAACCTTTTCATGTCCTCAGAGTTCCTGGGTGGCCATAAAAAAGCAAAGGCAGGGGCTGGAGCGGTGGCTCCGGAGGTGAGAACGCTGGTGCTGTTCCAGAGCCCGGTTCAGTTCTCAGCACCCACACGGCAGCTCAGAACCATCTAGAATTCCTGGTCGAGGGGATCCAATACCCACTCTGGCCTCCACAGGCCCTGCACACACATGGTGCACATACACCCATGTAGGCACAACACTCTTATATATAAAATAAACTAACTCTTCGAAAAAACAACGAGCTGGGCAGTGGTGGCGTATGCCTTCTTCAATCCCAGCGCTCGGGAGGCAGAGGCAGGCGGATCTCTGAGTTCATGGACAGCTTTTACTGAGCGAGTTCTAGGACAGCCAGGGTTACACAGAAAAAAAAAACAACTTGTTTTGAAAAACAAACAAAAATCCCAAAACAAAAACAAAAGTTAAAAAATAAAGCAAAAAAAGTAAAGCCAATTGTAGCCAGTCAGTGGCATACTCCTGTAACCTGAGTGTTTGGGAGGTAGAGGCAGGAGGGTCAGGTGTTCAGGGTCATTTTGGGTACACAGTGAATTCCAGGCCAGCCTGAGCTACCTGAGACTTTCACCACCAGCAGCAACAGAAAGACCTGAGAGGATTTTCACAAGATAAAGGAGAAAGTGTGGGTCTGGGGACTGGGAACCCTCCGGCTGACGTCTCCCCCTGGAGCCTCTCAGGAAGCTTGCTAGACGGCTCACCGAAAGGACGGCAGTAACTAGGCCTCAGGACTCATGCTCCAGGGAGTGGCCTCAAGAAAGGCTGTTCACAGGGTTTGCTTTTGCCAGTGACTGTAGCAACAGCGACACAAAGGGGGTACCTCTGAGAAGGGTGAGGTGGCAGAGGCCGAGGCCTGCAAAAGCCAAATCCCCATGTGTGAACCCAAGCCACTGGCCTTTCCACTTACCTTCCTCTCCCCCGCTCTTCTGCTTCCCTCTGGGAGCTCCAGTCCTCTTGCTCATCCACTGCCGTTTCCCATCTCCCCAATTTGGGGAGGAAAGGCAGTTAAGGGCAGGAACCCGGAGGTAGGGGCTGATACAGAGACCACGGAGAAGGCTGCTTACTGGCTTGTTCAGCTGCTTTCTTATAGAACCCGGGACCACCTGCCCACATTAATCACTAATCAAGAAAATGCCCTGCAGGCTTGCCTACAGCCTGGTCTTAAAGAGACAGCTCCTCAGTTAAGGTTTCCTCCTCTCAGATGACCCTAGTTTGTGTCAAGTTGGCATGAAAGCTTCCAGCACACAGTCTCTCGTGCTGTTTCAAGTTCCTCTCTTGCCCCAAGTCTCAAATGAGACCTGAGGTATCTCTGCCCCCAAAGTTCACAGTGTTGAGACCAAAGAGACTCTAGAGAGAAAATGCAAGGAGGGTGGAGACTAACGGGGAGGGTAACTGCGTAAATTACTGTCCGGTGGTGGCCTCATCTGCTGCGTGACCACAGGCTTGGATCAAAGCCGTGTAGTCTGTGGGAGACAGAATCCGTAATCACTAAGCATCAATGGTAGCTGTGGCGCTCAAGTTTTCTGCAGGCTCCAGGGTTTCCCATGGGCTCTTTAAGAAGCAGATGGATCTCGAAAAACAAACAAAACAAAGCAAAACAGAAACAACAACAACAACAACAAAAAACAGGATGGAGGCATAAGGCTTTCCGGGTTACCTGTTAAACCGAGTTCTGGTGTAATACATGCAATAGCCAGCAGAGGGCGCTAATGGCTTCTCGTAGAGCTAGAGCAGTTCCTGGGTGTTGTGAAAGCGGCCTCACCAGTCAGAGGCAGAGTCCCAAGGAGAGCTGTAGACCCTTCACGGTTTCATTTGCCAGGGTCGCGTCATGCTCCTCTTTTCTGTTCTAACGATTTTGATCCCAGCGTTTGCCATGTGTCCCTGTTTGACAGTTTCTTTAAAGAGAGATTGCTGTGTCCTTGCTTTGCATCAGCCAATGCTGAAACGAGGAGGGCTCAGACCTCAGGCTCCGTTGGATCGGAAAAGTCCACTAAGAACTCATTAAGGAAGAATTAAAATTTGAAGCACTGAAAAACGAAGTGCGAGGTTCAAAACAGGAATGACCATTGTCTGCTAGGGCAATCAGAGAAGGCTTCCTAAAGGACGCTGTGTCTGAGAGGGCCTGACAACAGGTGAAGGCTTGGAGGCTTTTATTTTGAAATAACCATCATTCCAATGAGTTCACTTTAGGGAAAGTGAACACAGGGATGAAGGGTGGACCCCAGGCATTTTGAGTTGCCTTAGAGCCTAGGGTAAATGATGATTGAAGATAGTTAGAAAACAGATTGGAAGTCATGCCTGTGCGTGCACATGCGTGTGAGTGGGTGTGCATGCCTGCGGAGGCCAGAGGTACACATATGCGCTGCAGTGTCTAGCTTTTGATATGGGCTCTGGATCAGAACTCTGGTCTGTATGCTTCTCCCCAAGGTACTCATGGACGGAGCCATCTCCCCAACTCCTGGTGCTATACTGTTTTAGAGGCTTAAATACCGTTCTCAAGTTTTGTCTTCCCTGGAAAGGAGATGAGTACTTTTATACAACTACTGAAGAGTTTTAGTTCTTTTCATAATTTTTTTTAAGATTACACTTGTTCATGGCATGTGTGAGGATCCACACGTGACAGAGTTCTTATGTGGAGGTCTGAGGACCACTTGTGTGGGAAGGTGCGCTATCCTTCCACTATGTGGGTCTGGAATTGAACTCAGGTCATGAGACTTGTCAGCAAGCCCTTTTGCCTTCTCCTAAACTCTGAATGTGCATCAGAATAATCTCGAGGATTTAAGCCAGTCTGCTGGTCCCATGGACGACTATTAAGAGCCCCTGAATTAAATTTCTCAGCTGACCTTTGTCAAAATAGCCACTGGGTGGCAGCAGGGAGCACAGAAGGTATTACGTGGTGTACAACCCAAAGGCAAGCAGAGAATAAGGCTGTTTTCTGTTTCAGGTCTTTCATCCCAATCAAGGCCAGTCAAACCACAACATCAGGCTTCCCAGAATCCAAAGGGCAGAGTGGACAGAGCTATTAGGGGTTTGTCTCTTTTATTTTCTCAGGTTAACCTGGGAAGCTGGAGGAAGAGGACTGGCCTAGAGAAGCATGGGCCGTGACTCTTCTCACCAGGGGTCAATTAGCAAACATGCATAGGAGGGCAGACGTCCACACCTTAACGCGATGGCCCTGGACAGAGGGCAGGGTGAGTCCTGGGTGACAGACTGGGCACTGTAGATGCCTGATGAATGTAGCAGGCTGTTCACTCTCATTCCCAATCCAAACACCCTCTGCCAGGCTCCCGAACTTTCTACAAGTCCCTCCTGTAGGAAGACGGCAGATCTGACAACTTCCAAGGCCACATAGGAAAAGGTTTCCATCAGAAAAGGGTCAGGGCTATGAAGATGGCAGGAAACTATACCACTGACAGATTGATCAGGACAATTAGGAAGCGACAGGCAAATTTCCCTAGCAAAAAAGAGGAAGCTGAATCCGGGTGATTATTTTGGGATAAAAAATTCTCACATGGGCAATGGGGTGGAGGTTCAAAACCCCAAGTACTGATGCGGTGAGGAGAGTTAGAGTTTGGAAATGGGGTCCAAAAGGGACAGGCTAGGCTGGGGTCATGGGGACTTTTGGGGGGTGGGGGCAACCATGTCTCAGCAGAGACCAGTTCTCAAGGTGACAGTACTACAGTTAGCCAGGTGTAAAGGAGACTGCGCTTATTTCCCAGTTGCCCAGACCTGAATAATCACACAGAGACTATATTAATTACAACACTGTTTGGCCTATTAGCTCAGGCTTCTTATTAACTAACTCTTACATCTTAAATTAACCCATTTCTATTCATCTATGTATTGCCACAAGGCTGTAGCATATTGGTAAGGTTCTGGTGTCCTTCTCTTTCAGCATCTCCATGGCTCTGCCTACTCTCTGTATTTCTCTTGCGTTGCCCACCTGGTTTTGCTCTGCTAAGCCATTGGCCGAAACAGCTTTATTCATCAACCAATAAAAGCAACACAAATACGGAAGGACTTTCCCCTTCAGCTAGGCGTCATCCTATGTGAAATAATATTCTTCCACATTCATCAGGCATCTGCAGTGCCCAGTCTGTCACCCAGGACTCACCCCTGCCCTCTGTCCAAGGCCATCGCGGTACGGTGTGGACGTCTGCTCTCCTATCTGTGTTTGCTAATTGATCCACAGTGAGCAGAGTCACAGCCCTTGCTTCTCTAGGCCAGTCCTCTTTCTCCAGCTCCCCGGGTTAATCTGTTTCCTTGGGCCGGCTTGACTTGTAGTTTCACCCTGAGCTCCCTTTGAAAAGTCCCCAGTGTGTTTCTGAGCTGTACATGTTATTACCTGTGACTGTACCCTGCTTCCTGGGTGGGTGGCATTAATCAAACCTTCTCCCTCCCTCGTGGAGGCTCTTTATTGAAAAAGACCTCTATGAGCTGGATAAGGTGTCACAGTACTCAGGAGGTTAAGGCAGACTTTTGATTTCAAGGCCAGCCTGGGCTACGGAAGGAGAGCTTATCTCAAAGGAAAGACACAGGAAGAAGAAAGAGGGAAGAAAGCCAGGCGGTGGTGGCACACGTCTTTAATCCCAGCACTCGGGAGGCAGAGGCAGGCGGGTCTCTGTGAGTTCGAGGCCAGCCTGGTCTACAAGAACTAGTTCCAGGACAGGCTCCAAAGCTACAGAGAAACCCTGTCTCAAAAAAGAAGAAAAAAGAAAAAAAAAGAAAGAAAGGAAGGAAAGAAAGAAAGGAGAAACCAGAGAGGAGGAGGTGATGAGGAAAGGAGGAGGGCCAGCAGGAAAGAAAAGAGGAGGAGGAAAGAGAAGGGGGAAGGAGGGAGAACTTTTAAAACCATCTTTTAGATTTTTCTGTTAGTATTTTACATGCATCTATTTGTGTGCACCATGTGTGAGCAATGCCAGCAGAGGCCAGAAAGGGGCTTGAATGTCAGGAACTGGAGTTACTAAAGATTGTGAGCTGCCACGTGGATGCTAGGAACCAAATCCCAGCTCTTCTGCAAGAGCAACGAGTGCTCCTAACCACTAAGCCAACTTCTATTCCTTTTATTATTTAATTCATGAGATGATTATTTGTGGAGCCAGAGGGTGGAGGTAGATCTGGTGCTGAGTGCTCTATTACTGAGGTGTATCCTTGACTCTTTATTTTTATAATTTTATATTTTGAGGCAGATCTTGGTAACTTGTCTGGTTTGGCCTTCAACTTGCTATATAGTTAGGCAGTACTCAAACTTGTGATCCTCCTGTCTCAGGTTTTTAACTAGCTTGAATTATAGGCATGTGCTATTATACTGGCCCACTTACATAAATATAACACCTAGAATTGCATAATTGGTATTTGAACATGAATCTTGTCTGAAGTCAGACTTTCCTTTTATCTAAAGTTTTGTCTCTTAAATAAATATCCAATAGTCGTTTATTTAGTTTTAGGAAGAAGAGTTGATTAGTGCACCATAGGGTGCAGTGGGCTGGGTAGCACTCAGAACAGTGTGCCTCAATGTTTATTTCTCTTAGACTTGGATTAATTAACAATCACAAACACCATACATGTCCGACTCGAGATATAATTTCCCAGAGTCAAGAGAAGTTTCTGAAACACATAGGACTGCAAGAAACATTTGTTTGTTCTTAGATTCGTTTTTCAAAATCTCCATGAGTTGGTTTTAATTCCTGGAGAACTTAGTCCCTCTTGAGGATGTGCAAGCAGGCTCACAGATGTGCGAGCAGGGGCACATGCAGAGGAACTTGTATCTCTGATTCCCCTGAGGAGTTCGGGAGAAGGATGCTGGTCCGCTCACATTTTGTGATGACTCCTCTTCATTGCCCACTGTGTTTTCCAGCCACCCTGGAAACAGACTCTTGTGCATGTCTGTGAAAATGCTTCCAGGTAGGACTGAATGAATTGGGAAACACATCTTGAAGGTAGGGGACACCATTCTTTTCTTAAAAAAATATTTATTTATTTATTATGTATACAATATTCTGTCTGTGTGTATGTCTGCAGGCCAGAAGAGGGCACCAGACCTCACTCCAGATGGTTGTGAGCTACCATGTGGTTGCCGGGAATTGAACTCAGGACCTTTGGAAGAGCAGGCAATGCTCTTAACCACTGAGCCATCTCTCCAGCCCCGGGACACCATTCTTTGGACGCAGAACCAGACTGAGCAAAAAGGAGACAGAGCTGGTACCAGCATTCATTGCTGTCCTTCATGACACTGGACACATGTGACGAGCCTCCTCAGACTCCTGCCACCACGATGAGCTGTATGCCCTTAAACTGTGAGCCAAAATGAACCTTATCTTCCTTAAGTAGCTATTGTAAGGTACTCTTCAATAACAGTAAAAGGAGCGATTAACACAAACCCTCTCGACTTTCTCCCCAGAGATACCATTCCTGCCCTGCCCTGGCAGCACCATGCTAAGACTCAGTTGCTAGTGGACTGTCCATGTCTGGCCTAGTGTTTAATTTGACTGCATATTACCTTTCTTATTTAGTTTTTAATGGTGTGTGTGTGTGTGTGTGTGTGTGTGTGTGTGTGTGTACACTCACCTGAGGTGTAGTTCCCTAGGGAGGCCAGAAGAGGGCATCAGATCCCTTGGAGCTGGTGTTACAAATGGCTGAGAACTGCTTTGTGGGTGCTGGGAATGGAACTTAAGCAGTGAGAGGTCTTAACTGTCAGCCATTTCTTCAGCAGAAACTACATACTATCCTTTGCTCTCAATATCTGGCACAATATCCCCTATTTCCTTCTTTCTTACCCCCTTTCTGCTTCCCTCCTGCCCTGCTATGTAGGTGTAGTCTGGAGGGCACCTACTGAGATTCCCAGGTTCTTGGGTCCTGGGAATGAAGGACTGGATAGGGGCACATGTGATAGAATTAGAGGCAGCTGATTAAGAAAGAGAACATTCCAGAGCATGGAGATGGGTCTGGGATCTGGGAAAGGCTAGATGCTCCAGGGGCAGTCATGTGATAGAATTAGAGGCAGCTGATTAAGAAAGAGAACATTCCAGAGCATGGAGATGGGTCCGGGATCTGGGAAAGGCTAGATGCTCCAGGGGCAGTCATGGAGAAGAAAATGACAGGTCACTAGCGCAGCACCTACCTTCTCTGCATTTGGAGATCCATGCTCTGTCCCTTTCATGTGACCCTGGTGGGGAGGGGTCTCCAGTGCTCCCACCAACTTCCCTGCTCTTATAAGATGCCCCCTCTTATGCCTCGTTCTCCTGACATGCCACCTCCCTATGCCTTATTCTCCTGACACACCACCTCCCTTACTTTCTAGACACAGGAAGAAAACAGATGAGAAGAAACCAGAGTAGAGAATTGGCAACGAACCCTGTCTCTGCTGCCAAGAGGCCGACCATCCAGGAAGGGAGCTAGGTGTCAGATTCCCTGTTGTTGGATTTTCTTTTACCCTAGCCCCATGTTGGAACGCCAAAATGTTGTTGTTTTTATTCTTAGCACTATGGCTCTTTGTTCTCTGCTCTTTGAGGGGTCTGCCACCTGGCTCCTAAATAATTGCATAAGAAGACTTTGCTTACTTATAAACATCTGGCCTTAGTTTGGCTTGTTTCTAGCCAGCTTTTCTTATCTTAAAATATACCTTTGCCTCTGGGCTTTATTTCCCCCCTTCCTTCTGTAATCTTCCTTTCTCTCTTACTCCAAGGCTCACTGTGTAGCTGGATGATTGGCCCCTGGTGTGCTCCTCCTCTTCTCTTTTTCTCTCCTTTTCTCCTTCTATTTATTCTCTCTGGCTGCCAGCCCCACCTATCCTTTCTCCTGCCTCGCTATTGGCCATTCAGCTCTTTAGTATACTATCAGGTATAGTAACCCAGCTTCACAGAGTTAAACAAATGCAACATAAAAGAATGCAACACATCTTTGCATCATTAAAACAAATGTTCCAGAGCATAAACAAATGTAACACATCTTAAAACAATATTCCACAACAGAACCAAGCAGAGAGAAGAACCGAACAGCTACACACACACCTGGCAAATTGGTGTGAGCTGGACAGGAAGGAACCATGCAATGTCACCTGGGCACTGGGAGAAATTTATGGGCAGCTTGGAGCTTCCAGCAAGAGAAACAGGATATGAAATGGACAGGACATAGGGTCACAGGGGCCACCAGTCCTCTCTGCTAGACAGAGGACACAGGAGGACCCCAAAGCCCAGAGCATGTGACTGCATCTATTGTTGACCCTTGTCCCTAGACCATTTGTCTTAAAATGCTAATGGGCCTTTGTGACAAAATGGTGGCATTGCCATCTAGAAGCAACCACAGAGATAAGGCACAGGCTCCAGCCCAATCTGAACCCAGGAAGGTGGCCCAGGCCTCAAGGTGAGCTGGGGCTGTCAGGATCAGTTGGCTGCAAACATCTGAAAACACAGATTGCAGTGAGTGCCAAGGGGAGCTTGCTCTGCAGTTTGAGGAGTCTCTCCCAGAGCCCACAGGCAGAGGACTTGAACCAGAGACTGGGGCATTGTAGGGAGCTTGCTCTGGGAGGCCTTTCTCTCATGGCTTCTCAGCTTCTCCTGCAATTAGCCTTGTTCTAAATCCCAGTCAGCATAACCAGAAAATAGCCACTGAACTGGCCACTTGGTAAAGACTAGGAGGGAGATGTGGTAAGAGAAAGTTCAAAGGTCAAGAAAGCTGGGAACCCATCTAACTAAATAGAGTTTAGGTTCCTGAAACCTTGTAGACTCGGTAGGGTCCAGTCCCAGGCAACTGTGCTGGGAAATAGGTCACAGGCTGGGAAGCCTTTTATTGTTATTGTTTGTTTTTCTCAAGACAGGGTTTCTCTGTGTAGCTTTGGAGCCTGCCCTGGAACTCACTCTGCAGTCAGGCTGGCCTCGAACTTACAGAAATCTGCCTGTCTCTGCCTCCCGAGTGCTGAGATTAAAGGTGCATGCCACCACTGCCCGGCACTGGAAGACCTTTTAAGGGTATCTTTGGGTTGAAACAAAGCATGGTTTGTACTACAGCAGGGCCAGCGCTGGCCTGGAGTCTGGAGATGGTCCCAAGATGCCCTCAACTGAAGACCCTCCTCTGACTAGCTGTGTAACCACTAATCACCATGGCTCCTGAGCACTCTGGGTAGAGCTAGTCACAACAGATGGTGGGCTCATCCAAAGTGGACCTCCAAACCTTAGTCTTTACTATTGTAGCATTAACTGTGACATGGATGTCAATGATGAAATTATACTGTTTGGGTGTACAGATTAAATAAAATATACTAGTATAATTCATTTTTGCTTGTTTTTTTTTTCTCCAAAATGGGCTAAAAGGGCTGTTGGGAGAACAGCTCAGTGGTAGAGGGCATGTTAAGGATGCTTGCTGCTCTTGCAGGGCTGAGTTCAGTTCCAAGCACCCGTGTTGAGCAGCTCACAACTCCAGCTTTAGGGGTACCTGTACTCACATGCGCGTACCCCTCCACATATGCAAATAAAAATTCTATTTTATTAAATATTTAGTTACTATACGTGTCTGTGTGCTTGCCTGAGTATATGTATAGGCATGTGCACGGTGTGCATGTAGCAGCCATGGAGGTGAGAGGTTTCTTGGAACAGGATTTGTAGACTGTTGTCTGTTTGTGGCTTCTATGTGGCCTCTATACTTGCTAATATTTGAACCTAGGTTATCTGCCAAAATAGTCAGTGCTCTTGAACACTGAGCCAGCTCTCCAGTCCCCCAAGTAATAAACTTTAAAAATGAAATGAAATGTTTAAAACAGGATCTCTCTATGTAATCCTGGAATTCACTATGTAGACTATTGTGGAATAATCTTTTTTCTACCCTGTGAAAACATGTTATTCACTTTGGTTTAATAAAGAGCAGAACGGCCAGGTGCTAGGCAGGATTTCTGGGCACAGAGGATGCTGGGAAGAAGAAGGGCGAAGTTGTGAGAAGATGCCAGGGATGCAGAGCAAGCAACATGGGCTTTACAAAGTAAAGGTAACTGAACCGTGTAAAGGAATGTAAATTAAAAGATATGGGTTAAGTTATAAGAACTAGTTAAAAACAAACCTAAGCTATTGGCCAAGGTTTTATAGTCAACAAGAAGTCTCCGTGTGGTTATTCAGGAGCTGGCAGGCAGGAGAGAAAAGGTCCAAGCACAGTAGACCAGGCTGGCCTTGAACACAGAAACCTGTCTGCTTCTGCCTCCCAAGTGCAGGGCTTAAAGGCATTAAACACCACACCTGGTTCTCTCTCTCTCTCTTTCTTTCTCTCTCTTTCTCTCTCTCTCTCTCTCTCTCTCTCTCTCTCTCTCTCTCTCTCTCTCTCTCTCTCTCGCAACTGTGGCTAAAAGGGGAGTGGATACACCTCAGTGGTAGAGCACTTGCCTAGCGTGAATGAGGTCCTAGTTTCAATGGAATAAAAGAAAAGGAAAAAATGGCTATTAGAAAAGTTAAAAACACAAAACCGGTTCACGTTATACTTATTGTAGCGTAGCCTCCACACCTGTTGGATTGCCTTTTTTGAAAAAACAAAACCCCACATGCTGAACAACTTTTGAGAAAGCCAGAGAGAGAAGCGTGCGCAATCTCAGCACTGTCTCCTCCTCTGCTATTGCCATTCCATCCTCCAGCGGCCCAAGCGCTGGCCTCGGCCTCAGCCTCAGCCCCAGCCCCAGCCCCAGCCCCAGCCGCTTGCACTCTGCACTGCTTCCTACCGTGCCGTCCCTTACCACAGAGGACAGAATGAGGACGGTGACTTCCGGCACAGGACCCAGGCACTCCTCAGGGCCTGGAGATGTGTCCACAGGGACCCGAAGACATTCTATTACTCTGAAAAACTCACAGGAAGAGACCACATGGCTCCCACAGGGAGCTGCGTTGGCCAGTGAGGTGGCTGTTTCTTAGTTTAGGGCTCACAGCATTCCAGCCAGGGAGAACTGGTACTCCACCCAGCAGAGGCTCTGATTGCCTGTTGTAAATCTCCTTGATTAATGGAAATGTTGAAAATAGGTTAATTACTCTTTAACATACAATTGTATATTAAACACTGTTCGTAGTGTTGCTGAGAGGCACTATCCATAACAGAAAGTTTGGAAACCACTGACAAACTATTTTGCTCCTCTGGAGTCTGCTCCTCGCCACGTTGGGCTGGTAGGTGGCAGGAATCCCCCAGAGACATGTGTTGGGCATGCTCATCTCTCTGAAATTCATAGGATTTCCAGACACGGACTATGTCTACATTCCACCACCCAGGATTATATGCAACCCGCCTTGGTTGTCAAAGCCCCACAGGCAACTGCCATACTTTGTCCAGCCTCACTTCCTCCACACCTTGGAATGCATCAAGCTGTAAACGAGCCAAGGTGTAAATGAGCCCATCTCCAAAAGCCCTGAGTCATAACCACAGATTCCTCCATCCATGCGCAGTTCTGCATGCCATTGCCACACTCATAGAACCAGTTCGCCCTCGCTGAGACCACAGCCACGAGGGCCCCTCCCAAGGCAGCAACAGCTCATGACCTCCACCTGCACCTGTCTTCGGTCCTGACCCTCAGGGAGGCAGCATCACCTCCACGGATAAGTGTGGTCAGCAGCCTGGTTTATGTTTCTACTCCATCCTTTTCGGTTGTCAGACCATAGGCTAATTATGTAATCTTTCTAGACGTCAGTTTTCCCACCTGGAAGCTGAAGTTTATGAGAGCATCGCCTTCACAGGGAGGATGCAGCACAATGTACGTATTGTTATATGTTAACATGCACATAAACATATATAGCACATAATGAGATAATATGGGAAACTTTCTATAGGGGACCCACAGATGCCCTGAGCAACACAACCCCTGCTATTTACATGGGCTCTTTCCTTTCTTCTGCCTTCTTGCCTTTGTTATTGGGGTGCTCAGAAGACATCAGTCAGATCAATCACCTGGGCTGTTGGCCACATTTCACCCATTTATTAGCTGATGGGCATCTGGGTTGCCTTTACTTACATGGGGTTGGGAAATGAGTAAACCCATGTGTGTGGAGGCCAGAAGACAACCTCGGCTGTCATGTCTCTGGTAAATTGGGGGTGGTGGGGCATGGGACAAGGTCTCTCACTAGTCTGGTCCTCTGTAGTAATGGAGCGGTGGGCTGCATCCCACCACCCGGCTAGCTTTACCAGAAATAATTACACGGAAACTACTCTTTTAAACACTGCCTGGCCCATTAGTTCCAGCCTCTTATTGGCTAATTCTCACATCTTGCCTTAACCCATATTTAATAATCTGTGTAGCACCACGAAGTATGGCTTACCAGAAAAGATCTTAACCTGCGTCTGTGTCGGGTGGGAGAATCATGGTGACTGACTGACTCGGCTTCTTTCTCCCAGCATTCTGTTCTGACTACTCTGCCTACCTAATTCTCTGTCCTATTAAAGGGCCAAGGCAGTCTCTTTATTTAACCAATGAAATTAACACACAACAGAAGACTCTTCCCCCATCAGTCCTCACCAAGTAGGCTTAGCTGACGGACGAGGGACCCTGGAGACTTGCTTGTCTTAGTCTCCCAGTGCCAGGATGACAAGCTCTCACCATAATGCCTGGCTTTTTCACATGGGTTCTGGGGATTGAACTTAGGTCCTCGTGCTTGTGACAAGCTCTCACCATAATGCCTGGCTTTTTCACATGGGTTCTGGGGATTGAACTTAGGTCCTCGTGCTTGTGACAAGCTCACACCATAATGCCTGGCTTTTTCACATGGGTTCTGGGGATTGAACTTAGGTCCTCGTGCTTGTAAAGCAAGCAAGCACATTTAAGGGCTGAGGTGCCCGCTCAGCCCTGTCTTTACTTTTTAACTACTATGAATAATGCTGTGGGTGCCGGTGGCTAGACTTTTGAGTGGACATGCACTTTTATTTCTCTTGTTTGTATGCTTGGGAGTGATATGTTAGGCCAGTGCTCTGTCTATATTTATCCATCTGAGGAACTGATATTCCCCAAAGCAGTTGCGCCACTTTATACTCTGCTCCCTGCTGGCAGCACAGGAAAAGTGAAGGGTTTTCTTTATTTTGTCATATGTATGAAGCTATCTTTCTGTGGTTTGAATTTGCACAACCTCAATGACAGGATGTTGTCAGTCATTTCTCCATCCCATGCTTCCTTTTTGCTTGGATTCCCATTTTGGGTTTCCCAAACTTTTTCTAGACTTCAAAAGGTCCCAATTCTCTTCCCCTGCCCCCACTTATCTCTGCTATTCTGAAACATCTTGCATTTAGTCGTGAAGGATGATTTGTTGAACTTCTTTCAAGTAGTCTATGCATTCATCCGAAGCAGACACCTGAGTAAGGAAAGCCATAGCCTTTATCCTGTGCCCCCTTATTTGTGTAACAGTCTAGAGAAGCTATTCATTGTCTGGTCTTGTAGAACTATTCTCCTTAAAAGGCATCAGGAACTTCCCAGGGCCTTCAGGATAAAATTTAACGGTGAAATTCAGGACAACTGTGGACACCATGTGTATATATGAGTATTAGGCCAGCTCCGTCTCTGTCCCTACTGCAGGGTGAGGTCTCCAAGTCACCAACCCTTTCAGGCCGCCCCACCTCTCTTTCCTACTACTCCCTCATGCTTCTCCAAGGCAAGGGATGACTCTTAATACTCCTGCATTTCCTACAGCCCTAGAACACTTGGCCAGTGAAAAGTCACAATAAAAGGATGCACGCTGAGCTAGCAGGTGAAAGGGTGGCTAGCGAAAGGAATGAATGCAAGACTGTATAGCTCTACAAGGTGATGTAAGTTAGGTTAGTTGATCAAAGTGAGGCTGTGTTCTGATGCCCATTTCAAATCGCCCAGTCACCACAGTGTACTGAGCCAGCTGAGATGAGCTTAGTCAAGTATTCAAAACAAACGCTACTAGCCTTTTAAGTTTTAACTCATGGCACATTTACAACTGCTTGATTCCTTTGGGTTTTAAACAAAATAACCTAACATAAAACCCACTGTCTGAATATGGACTCTGTGACTCACAGTCCTGCTAGGGAGGCGGTGCTGAAATTGCGAGAACAGTAGTGGAGGAGGAACCCTCAGTCCGACACACCTTCCCCTTTCACCCCAATGTAGATGCAGACAGGACAAAGGTCCCTCTCTAGCCAGGACAGGAAAGCACTGAACAATTTTGCTGAGGGAGGGGAATGGAGGCAACCGGAAGTGGGCTCGCTGTGGGGTATCCGGCCTGGCCCAGCCCATGGGAGACAGGATGCCAGAGAGCCAGGCTCCCCAGTTCCCTGTTAATACAGACTGTTTCCTATCTTCTGTAGCATGTGTTGTGGCCCATATGATGAGCCAGCGATAAATACATTGTCCTGAGATCTCACCGAGAGGGAGGAAACGCCTGGTATTTATGATATGCCCTGCTGCTTGTCCATGGAGAATGTTGCTGGGGGAGATAAACACAGTCAAGACAGTGTGTGCGGAGATGTTTGTGACAAGACACTAAGTCACAGAGGGTAGACCGAAGCTGGGCCGCTCTGAAATAGGACACAGGCTCTGAGACACGGCTTAAGCTCGGTCATGTTCTTCCCCTCAACTTCCTCCCTCCCATCTCAGGCTCCAGAGTTTCTGGTCTCATTTACCTCCAATGCTCCACACCTCTCAGAGACAAGGCTTTCCCAGAATGCCTCCATTGCTTCCTCTTTGACTCTTTATCCCTACATTCTCTCCGGTTACCGAATAATCACATCTTTGTCGATTACAGTTGAGTAAAGGGCACAGGAAACAACCTCTCACCTTACCCAGTACCGACTGGGCATCTTTTTGGCACCGTTTACTCTACCCTAATAACCCTAAAAGGCAAGAATGACCACCTCTCATCTTACAGATTGAGACACTGAGGATCAAGGAAGAAAAGTGATTGATTACTTTTATAAATGAGTAGTCACAGTATTTGAACTCATAGTCTGATGCAGGGGGACCTCTTATTTAGCACATTGTGTTCATTTCTTGCTATTTGTTTCGTGTAACAGAAGCATACGGCATTCCTGTCGTAAAGGAGATAGACAAACAGAAACAATGGCATGCTGGGAGATGCACTTCAGCAGCAGTGATGGGAGGGGAGGAAGGGGCCCTTCAGCAAAGACCATCACAGCCATAGAGGGAGGAACTGTGTGAGGGTTCAGTTGCAGAGGCCACAAGGCACTGCCTAGGTCCTCTTCATTCTTAGCTGCAAGGAGTGGAGGATATCAGGGGCTCCCACAAACTATCCTGGACTGGAGGGAACCGCCTCACCCAATATCAGGTCCTTTCTTCAGGGCAATCTTGAATTCAGGAACCTGTTACCAAGGAGGGACAGATGCTCAGCTCCTTGTAAAGGCCATCTGGATAGAGCCCCTTCTCAGGATGGCCAAGGTACTCTGTCAGCTCACCCTGTGCTGGGTGACCTCTCTTCGGGACTCCCTGTGGCTGGACTCAGCCACCTGTCAGCTCGCAGCTGTTTAATCTCAGACTCCCCATTTCGGCTTGATGGAGTAGGCTGTCATGGGACACGGCTTACATGCTGGTCCCTCCCATTTCAGCTGAACTCCATCTTCTCTAAATCCAGGCAGCTGAGGTATACTGCCATGGTCGTTTCCCACCACCACCGAGAGGCACGGATCCATATCCAATCTACCCCAGTGGACCTCAGTAACCACTGCCTGGGGTGTCTTCCTGCTCTCTTAGCTGCATCAGGGAGCCGAGCAGTCACCAAGAGAGATCCTGGTGATATGACCCCAGCTGATGGGTGCTGATAGGACCAGACGCCTGTGTTTGTTGGTTTAGCAACAGCACGCAGCCTCCCCTCTTCCCTCCCATCCCTGCCCCAAGGTTGCAGATAAGCAGGGCTTGTGGGACTGACACCTGTGACTGATGCCAGAGACTCAGGACCACACAGATGTCTGCACTGATGTGGGATTAGTGCCTGACATCAAAGGTGTACACTTAGGCGAAGAGAGCCGTGGAGATACAGGAGGGCATAGATGTGCGAGAGTGTGGACAGTCCCCACACAATTGGGGTGGCCTTTTCAGATTTTCTCTACCCCTCCTCTTTTTCTAGGACTTTCTGTTCCTGTACTTCAGAGTTTTTCATAGAGTTATAATTCAACTGTTTTTCAAGACAGAATCTTACTATGTGGTCCTTACTGGCCTGGAACTCATTATGGAGACTAGGCTGGCCTTGAGTTCTTAGGGCTGCTGCCTCAGCCCCTGGGATTATTACCATGTCTAGCTTTCCTTTGGTTTTATAAATTCCTAAGGCAGGCAACATTTGTCTGTGAAGAGGAGGGGATGAGGCGACTGGCTGCAGAATGTGGGAGGCCGAATGGCCAGGTCGGAGGGAGGTTGGGACCAGAGGTAGACTTCTTCCAAGGCCTCTACAGTGCTGCCCAGAGCATTTAGCATCCTGAAGGGCCGACTTGGACATGCTCACAACCCCAGGAGTATGATGAAGGACCACTCACTCATTCAGGAATGACTTCTGGGTGTGATTGTGTACCAGGTACTATTGTGGGGCCCACTTCTTCTGATAGGGTCTTTAAGTTGTCGGTCAAATGTACAAGACTTGGGCCTCTGTCTGAAGACCTGGGAAGCCATTACAGAGCTAAGCAGAGTAGTGTGGATAAAAAGGGCAGCTGAGACCTGTGCTATGAACACTCCACTGCTAAGGACAGAAGGGATCTTTCAAGAGGATCCTTGGAGGATCAAGAGGCAAGGTGATAGTAGCTTAAGACCTGGTGATGGAAAGTACTTAGATTCTACTTAAGGTAGAGGCAGACATCGAATATTGGGTGTGAGAGAGTGCAAGGAGGGAGCAAGAATGGCCCCTGGGATCATGACTGGTGAACAGAGAACAGGAGTCCTTGTCAATCAAGGTGGGAAAGCTTTGACAGCAACAATATTTTTGAGAGAAGGATCATGCTAAACAAATAAGAGACCCTCAACATTCAGGGTAGAGCACCCACCAGCTCACATGGCTTTGTGTGGGTAGAAATGGCATCCTTTCCTTTGGTGGACACAGCCCCACATTAGGGTACAGCATGTCAGGGTGTAATCCCTTGCCAGCTCATAGTCCTGTGCTGTGAACAACCCTCATGACACACACACAGTGACAACTGGCACCTCAGAAAGCCCTTCAGGTAGAAAAGGGAGCTGCCTGGTGGGTATCCAAGGCAGAAGAAATCAAACAGGAAACGTCTGTTCATACCCCACGCTCTGTAGTGAGTTTTACACCTGCCTCACAGCTTTAATACAAGCCTGCCTCTGTAAATTCATAAGGAACTGAAAAGCAGAAAATAATAACACTAAGGACTATTGCTGGTCTTCTTCGGATAAAAAGATGAATGCCTCTGTGTTTTGAAGTTATTTTGGTTCTCTTCTCACAGGCTGAGAGCAAATATATTTTCTGCATAGAGAGCTCTTTACTACAGCAAAGCAGACTGGAAAAGTAAGTGCCTATAATAGTCTTTCCCAAGTGCCGTCCATTGGCACCGACATGGAACACTCAGTATTTTTGCTTAAAAAAAAAAAATCACTCCAAATCTAAAGAGTCATTCTGTTCTCCTTCACGCTCAGTGCTGCCCACGAAATGAGCTGGCTCTCCTAGTTTCCTCACAAGGACTTCACAGGGCTGCGGCACAGTCTGACATAGCTTATATTAGATGGTATCAGTTCAGTGGCGCATCAAGAGGACTGTCATCTCACAGAGAAGATTAAGACTTGGAGAGTGGTGGTGACGATCCGGACTCTAGTTAACGAGTGGTGGGGCTGAGAGAAACCTGCATCAGCCGAGCACGGTGGTCCACACACCTGTAAACCCAGCACTGGGCAGGCAGAGGGAGGAAGACCAGGAATTCAAAGCCAGCCTTGGTTGCGTAAGACCCTATCCCCCAAACAGAGCAAACAACGGCAAAAACAGAACCCTGCGTGAGTTTGGCTCTGGACTGAGGGGAAGCTTCCTGTTTGGTGGTGCTCTGAGGCCAGGGAGATGCTCAGCCAGTGAAGGGCTTCTTGAACAAGCAGACCAGCCACATGGTGCCATGCAGGGAAGGCCTCTGAGGCAGGAGCCCTGGCCAGCTAGGCCAGCTAAACTGGCAAATTGCAGGTTCAGTGAGAGACCTTGTCTCAAACAAGGTAGAAAATGACCTAAGGTTGAGCACAGGCCTTAACACCTGTGCACAAACGCACACATAGCCCACCTCCCACAGTGAATAAATGAATCAGCGAGGGCCAGGGACATGGCTCAGCTGCTAAAGGCACTTGGCCGTCAAGACTGATGAACTGAGTTTGATCACTGGGACCCACACGGACTCCTTTGGTTGTCCTCTGACCTGCACACTAAACAAACACAGGTTAAAGCAAACAAACAACAAACCCGAAGGAAAAAGTAGATAAACAGCTGATGTTGTTGTTCTGACCTGAGCCCTAGAGTCCTACAGCTTTGGGACGATGGGTGTCAAGAAGTTGAAAAGAGTGACTGTATCCGTTCTGTCTCGTTGTCTCCCTGAGGCTGAGCCCTCTCTGGTTCTTGATGCAATCGATGTCTCCAGCTGTCTAGATCCCGGCAATACTCTACAAATGATGGAGAATGCCTAAGGAAAAACTCAGAGGGCTTTTTGGGCATTGATTTCTGTGTGCTGACAGAGTCAGGATGTCTGTAGTCAAGGAGCACACATGTTCTATTAGCAGGACGCCAGGTGACTTTGCTATTATTCAGTTGGCTTGGGGACCACTGTTAAAGTCCCAGTCCCATCCTGGGACTAACCATGCCTCCCACCCCCACCTTCCCAACCTCTCTTTTCTCCTCTTACCCTGACTGTGGAGGTTGTTTAACCCTTTTTCTTCTCCGGACAAAATCGCCAGTTTCTTCACTCACACATCCCATTACATGCGGTCCATGTTCTTCTGAAATCACTCCGGGGTTCTATGTGCCTTTGAGCCACAGCATCATAACCTGAAGGCCGAGTTCCAGGCATGGCTGGGTCAGCACCACACCGGGGACTCTTGCCTTTCTAGTTTATCAGGTTTTCTGGACCACAGAGGGACGAGCTACTCCGAAACTGTGCGGCAAACTGAACTTCACCGTACCTTTGTTTGACTTTGTTGAGACAAACTCCAAGTTGCTGTGTAGTGGAGGATGATGTCAAACCCCTGACCCACCTGCCTCCACCCCAAAGTGCTGAGATTACAGGTGTTTGCCATCATGCCGGGTCTCGCAGGGGTCTTAGCCCACAATGCTTTGCAGCTGGCTCTCCTGTGTTGTTGTTGACTGTGGTCTCAAGCCTGGGACCCAAGATTTTGTTTCATAAGATTTTGCACTTTGCTGTAGCCTCTTTAACTTTTCAATCTTGCTTCTTCTGAATTAAACGTTCTCTCCCCAGCTCTTTCATATTGTCCACTGGGTTTCTAGATAGCGCTAATAGAGATATAGAAGGCACCACCCCACTCAAAGCTCATCATTCCTTTCTAACTGGTTCTGAGTGTTTCGTTCCCAGCTTCTGTGTCCTTTGATGGTAACTTCTCTGCTCTTGTGACCTCCAGAGGGTTTTTCTGTGAATTCATGCATCTCCTCCATACTCTCCATGTCTCTAGGAGCCCGAGTCAATGGTGGACCAGTATGGGAATACCCAGTATTGAGGAAGGACTAGTTCTGAGGTGCCATTTATTCCAGAGCTACCCATGGGGTCGGGTTGAATGTAGATTGTCACCCAAGACTGCACCTTCACTTGCATCTCCCCCCAATTCATCATCCCCCCACCCTCCCCTCCCTACCCTCCTTCATCCTCCCATTCTCACCCTTCCCTCCCCTCTTCCATCCTCTCATCTTCACCCTCCCCTCCTCCATCCTCCACTCCCCTCTCCTCCTCCAACTTCCACTCCCTCCTGGGTTCTCCTGACATGGGCTTCTTAATTAGCAGGCCTGAGATCATGGCTGCAGCAGGTGTTCTTCATGAAAATATTTGCAGGGGGAAAAATTCCTGGGCTGGGGAGATGGCTCAGTCTGTAAAGTTTATTGCATAGTCATGAAGGCCCTAGTTCAATGCCCCAGAACCCATATAAAAAAAAGTCTGGCATAGTAGTGCATGCCTGCAATTCCAGTGTTGCGGAGGTGGGGACAGGAGGATCTCTGGAACAGTCAGACTAGCCGAATCAGCACGCTCCAGGGTTATGGGAAACCCGATTTCAAAAGCAAGGTGGAGAGCTCACTTCCTTACTAGATTAACTATTTCAGTTCCGGTATAGGTTGAATTACAGGAATGGCTCACATATTAATTCATCCAAATAGTCACCAGCTGAGCAGCTTTAAGGCAGATCTCTCCCATAGCTTAAGGACACGTGTGGGCTTTGTGCCACATGGCTCGGTAAAGCCCTAATCCCAGCATTTCTCACCTGTAGGCCTCTTGCTGCCTTTATTATCTGTGACACTGGCTGGGTGGAGTCTCTTTCTCTTTTTCTTCAAGATAGGATTTCTCTGTGTAACAGACTGTCCTGGAGCTCACTTTGTAGACCAGGCTAGCCTCAAACCCACAGAGACCTGCTTGCTTCTGCCTCCCGAATGCTGAGATTAAAGGCATGGGCCACCACTGTCTGGTCTGAGCCTGTTTCCTTTTAAAGACAGTCACCAGGATGCCTTTGTCTACCTCTGCATCCAGGGTTTCTGTTACAATCCCATAGTAGGGGCTACTGGAAAAGGTTGGACTAACATGTTCTTCTAGAATCTGAGGTTTATTATATTGGGACAGGGTCTCATGTAGCCCAGGTTGACTCCTAACTCAGTATGTATAGAGGATGACCTCGAACTAGTGACATTCCTGCCTCTCCCTTCCAAGTGCCAAGACTAGATGTGAGTCATTGCATCTGGCTTATTCAGCGCTGGGACTAAATCTGGGGCTTCGTGCATGCTAGATGAACACGGTTTTCTACCAACTGAGCTGCACCCCAGGCCCTCATTTATTTCATTTCAACTGGTTTTTTCCCCATGATATAGTAGTTGCTACCCACTAGGGTGACCTACAATTAACAAAACCTCGGCTTTTGGCTGCTAAATTCTGTGAACTTTTAGAGTTTTGACTGCTACAGGCCTCGCAGCTCAAAACGTCTCTGCATCACTTCACGATGCTCCCTGTGGCCTCCGCTGCAGCACACAACGCCTGTCTGTGCTCTATGCATTACCATACAGTTAGCGAGCTTCGGGCAAGGGGCTGGAGGTTGAAACACACAAAGGCACACAGAGACATGGACCTCTAGTCACTGGTAAGAAGCTCTTTATTCAATAGCACTCTGAAGGCTTATATACTCAACAGTCAAATGTGCCGACAGGTGAAAACCTTATCCTCTGATCCTCAAGGCCAAGGCAACACATGCTCATGAAGCAGAGCTGGTAAACAACTTTGACACAGCTTTCAGTAACTCAAATCAGAAGAAAAGTAAAGATCTCTAGCAGGGAAGAGCAGCTGGAGGCCAGGACTCCAAATGGTACCAACAGTTTGCGTCTTTCTCAGTGCAAGTGCAATCCCATCAAAGTTTGAGACTCCCTCTGGGGACCTTTATATTCTATTTCCTCTCTGGACAGTCCCTCTGCCCTACAGTTATAGTTAAATTGACAACCCTAAGCCATGTCCATGCACAGTCTCAGGGACTTGACCCGAGTAGGAGCTATAAGGGAAGAAACGACAGACAGAAAGACACAGAAAGCTAGGATCAGATGCTGTGGGTTCTCTGCCGGAGAAAGCACGGTGCCCTGGAAAGAAGGCCACACAATGGTTTTATAGAGCTGAACAGAGAGGCAGGCCTATTGCACACAGATAAACAAGGAGGCCAGGTTTATGGTGTGCAGCTAGATCAAAGGGACAGGCTGAGCTAATCTTGGTAGCATGATCTCTGTGGGGGAGCAGTCTTCAGACTGTAAATCTCCAGGGAGGAGGAAGCTAGGGGAGAGTTTTCTGCACACACTGTTAACACTCACGCTGTCCCCAAAGGAAGGCTTTGCCATCCTTCCAAGTCTGAGGCTCTAGGGTCCTTGACACGTTTGTGCCTATGTTAAAAACACACATTCACTCAGGAAGTCTGCAGCACACAACGCTTGTCTGAGCTCTATGCGCTACCATACAGTTCACAAACTTCGGGCAAGAGGCTGGAGGTTGAAACACACAAATACACACAGACAGAGAGACGGAGATACGGACCTCTAGTCACTGGTAAGAAGCTCACGGAGTCTTATAAACCCAACAGTCAGGTGGGCCAACAAGTGAAAACCTTATCCTCTGATCCTCAAGTGCAAGGCAACACGTGCTCGTGAAGCAGAGCTGGTAAACAACTTTGACACAGCTTTCAGTAACTCAAATCAGAAGGAAAGTAAAGATCTCTAGCAGGGAAGAGCAGCTGGAGGCCAGGACTCCAAATGGTCCCAACAAAGTCACTCCCTCAGGGCTTTCTGTGTTCCCTAGAACCATGTACTTCCCAGCCCCACTAGCCTCTCTTTCCCCTCTCCTCCAGCGTGCTCTTTTCTGTACCTTCTCACTCTTCAGGGCCGGCCCATGGGCCACCTCCCAGGGCATCTTTTCCCTGCTTCTCTGGACTCAAGCATGCCTCAAATCTGCCCTTTATCCTGGAGCAGAAGGCGAGTTGCCAACGTCACAGACTCTGGAGCCATCTAGCCGCAGGTCGGAGCTGGGTTGCACCACTTCCTAGTGTTGGTACCACCGGCAAGTCACTCTGCTGTAGTAATAAGAGCGGCAGGGCTGCGTCCCCGGCACCTGGCCGCCCACATGGCTAGGAGCTGCGATGGGCTGCATTCCCACCCAGCTCCACAAGGCTAGCTTTACCCGGAATAATTACACTCTGCCAGCTGCCATTCCATTTCTTCACCTGCAGAGAAGGGACACATAGTAGCATCTTCCTTACCCTGCCATGTTCAAAAGTATCCAACGCACCAACGTGTTTCTCTTCATGTAGCACTGTGTGAGTCCTAGCCAACATTTCTTTCCTAAGTGCTCTCTCCCCATTATTTAAGGAAACCCTAGAAAGAAGGGGCTCCTTTTCCTGTCTCTGTATGTTCAGGGCCCAGTAACTACTATTTGATCAGTAACTTCTCTCGTTCCTGTGACAGAAGCAACCTAAGGGAGAAGGAACTCACTTTGGTTCACAGTTTCAGGGGATTTCTGTCCATCAAGGCACAGAAAGCATGGTGACAGGAGTGGCTTAGTCTACGTCCGAAGGAGCTTGTGACAGAGCAGCTGTTCACAGCTTGGCCAAAAAGGAGGCAAAAGAATGGGACCAGAAGTCTGGTCAGGCTACAATGCTCAAAGGCCTGCCTGTCGTGATCCACTTCCTTCAATCAGACCCCACTTCCTAAAGGTTACACAGTCTCATAAAAGCAAAGCCACTGCCTGGGGACCAAGATGCAGACACTGCGGTCCATGCAGAACATGGCACACTCAAACCCAAACAGTGCAGATTAGCTTGATGAATGCACCATTTGTTTACGGGGCTAGCTGTGAGGTCACAGCATTGCTTCAATGAGTTTCTGTCCCCTAGAGTAGGTCAGCAGCAGGTCCAACCCATGTCTAGACGGGCTTATAAAGCCTGAGGATCTGAGGGAGCCAGTTGTCTGGGAATTGGGTTCCTCTCGGTCTGCCTTCCTTATCTCTGGGCCCTGCTCCCTGCCTTTCAGAGGCCGGTCAATATAGCTGTTACTTATTCTGCTTATGTAAAGGGGCTTTGTATTTCAGTACTCTTGCCCAGGGCTGGAAATGTGTCCTTTCCTATTGTGAACATTTGGTCTCTGTGGCATTCAGAAGAGGAGAATGTGCCAGGACTTTGGGATGTTGTCACAGTCCAATAAAAGGAAGAAAGGGATTCTTCAGGGACTCAAAAGTGAAGAGGCACAAATACCAGCAGGCCTCGCATGCCCTGGACTCCCCTGTTGTGTGCTCTGGTGTCTGGTGAGTGATTCGGTTCTTGGTCTTTACAAAGACAATCTTTTCTTCTTAAGACTTTGCTAGAGAAACAGATCCCACCCTAAGACTTCACCAAGCAGAGGCCTGGAGGTTATGAGAGAAGGCGATTCAGTTAAGAAACTGATCCTAAGAAAAGGAAAGTCATTTATGCAAGCATCTAGAATTTTCTGCACACCTATGCGGCAGTTAGGGCAGGACTTAGGCACACATGGCTACTACCATGGATGGAAAACAACGGCAGCTAAGACAGTATTGTCAGAACTCCCGCTCCCTCCCAGTACAGATGATGACGTCCACCCACCATCAATGCACAAGGAGGGGATAGGAAGGCCCCAGCATGTTGGGAGATTGCTTGATGGCTCCTGCACCAGAGAGAGCCCTGTCCCCTTTATTCTCTTTCCTACTATCCCTTCTGTAGACCTTAGAGTTCTCAGCCTTTGGTTCTTCTTTTTATTTTAAAAAATTTATTTTTAAGTGTGCAATGTGTATATGTGTGTGTGTGTGTGTGTGTGTGTGTGTGTGTGTGTGTGTGTGTGTACGTGATAGCAGGTGCCTGTGGAGCCCAGAAGAGAGCGTTGGATCCCCTGGAGCTGGAGTCACAGGTGGTTGTGAGCTATCCTACTAGGGTGCTCAGACCTAAACGTGCCTCCTCTACAAGGGCAGGATGTGCTCTTAGTGGCTGAGCCGTCTCTCAAGCCCCAGCTCCTCATGTGAAAGGAGTCAGTCTTCATCTGTGCATCTTCCAGAACTATTTACAGAAACCTGGCTTTGATTTTTAACCCCCCACCAGCCTGTACCCCCTTTCCAATGATTTAGGTCACCTCCCCACTTTCCTCCTTCCTCCTCTTTCTCTCTTTCTGGGGATCCACCCATCTCCTGTGGTCTCATCTTTCTCATGTTGGTCAGCCTGTGCCTGCCTTATCACCACCCACAACACTCTGTGATGCTGGCAATCACCCTGGCTGGGACCATCCTGGGACTTTGGCTACTTACAGTGACAACTTGCTGGGAAGCCCTGGGCCACCTTTGAAGTTGGGCTGGCAAAGATCTCGTTTGTTTGGCTTGATCACAAATAAACTGCCATGTTACTCTGTAATGTTTCCCCACCCATTCAAAATCACCGAGCACTTAGTGCATTCCAGTGATGTATTTTGGCTGTGGGGCAGGGATGTGAACAGGATCGAGTTTGTAACCCGAGTCACAAATTGGTGAGCAATTTGCTGCTTTGTTACTAACCGAACCATTATAGTACAGTGGAAAAGACCTGGATGGACAAGTGACTTGGTTAGGGCTCTGTCATGATGATAAGACACCATAACCAAAAGCAACCTGGGGGATGAAATAGGTTGTTGAAGCATATCACTTACTGTTTACTGAGGGAGAACAGAGCAGGAACCTGGAGGCAGGAACTGAAGCTCATACCACGGAAGAATGCTACTTATTGGCTTGTTCTGTAGGGCTTTCTTATACACCTGCCCAGGGCTGACTACACCCACAGTGAGCTCGCCACTTGCATATCAAGATAACAAAATGCCCTGTGTACTTGCATACGGGCCAATATGATGGAAGCATGTTTTTGGGTGAGGGTCCCTCTTACCAGAGGACTCTAGCTATGTCAAGTTGACGAAACAAACAAGAAACAACCTAACCAGCACAATGTACAAACTGTAGGCATGCAAATGCCCTCTCTTTCCATGCTGAGCCTAGTTTGGATGGTCACTTGGGTGGTTGCCATGATAAAAGTAAACATTACTGATGCCAGGTTGTTTTGACTGTGTCTGCAAAAATAGCCCATTTCCTATCTCCTTGGGGCAAAAATAACAAAAACGACATTAACCATTAGCTTCTCCCACTGAGGTAACCAGGCAGATGCAGACTAACTCCTAGGGGCTTTGAACAACTACCTTTAAAAGATTGGTTTATTTAATTTTTCATGTGTATGAATATATTACCTACATGTAGGTGTGTGTACCACGTGTGCACCTGCTGCCCCTGGAGGCCAAAAGAGGGTGTCAGTTCACCTGGAACGGGAGTCACAGACTGCTGCTAGCCACCACCATGCAAGTCCTGGGAATCAAGTCCCCTGGTCCTCTGCAAGTACTCTTAGCTGTTGAGCCAGCTCTCCAGCCCCCAAAGCCACACTTTGATCCCTACTCATTGAAGGGTAGACTTAGAGTTTACACTTACAAATGTCAATACTAGGAACGGAGGGCTGTGTGGAGGATAGAAGGAAGCCTCATGAATTTGCATTTTGAAAGAGATAGGTAGACGGAGGATGGAAAAAGTAGAGTAAAAAGCAATTGGTACGGCTTATTGACCAGCTGATTCGTGTGTCTGGCTTTAGTTTTCTCCTTTGCAAAACAACGATGTTAACAGGGTGCTCCTGGTGGGGTTGAGGTGCGGCCTGAGGAGAAATGAATTTAGAGCCCAGAGAGCAGACACCAGGCTGGAGATGGCTCAGCACTAAGAGAGCTTACTGCCCCTGCAGAAGACAGAGTTCAGCTCCAAGCACCCACGTTGGGTGGCTCACAACCGAGGTAACCAGCTTCAAGGGATCGGATGCCTCTGGCCTCTGGGGATACCTGCACTCACCTAGACAAACACATAATTAAAAACAAAACAAAAAGCACACACACATTGGTGGTGAAGTTGGTAGAGCGTCAGGAGGAGCGCAGAGGAGCCCCTGGACCTTGAAAAGTCACTTCACTCAGACTTGCAGAAAGCGAGGCTATTGTTTCCTCATCTATAAGTGACCAAGTTTCTCAGGACCGCGAGGAATTCTGGTTGGCAGTCTTCTTTGACCATCTTTTCTGCTGGTGCTATTCTGGGAGTGAGTTCGCACATGATCTCTCTCTCTTTCTGTCTCTCTCCTTTGTCTCTGTCTCTTTCTCTCCTCTGTCTCTCTCTCTGTATATCTCTCCTCAGTCTCTTTGTCTCTGTCTCTCTCTGTATCTCTCTCTTTCTCTCTCTGTCTCCCTGTGTCTGCCTCTCCTCTGTTTGTCTCTGTCTCTGTTTTTCTCTCTCTCTCTGGACAGTTAGGAGGTTGGTGAGGAGACAGCTTTGCCCGTACATTGAAAGGTGAATGGAGATACAGACAGTGTCTTCCCTTTCCCCGAAGCACTTTGGCCTGCTGGTAAAGTCAAAGCGTGCTCACCAGGTTCTTTCAGACTAGGTTCCAGCTCTTTAGCTCCTCTCCACCTTTAGCTCCTAGCACTGTGACGGGTTTTCTAAAGTGGCAGGTCTGCCTTCACCTCGCTCTTGTCTTTGCTAGGGGGCAGCAGAGTGCTCCGGCAAGCCCCTAGGGGTTGACCAGAGTAGGTCACCTCCTAGCTTGACCACCCAGCAGTCCCTGGGGCTCCTGCTGCCTTGCTCAACTCTTGATGAGTCAATGTCCTCATCTGCAAAATGGGGTGCAGGATAATAATGACACCTACCCCAAAGCGTGGTCGTGAAGATTGGTTGACGTAATGGGTGCTCAGCCCTCCCAGGTGGACACACAGTAATCACTGAATAAACGTGATGGACAGCCTGTGTCTGGCTTCCTGCGACTTGCATTTCTGGTCTTCAACTTAGTCACTTCCTCTGGGAGCCTCCTACTGAGGACTTGAGGACGGTTGCACGCTCCCAGAACACCTGTCCGTCTTCTACCATAGCAACGACAACTGTCGCCTCTCAGGGTCCCTTTCAGGGTGAAATTCTGTGAAGACAGGGGTCGGTCATTTACTAGGAGGCACAAATAATAGGCGCTCGGTAGTTACTGAATAAATGTCACAGAGCAAGGGTCCCAGCGGTCCTCTGGGTTTGACGGGAAACACTGGGGTCGTGAGGTCGAATGGACAGGCGTCAGAGAGCGGAACCTACAGTGTGTGCAGGAAGACTGGACGGGGAGATTCGGAGAGGAGAACGCTCAACTTTGGGGAGAGAATGAGGCCAGACGGGTCTAGCTAGCACTCTTTGGCTCCGCCCCCTTCCAGGCTGCTCCCAGACCCCGCCCCCCTGGCTCCAGCCCTGCGGAAGCTACAGCCTCAAGTGTCTGAGCCTCCCCCGCGCAGGGTGCGCCCCGCACGCTTTATCCTGCCCCGGAGCAGCGCGAGCACCCAGCCCTCGTTCCACAGCCGCTGCGAGATGCTGCGCTCCACGTCTACCGTCACCCTGCTCTCAGGCGGCAGCGCTAAGTCTCCTGGGACGCCCAGTAGGAGGGTGAGTAGCTACCTGGAGAAGGAGCTGTCTGGGTTCTCCTGCACCCATCCCTGTTGGCCCCTCTGTAGAGATGTGGGGAGGAGGATAGTTAGGGGTCAGCTGCAGGCTGCAGACATCTCAACTTGGCACAAGTTTCCTGGCCTGTTCCAGACTGCACAGTGACCCTCTCTCTGGATACCCCAGCGTCTGGAAGAGAGGGCTTAGGGGACTTTCTGGAATGCCCAGAACTTCCCTCTCTTTCTTGTCTCCACTGTCAAGCCAAGATTAAACGTGGAACTAGTTAAAAGATGGCAAGGAAGAGGTTTCTGAGGTCCTTATCATGAGAAGCACAAGTAATGAATGTATTTAAAATGCCAACTTTCCTCCATCTCTTGGTTCGGAGCATCGTCTGTGTGTCCATCCACCAGTGATAGAGTGCCTTTGGTTCAGGAGCTGCTTGTCGAAGGTAGCCTGTCTGCAGGTCAGAGCTGAGCAGCTGACCACCCTCAGCGGGGCAGGACTTAGTTTATGCAGGCAGGCAGTTTCTTCTTTGTGGCATCGGGGCCAGTCTTAAAGTCCTGGGCATCCTCTCCAGGGAGGTTTCCCAATGGAAATCTGGTTAGCCACTGTCTCTGCACAGTCTGCTCTCACCTCCTTATCTCCTCATGCTTCCTTCATGAAAGAACGACCGGACTAGTCAGGTTCACATTCCATACCCTTTCTAAAACCAGGGCCTCAGAGAACACTGTTAGAGCCTGGGCTGTAGCTTTCTAGTTTTGGTGTTATGATATTGAGTTCTCACCTCCTCTCTTAATCGTGTTTCCCCACGGTTCATTTGAACAGGTTAAGTCCAGACCAAAAACCCCTTCTGTAGTCAGGCCAGTTTGCTTGGCCTGTGGACGCTCTTGTTGGCGGCTATCTTTCTTCAAAATACACAAAAGGCATGTGTTGCTTTTGGGTGTGGGTCAAGTGATGTGTGTGTGTGTGTGTGTGTGTGTGTGTGCGTGGTAGACACCCACGGCTGACAGAACTCTGGTTGTTTGATCATTAACTTCATAAAGTAAGCATCACATTTGGTTAGTTCAACCATAGTCCTGCCTTACTGCAAAAAGAGTGTTTGACCTTTCCCACGGAAAGCTTTGTTAATTAGAACAAAATTTTGGTTGGCAATACATGAAACCATCGGACAGATAGCCCTGAGCTGTGTACAGCACTCCCTCTCCCCTGGGGGATGCTGGGTGAGGTAGATAGTGGGATCCTGTGGGTAAATACAGATGTGGGCGAATACAGATGCTGGTGAATACAGATGTGGGCGAATACAGATGTGGGCGAATACAGATGTGGGCGAATACAGATGTGGGCAAATACAGATGTGGGCGAATACAGATGCGGGCGAATACAGATGCGGGCAAATACAGATGTGACTATGCATTCAGAGCATCTTTGAGAATTTTGCCCTTGAATGGTACTTTGGTGTCTGGACACACTGTTGAGTAAGATTATACCAAAACTTTAGGCTGAAGAACTCAGGCTTCTGACTGGAGCATCCTGTCACCTCTAAATGCTCCAGGTGCTGTGTGTGCATGTGTGTGTGTTGGCGCTGGCGGGGAAGCTATGTGTTGGGAAGCTAAGGTGTGTTGAATGACTGACTGACTCACTGAATATTTATAGATCTATTTCTGTGTGCTGTAAGGCTGGGTGCTTGGCTCCACTCCGTTCCTTGAGGCAGACATTGTCACAGATGATATACAGTGGTGATTTTTGTTGTGAGCAGGGTGTTTCCAGGGTTCAGTGGCACTAGAAGGAAGTCTCTCTCTGAGGTGTGTGAGGCAAGCCTCTCCCTGAAGGTGAGCTGATGGTCTTCCAGCAGGAGCAGGCCTTTGAAGCCAATTAACACGACTGATTGTGAAAAGAGGATTATCATTCCTCTCAGTGGATGCTTGACATAGACTGTATGGTAGTGTGTGTCAGACCTGCTTTGGAACAAAACACCTATTTAAAAAAACCTTTTTAGAAACACAAGAAAATAAATCATACACTAAATGAGTAACCATGAGAAATGTTTCTGAAATTGAAAAGTTTTCAAGAAATCCTGTATCCTCTCATCTCTTCCCTGGGATTGGACACAAGATGATCTCAAACCGGAATACATTGGGGCGTGTTTAACCTGTTACTCTTAGGCTGCTCGTGGTGGTCAAGGGTAGCTATGAATGTAGTCCAACACCAAATCATGAACGTTTTTAAAACACTGTGAGATGCTTTTGTTTGTTTGGAAATTTAACTGCATGGTTCGTGCGTGTGAACTTTGTGTAGGACAATGCCGAGCCTCAAAGTCAAAAGGTCTGCTAGCTATTAAAATAGACCAGCTTTATCCAAAGGGCTTATCAAAGTGAAAAGCAGGCCTTGCTGTCGCAGACGTCAAGCCAACCAGAAGTAGTAGTGGCCGGTGACGCTGTGCAGGAGCTGCCCTGAGTCAGCTGTGAGGGCAGTGCGGCCAACCAGGCTGTCACAGGTCACCCTTTGTTCAGTGACTGCCACCTGCAAATGTACTTACTTCCCTCTTATCTGAAATCATCCCCGGGGGAGGGGGAAGCCTGGTGGAGAGGGTGATTTCTGTTAGTGGATAAACAAAACACCAAGAAACATTCATACAAGCTAACCAGTGGGAATTGAAAAAGGAAAAAGCTCTACCTTCAAACCAGTTGTGCGCTAAAAATAGCTTTATCTATGGCAACAGTGGGAAGATAAAGTGTTTGGAGAATAAGTACAGCTAGAAACATGACCTTGGGGGAATGTGGGGGCGGAATTAAAAAAAAAAATAGCCTACATGAAGGGCTTCATTGATTTGGAAAGGGATTTTGTAATTGAAGGTTAGCCTCACAGCCTAGTTTTTTGAAATGAAGTCAGTTGTGTGGCCAGGTTGTGTTCTGGGAGTGGAAGGCAGCTCATCCTCTGGGCTGTGAGGTCTACCACCTGTCGCGGGGGCTCTCCTGCACTGGATCCTGTTGAGAAGACGACACTTGGCTGCTTAGAGCTGGGTATTGTGATTCCTTGGTGGAGTGAAAAAGCCCAACTAAAACAAACCCAAACAAGGCCCTGGGGTAAGAGTGTTTCCTAGCCAGCCCTTCCCTTGGCAAAGGACTTCTCTCTTAAGACCCAGCCCAGGCCTGTCCGTCATCACTCCCTGCTGCTGGTGCTGTACTCACCAGAGCCTCCTTCCTGCCTTGTTGGTTCAAAAACAAGGAATTCCCCTTGACTGGCATGTGAAAGGGGCTGGCAGGTGTTTGCCCAGCTTCCTCTTCTCAATGGAGGAAACAGTCTACGTAGCTCTGTATCCTGTACCCTGGGGAATCCAGGGAGGGAATGGGTACACAATTCTACCATTCTGTAGGATCTGGGGAAGGGACATGGGGTTTGGGTGGAATTCAGCCTCAGATGGAAGGAAGCTGATTGCAGTATTGGCTGCAGGGAGGGAGGAGACTTTCATTGTGTTCAGAAAACTGCGTGGGTCCTGCTTGGCATCCTTTGAGCCAATTCCTGCCAGGCTAGGCTGTGGTCTTATGTGGTATCAACAGAACTTAACCCAAACACCTCTGGCACTAGCATCTGACAGTTACAGGCTCAGAAAAACACCAACCTCCCCCTTCTTTTGTTTTTCTATCTTGCCTTGTTTAGTGTAGGGTGGTCTGACTTGGGGCTCTGAAGGACACTTGTATTATGGAGAGTTCCATGTTTATTCTGCAGTATATAGAATGAAAGTCTAGGCTTTCCTAGGCCACTGCAGAGGCCTAAATGTGTCCCTGTTGACGTTTTTCTGTGCTGTGCACCCACAGCCCAGCAAAGGGACCTGGAGCTCTGTGTCCCCACCAAGCTTCTTGGCGGTTGGCACCCCCTTCCAAGTCAGTGAGCCTCAGTTGCCTGCCTGATTGAGTTCAAGAGCTGATTTTGCTAGAGTTCAGCCTGAAGTACTTCATCCATTACCAGCTTTGTGGCTTAAAAAGACCCCAGTACTTTCCAGCGTGTAGGAGAATAACACAGTGGTGTTTGCCTCTTTCCCTCTTCTGATGAGCTGTGTGTCCCAAATGTCAATCATATCGCTGACTCAGATCCACTCTTTATGGAAGAGAATGATCTTTTCCACCATGAAAAACCCAGCTACCTGGTTCTGCCTCGGGAGCCTCTGTAAAGCCGAACTCCTGGTGTGATGTCCAGGCCCCTGACCTGACTCTAGCCTTTCTTGTCCTGTATCTCTGCAATTCCCAGGTGGTCAAGCTCCCACCTCCCACTCCTGAGCTTCCAATGCAGTTTTTCCTCTTTTCTTCTTGCCTCTCTGCTGTTGAGACTCTGCCCTGAACCCTCATTTCCTCAGCTTGTGCAACCCACACTTGTGTGGAGCTGAGTGACCACTTGAGAAGAAGCTCTAGAGCTTCACTGTGTTAACGTGGGGCTCCCCACACAAGCGCAGGCCCTGACTTCAAGCCCGAATCCATGTAAGCAGCTACGTGGGCTCAGCAATGCGGAGGCAGACACAAGCAGATCCCTGGGGATTGCCTGCCTACTTGGTGACTTCCAGGCTACTGAGAGACCAAGTTTCAGTAAAAACCAAGGTGGGTGGCACAAGGTATAATGACACCCAGGGTCCCCAAAAAACCCTACTTTGCATACATTTTGGAAAGGAGAATGTAGAAAGAGATGTCCTGGGATGAAGGCAGCCTGATGCTTTTGTCCTACCTGGAAGGAAGCTGGTGACAAGTGGGTAGGAATGAGAAGGGTGACAGTTCTGGCCAGGTCACCCAAGTGTCCTCCTTGCCTCTTCCTCTGCCACGGTTGGGATTTCATTTATTGGCTTAATTCGGTGACTCTCAACCTTGGTTCTACATAGACTTACTAGACAACTTGAAACAGTCATGTCTGGGTCTCCCTCAGAACCAACTCAGGCTTTGAACTGTATGGAACATGGGCTGAAAGGAAGGCCTAGCCCCATCTTTATTGAGAAGCAGCCCACGCAACCATGAGTTCCTTTGAGGATAAGTGTCTCTCAAAGCTTTGCTTCCCCTTATGGATTCTTAGAAAGGCAGATATTTGGGGCAGCCAGTAAGGCCCCTTGGGCCTGTGGATAGCCATCAGGGTTATGGGTGGGGCAGGGCCAGGGGGTCAGAACACTGCTAGATGTACTGGAATTTTTGTGTGCATTCATGGACTTACACTTTCTTCTCGGATCTTAGCACTTTGAGTGCATTCTGTGGCCAGGACAGAAGTGATCCAGAGAGCGTTGAGAGAGCAAGGGTGCCCCCTGCCCCCCTCTTGGTGGCTTTTGTGTGGCAGCAGGCCTGACAGGAGAAAGAAGGGCCCTTTCTCATGGTGAGGGGAGGCTGGATGCTGCTCTTCAGGCAGGCTGGCCTGCTTTGTTAGCTAAGAGTGGATTTCACCGTGGCCTACAAAATCTGAATGGTTCTTATCTAGCCCTTTATATAGAAAGCTGACCCCACCTTGCCATAGATAATGAAGCTACAAGTTCAGGGTCACAGCAGACCTTATCTAGATGGTGCCTGTTCCCACACAGTTGACGTACAGGTTCCAGAGGGTGGACACTTGTGTTAAACGGGGAGTGAAGGTCCGTCCTCCAGCCACACCCACTAAGGCCACACCTGCTGTTGTTAAGGGTAGCTTGGCTGGGGCCCACAATAGGCGTGGACCAGACCCGAGGGAAACATAAATGCATTTGGTTCATTTCTTTATAGAAATCCAATTTGCAAACTGATTAGCAAACTCTTGTCACCGCCCTGGGTCATCTTCTCTCCTTGAGATAGGACCCCCTCTACTCCCGTGAGCCCCAATATCAAGAAACTGAGAGTAAAAAAAAGGTAGGCAAAACCCCAGTGTGTCTCTAGAGGAGGACCTCGGCCTTCACAAAAGGGGTCACACAGGGCCCCAGAGGCTGCCCTGAGCTCCCCAGGTGCCCTGAGCTACAAACAAAGGCTGGATTATACCTTTTTTTTGTGAGGGTGACCTGAATGCTGGTTGCTCTTCTCTTGCCTTCCCTCCCAAGAGGGTGACTCTGAAGACAGTGTGAATCTCTAGGGAGTTTCAGGTATGGTCTCCTTTGTTTGAGTCCACCCCTCAAACTATCCAACCGAACCGCATTGATACCCTGCTAGGCCCTGGAAAGACTATAAAGTCATCCTGGTTAAACACTTGCCTTGTCTCAACCTGTGTCTTTCCTTCCATCCATTCTGTAGGGCAGGGAGTACTAGGAGACACCTTATTCAGCTTAATAGTTGAAATGAACTCATATTTCAGTGCGAGTCTCTAGCCCTTGGGGCCCTGCATTCATCTCACCTGCAAACCAAATAGCTCAGGTTAACTTGCCACTGTCTGGCATGTCAGGTTTGAGCGGTACCTGGGCTGTCTTGGAACATCTTGCCTGGAAGATGTCTGTTGTTCGGTGATGATGGATTTCCCAGACCTCAGTGACCTGGCAAGTCCTCTCTGTCCTTTTATACCCAGCTCACATGACGTTTCTAGGTGCTACCTTTCTCATAGAGTCCCACTTCCAGTCAGGATTAAAGTTCTCCTTCACTTATCCCTAGAATAAGATACACTTGCCGAATCCTAACATGTGCCAGAGACTGCTCAATACTCTTAACACATGCCAGCTAATTTAACCTTCACACTTGAAAGAGAATTCAGTGTTCTTAGCTATATTTTACAACTAAGGTAACTGGAACACCGAGGGTGAGGCCACTTTCTGGGTTTCATAGCCAGTGTCAAAACCAGTAGTATAACCGAAGAAGTTTAGACCCCGATGCTTTCCTCTCTAAGCTACTCTGCATCTCACGGCCATGCGTCGGCCATGCTAACCATGGTTCTTAGTAGCCTATTTGAGAATACGAATAGCTTACGAGCTCCTGGGAGTACATCAGCTTCTTTGTCATCACAGTCCCTTTCTAGCCCATAAAAAGTTGTTTACAAATTGTGGGAGCTCAGTGATCAAAGAACGGGGCATGCTGTGTGCAGCTCCTTTCTTTGACCCGCTGCAATAGAACGTTGCTTCCAGGGGTGGATGGGGAGACAGCAATGGTGTGTAAACTGCTGCTCTCCAGTGTTCAGAACTCAAGGACTGAGCTGGCTGCTGAGGGCACCCCTGGGTATAAACTGTCCTAACTACCTCTTGAGCACTGTTGAGCCTGGGAAAGCCCTGGGAGTTGTATTTGAGTTCAGGAAGCCATACTGATTAGCATCATAAAATACTGAGATAAGCCACATTGGGCTCGTGTTACTCAGTGTGTGTGTGTGTGTGGGGGAGATTTGCCGCAGGGAAGATGGGTAAAAGGAGGTGGACTATGCCCAGTTACTCTAGTGGGCAGGGTTCAGGGGTCAGTTCCTTATTAGAGCTTGTATTAGGAATTCAGAATACCTCCAGGCCTCTAGTACACTTCATCTGCTGCTCCTGAAGCTATCCAGTTTAGAAAGAATTAGCACCCCTCCATACATATTCTCTTTTAGTTTTTACTATTGTTGTTACTACTATAATTATTTGTGTGTGTGTGTGTGTGTGCGTGCGCGCTGTACATAATGGAGAGGCCAGAAGAGTGCGTGCATCTGGTGTCCTCTGTTGCCCTCCACCTAATCCTTTGAGATAGAATCTCTCCCCTCACCTGGCACTCTTATTTTTTCAGTTATGTTGCAAGCAATCCTCCTGTCTCCATTCCCCTCAAAATCAGGGTTACAGGTGTGGATGGGATGCTTAGCTTGATATTTGGCTTCTGGGAACCGAACTTTGGTCTTCACGATTGGGAAAAAAATGCTTTTAATCATTGAGCCACTACTCCAGGCCCCTCTTATTATTTTAACTTAAAAACTACTTGCAATATTTGCAAGCAACACAGATCCCCCTTTTTCAGGGGGAGATAAACAGCATTAACAGTTGTGCTGTTATAAAATAATACTCCCCCCATTTAAATCTACATTAATTGTAAGAGTGTATGTGAAAGCAAAAATGGGATTAGTTTTAACATTTTGTTCTGTAACTTTCTTTTTCTCAATGGGATCATAAGTCTGTTAGGGAGCTGTGTGATCCAAGCTTGGGTTAAGTTGCTTATGTATCGTTGACAGTGGGCCATTTGGTCAGTCAGCATCTATTAAGAATAGGTGTGCTCTTTAATGTTCCCATCAAGCCCTCTACTGATGAGAGCAGATGCTTCAGATAGGACTGGAGGGGTAGCCCCAGGCACTAGCACCTTCCCAGGAGCTTTGGAGCTTTATGCAGGCTCGGTTCATTTTTAGGTATTGTGTTTACCGTTGGCTTTGTGCCCCTCAGGGTGAGCATGGCTCACAGCCCAGTCTGATGGACATGGTGTATCTGCCCACTGTGGGAAGTATGTGGAGGAATGTCAGAGTTCAGGGAGGGCTGGTGGGGAATGGTTCAACAATGGAGAAGGTCCATCTCACTTTTGGATGAATTAATACATAAGGTCTTTTTCCTGAAAATTATGGCCATTAGGAAACGCCCTTTAGGATCCATTGGCCAATGAAAGTCATTGTTTACCATCTCCTGTCCCAAATGCTATTGCCCAAATAGTTTCCATGGAAATGAGGGTCAGGAAGCCAAGTGGGCCTGTTTTGTTTTGGAGTGCGTAGGTTGAGGGCACAGTGATACTATCTAGATAGTAATAAAAATACTTTAACAGGGCTGGGGAGGTGACTCAGCCAGTAAAGCGCTTGCTGAGCGCGTGTGAGGACCTGAGTCTGGATCCTTAGAGCCCACTTAAGAACTGTAACCTGTCCACATGCCTGCAAAGAGATGTGGGTAGAGGCAGGAGAATCCCTGGAAACTCACGGGTCTGCTAGTCCGCTGTGTGCAACAGCAAACAGCCAAGATGCTCTGCCTCAAATGTGGTAGCCAGGGCTGAATCCGAGGTTGTTCTCTGACAACTTCTTACTGTGGCATTTATGTGTTCATACTTTCAAACATAAATGTGTGTGTATATGTGGATGCACACACACACACATACACACACACAAACACACACATACACACACACAAACACATACACACACATACACACACACACACACACACACACACACACACAGATTTCATCTCATCTTACTCTTGAAATTCAGAGAATAAATTTCCCAAGCCACTTAGCTAGTGGATGTTGAAGCCTGCGTGCATGTATGCATTTGTGCATGTGAGTACATATACATGTGTGTGCATCCCCATGTGTGTATGGAATGCAGTGCAGTAGAAACACGCCTCCTCTCTTCTGTCAACAGATATGCCCTGGGTCAGATTCAGCCTGGCGGAAATGATCGCCGAGAACCACAGATGTGTATGGTCCACCTGGTGTGGCTTACACTTAATGCTTGTAAATGCCAGTCTGGTTTTAGCCGGGTGGAGTGGCCTGCAATCAGCAGGTTGTTTTCCCTCCACAGGTGACACCCGGTTTTCCATTAGTCCTGTTGCCCATCCGGAAAGAGCTACCTGGTAGAATGGCTTACTGGCCTCTTGGCCAACATGTCTGGCTATGAACCTTGAAAGCTGGTTGTAAAGATGGCGGGGACAAAGGTAGCCCTGGATGTCAGGCCAGCTCCATCCAGAGGTCACTGGGAGATGAAGCTTCCCAAAAGAAAGTAAGGATGGAAAGGTTCCTTGAAACCTTGTCATGTGTTTTATCAGCGAAGACAGTAGTTAACAAAACCCAGGGCTTTGTACATGCTAGGCAATGACTTTTGGGGTTTGTTTTTTAAGACTCACTGTGTAATCCTGGCTGGCCTTCAATTTGCTATGTAGACCAGGCTGGTCTTGAACTCACAAAGATCCCCCTGTCCTCATCCTCTGGGTGCTGGGATTGAAGGCATGTGCCATCATGCCCAGCATGGTAGTTTTTTTGAGACAGGGCCTCACTAAGTTGTTCAGGCTGGCTTTGAACTCATTTTGTCACCAAGCAGCTTCTATACTCCTGCCTCCACCTCCCACGTAGTTGAGGATAAGGACCAGCACTGCCGGGCCTGAATTAGATAAGCATTTTAATGGTCATGAGGCTTCTCCTTGTGCATCTGTCTCTGAACTGCCCACTTTTATAAGTTTACCAATAATTTTGGATAGGAATTATCCCTGTGATTTCATTTTTATTGATTGACTCTGTAAGGAGACGGATGTGGCTCAGTGGACAGGGCTTGCATAAGGCCCTGGGTTCCATTCCCAGCACATAAACCAGGCATGGTGGTGCATGTCCCGTCAGACCTGCACTTGATAGGTGGAGGTAGGAAGATCTGAAGGTCAATATTACCCTTAGCTACATAACAAGTTCCAGACCTACCTAGGATACATGAGACCCTGTCTCAGACAAAGCAAAGCAAGATACTCTATACCCGTGGTTTTCAACTTGTGGCTCATGACCTCTTTGGTGAACCTCTATCTCCAAAAGTATTTACATGAGATTCATAACAGTAGCCAAATTACAGTTATGAAGTACAGTAAAAAACAATTTTATGGTTGGAGGCCACCACAGCATGAGGAACTGTCAAGAGGTCACAGTGTCAGGAAGGCAGAGAAGCACTGCTGTGTAGTTTCATAAGGCCATCTCGGAGGTACTAGGGGTGAGGGCGTACATTGAATTATAGTGGGGCACAGCTTAATGTATAATAGGTGCCAAGCAGCCTCCCATGAGTCAGGCCCATGTGGTATTTCAGGATTGTGGTGGCAGACTGTGAAGACGAAGAACACAGGCCCTGCAGACTGGCCAGGTTCAAATCTTAGCTCCGCTGTCTCCTAGTGTGAGACCTCCATACAGCCTTGTCAGAGGTGACTTCCTAATCACTCAGTAGGCCTGGTAGGCAAGGGGACATGCTCCGGAGGATTATGTTCAATATTAGATGGACTTAGGGTCACTTAGCTGGTACCTGGCACACAGCAAGCCCCGTGAATGCATGTCCCGTGGATGTTCTCACGGTCTTGTTACTAGTACACAGGTCTATTTTTAGTCAGGAAAATGACTGCTCAGGATCCCTCGCTGTCACCAGCCTCTTGGAAAATCTCACAAGCTGTAGCTCTCCTCAGGGGATGCTTAAATGCTTCTTTTGTGCTTAAACTGAAGAGGAATAGTATAATTTAGACTTTCTCTCTCATTGGGTTGGCTTGGCTTTGCAGTACTGAGATTGAACCCAGTGTTCCTGCCTGTTAGACCAGAGTTTTCCCATCGAGCCACACCCCCAGTGCTGGCCTCTTGGAAACCTTTATTCATGTATGTATGTGCATATGTATGTGTGTGTATGTATGTATATATATATGTGTGTGTGTGTGTGTATGTTATATTTTGTTTTTGAGGTAGGGTCCCACTGTGTCGGTCTGACTTTCCTGGGAACTTGCTATGTAGACCAGGCTGGCCTCGACCTCACAGAGATCCACCTGCCTCTGCCTTCTGAGTGCTGAGATCAAAGATGTATACCACTCTTCCTGGCCTTTATTCCAAAATTACAGTGGACTTTATCGACAGCCTTTGATAACCTGACAGAGCGCTTCAGAGGTCAGTGACAGGTGCTCATGGTATTGCTAAAGAAGCTGTCAGATGTTCACGCCTCGGCAGTTGTGCTCTTGCTTCCCAGCCTTTTCTGTTAAAATCCCTTTGAACTTTCAGCAAACATGAGCAGCTTTGGCTTTCTTCGTTGTCGTCATCTCCTCCTCCTCCTTCTCTCTAAAGTACCTCAGACATTACATTTGTCACCTTAACTGTTCTTAGGTGTACAGGTTCATGGCTTTGCGTGCATTTACTCTGGCCCCCTGGCACTGCCAATTCTCCCATCGTCTCAAACTGAAGTTCTATACCCGCTAAATGCTACCCCCCCCCCACTCTCCATCTCCCTAACTCCTGGCAGCCCCTTCCACGCCCACTCTCGATGGGTGTGGCTGGTTTAGATACGCCATGTAGAAGGTTGTTTTGCTCTGATGTATTTGGCTTATTTCGGGTAGGGTGTTGTCATGGTTCACCCGTCCTGCACTGTATCAGATCTACCTTCCCTTTTAAAGCTGAGTAGCATTCTGTTGTGTGTATATATTTGGCTCCGCCATCTGACAGTGGACATTTAAGTCACGTCTGCCTACTGTTAATATTGAATATGAATGTGATTAAAGAAACTTTATGAAAGTTGTGATCGGGCCGGTGAGATGGCTCAGCAAGGAAAGGCTCCTCGCCATGCAAGCCTGGCCTGAGTGTGATCTCCAGGACCCACAGAAAGGAGAAAGGACAGCACGGATCCCACAGAGTTGTCCTTTGCCCTGCCACCTGCGTGTTGTGGCATACACACCCATGCACACACCCATGCACACACCCATGCACACACCCATGCACACACAACATGTAAAATAAAAACCTGTGATTAACGTTTCCATATCTGTTGTAGAAAAGTTAAATGCCTAGGCTAGAAAAGTAGAAAATGCCTCTGACCCCATCACAGGGAGTCTCAGACTTTAGACAAGAGGTAACTGCATTATATAATTTGGCTTCTATCTCCCTAGTAGATTTTGGTTTTTATCTGTGAAATGAGATCATTTTAGGCATATTGTTATGAAACCCGAGCCATTTAAAAGTGTTTGAAATCCCTGAAGGTATTTAATAGCTCCTTGTTTGAGTGACAGGCTGCTAGAGGACGCTGTTGGTGGGCACCTGTGCCAGGCCATGCCGGTCTCACGCCTAGCACCTTCCAGTGTGGTCAGTGTGATACGATGTGCCCATCGCTGTGGCATAGGCAGAGAGAGAGCTCAGGTGCTCTGGCTCCTTCTGACCCCGACTCATCCTAACTGGACTGTCCTCCACCTCTTTTAGGCAAACGTCTGCAGACTACGGCTGACCGTGCCTCCCGAGAGTCCAGCACCCCAGCAAACAGAAAAGAAGATTGAGAGGAAAGATCAGGTGAGTCTTCTCGGAGGCCAGGGCTGTGGCTGGTCTATGTTATTGTGTCTCCCCGCTCACCAAAGCTGTTCCCCGAGCTATGCATTGGCCGCTGCTGAAGAAAAGGCCCTCAGCCTTCCACCCTGCTTTCCCAGCTGCCTCTGCAGCCTTATGCCCAGCCCTTGTTTCCTTGGAAACACTGTGGCTCTGGGTAACGTCCCAGCTGTGGGTACACTGGACTTAGTGTCAGGTGCTGTGGCAGGGAAGATGGTATTTCCTGGAATGGCCCGTGCGGCGGAGTCAAAGGGCCTTTTGTAAGTTGCTGGAACAGGAGCTCCAGGATGGAAGGCTGGCTCTGGCTGGCAGGAAGAGCCCAGCAGGCAGCTGAGCATGGTCTTGGCTGGATACAAGAGGAAACCTACAAACATTTCTGTGTCACTTCTGAAGTGAGTGCTGGTACCATGCAGATAACCATGGCCCTACCTTTGCATTAGAAGGACTTGCAGTTTTTCAGGTGGGACAGGTATATACACAAACAATGGTCATGTCGTGTCCCATGTGTTCCTATCTGGGAACATAGAGGTGGCGCTAAGTGACTCTGGCAGGTGGCAGAAGTGTAGGCTTAACAAATAAATGGGAGGGCCTGCTTAGCGCTCCACCTGTGTTCCAGCTGATGCCATTTTCTCATTCCTAAGCCGTGACTGGCACCTGCTAAATTTCAACCACTCGGACTCCAGTAGTGAACATACCAGTAAACAAGGCAATGGCTGTCACTCACGGAGCTGATATTCTAGTTGGGTGGGAATGAAAGCAAACAAAATGATGATGTACTTTCTGGAGAGACAGCGTCAGAGAAAGGGATAGGCATGCCAGACACTAGGCAGTCCTTTTTCTGGTGGGTGTTTTATATGAACATAAAATGAAATAATAGGTTATAAATTTCATGGGTAGAATTATGAGATTATAACTTCTTGAAATGCAAGCCTCACTTTCGAGGTAACCAATACCGTAGTGAACCATGAATAAAGAAGCTTCCTGAAGACTAGTAGGAGGCTGCTAGTATCCCAGAGTTTGTTGTGTGTATCCGTCTCTCCTGTCCTGCTGCGCTCTTCTCCTAACTTTGTGTGTGTGTGTTCTTGTATGTCTGCATGTGCCTGTGGTGATCAGAGGCAGACATTGGGTGTCTACTTCAGTTGCTTTCCATCTTATTTCTTCTCTCTCTCTCTCTCAAAATTTTCAAATTTTATTTATGAGTGTTTTGTCTGCATGTGTGTGGGCAACACATGTGTGCCTGATGCCCTCAGAAGTCAGAAGAGGATGTTGGATTCCTTGGAACTGAAGTTATGGATGGTTGTGAGCCGCCATGTGGGTGTTGGGAACTACATCCAGGTCCTCTGCAAGAACAAGAGCACTTAAACCATGGAGCCGTTTCTTCTAGCCTACTTGTTCATTTTTCAGATAGGGTCTCTCTAAGTATTCCCGACTGTCCTGGAACTCAGTGTAGGACAGCCTGGCCCTAAACTTATAGAGATCTGCCTGCCTCTGGCTCCTGAGTGTGGATTACAGGTGTGCATTACCATGCCTGGCCTTATTTCTTGAGATGGGGTCTCTCTCTGAAGGAGGAACTTACCAGTTTGCCATGGAGCTCTGGGGATTTGCCTCTCTTTTAATGTGGCTGCTGATCTGAGGTCCTCAAGATTGCACAGCAAGCCCTTTGCTAACTGAGACATCTTCGCAGCTCCCTCTTCTCACTTTCTACCAAAGTCAAGTTATCAGTGATGATGCAAAGGGCAAAGAGGCAGGGGAAGTAGGGGAAGGTGAAGTTATGGCCAGAAAGCCATGAGAGAATGTAAACTTTGACCTGCTTCAAAGGAGAGGAAGTGTCTCACCAACAGCACCGGGAAGAATGTTGGTTCCAGCAGGTGGAGTGGGGACAGGGGAAGGGCAAGGTAGACCTGGTTCTGGAAATCAGGCAGCACCAGTAAGGTACTGGCCAAGGCCCTAGGAGATGGTTTTATTTTATTTTATTAAAGATTTGTTTATTTTTATCTTGTGTGTTTTGCCTATATGTGCATCTGTGTACCACTTGCATTTAGTATCCATGGAGGCCAGAAGAAGGCATTAGATCCCTGGAACTAGAGTTACAGATGGTGTGAGTTGCCATGTAGGTGTTGGGAATCTAACCTGGTCGTCTGGAAGAGCAAAAGTTGCTTTTAACCCCTGAGCCTTCTCTCCAACCCTGATAACTCTTTCTGGTTAAATTGTTTGGTGTTCAAGACCAAAACGATTAAGATCAGTACAAATTAAATAGCCCTATTTTCCCCTGTTTTTCTTTTTCTTTGAGACTGGGTTTCTCTGTATAACAACCCTGACTATCCTCAGACTTACTCTGTAGACCAGGCTGGCTACAAACTCACAGAGATCCATCTGCTTCTGCCTCCCAAGTGCTAGGATTAAAGGTGTGTGCCAGCTAAATATCCCCAACAATGAGCCTCATAATGAGTTGGATTTTGGAACATTTTGGATTTTGAATTTTGGTGGATAGACATGCCTAACTGGTAACATCTGTACAAATATCCCCAACCAAGTATAAACAACTCCAACATCTGTGGCTCTTCTGGTCCTAAGCATTTTGAGATAAAGGACACTCAGCCTACCATGGATTATGATATATTGAATAATAATAAAACTTCCAACACTAGTGATAACCCGAGAGGCATAGAGGGAAGGGAAGGGGGAGCTTGTTCTAGAACACTAATTTAGAAAATTTGTTTTAGAATTTCCAGATAGGCTCATCAGTGGCTAAGAAACTAGTTAGTTGCACATTGTCACCGAGTAGGAGAGTCACATGTAAAGTGTGGCTTGTAAAGGAGCCGTGGACCTTACAGTTGAGTAAAATTTCAACCGGGGACCCAACCCAGCACTATGAGCAGATGACAACCCTCAGAGGACTTCCAAAGTGATGTGGTTAAGAAGTACACGCAAGACCTGTGTAATATCCAAACTGAATTGTGTAACTGAATTAATAATAAGGAAACAGAAGGCTCCAAAATGCAGTCCCTTCTATAGAATGACTGGCCTGACTCCCTCTCCATGAATTTGATGGTATTAAAAACAAGATGAGCTTTTGTTGTTGGGAAGTTAGACAGAGCGGACCTTGGTTAGATCCTGGGCCAAAAACCTTGTAACAAACATGTTGATATACTTGCTGAATTTGGAATATGAGCCCTATAATAGTGAGTGAATGGATTTCATTTTTCTGCGTATGAAATGTGATTGAAGAGTTCTTTCGGCTTCCCCAAGGCTATGAACACTCAGCAAAGGAAATGCTTGGTAGCTGTATTCATTGCGTTTCTTTCATTGCTGTGGCGAACTGTGACAGATACAGCTTGAGGAAGGAAGCGTTTGCACTGGGCTAAGGGTTCAAGGATACATCATGGTGTGGAGGCATGGTGGCAGAGACCTGAGGCATCTGGTCACTCACAGTGCATCTGCAGTCAGGAAGCAGGGAGAGATGGAGTGGCCCTTAGTTTGCTCCTCCCTTTTAACTTAGCCCATGGGACAGTGCCCACACAGTCAGGATGGGAATTCCTACCTCAGTTTACCCAATCTAGAGACTCCCTCACAGAAATACCTAGTACTTGATATCCTAGGCAGTTCTAGATCCTGTCAAGTTGATAATTGGTGTTAGCTGAAGCTCATAACAGTGTAAGAACAGGGCAGTGAGGCTTTAGCTACTAGACGCTTGTGATTACCAGGATTGAATGGGGCCCACTTGTTGGGGAGCATCCCCTTCTTCCCTTTTTGTCCTCACTCTCTCTGTCCCTTTTAGAGCTGATGGCATCTGGGAAAGTTTGAGGAAGAAGGCCGGTCCAGAGTGGGTGATGGGACCAGGGCCATAGTGGCTGTGTCCATGTATGTGGTAGAGTCAGAGGGAATGAGATGTTTCTGGAAGCTACAGTCAGGGAAGGTGCCCCGGAGTGGTTGTTCTCATAGAAGAACCAAACGCTCCCCTGGAAAGAGTTCGAATGCTTAGCTGTAGAGTTAGTTTGTGGAGTTGTATGCCTGCCCATCTTTTGTCTTGAAGAATGCTTTCCGAATTAGTAAGCATCAGGTATTACTTTTATTTATGGAGGGGAAAAGTATCAAAAGTTAAAATGAAAATTAAAAATAGCTTTATGCAAGTTGCTAAAGACATTGATGGCATCATTTTCTCTGAAAGCGCGTGCAGATTGCTGTAAATTGCACTAGAACTCAAAGGAATATTTTTATGACAGATACTCATTCAATGGGAAACCACCTATTTGGGGAGAAAAAGGCCATGGCAGAATATATCCACTCTGTATTTCACCATGATAATTGCAACTCCATAATGATTACAATTAGATGAAAACGACATTTATACTCAGAGCAGTCAGCAGAGAGCTCTCTTTTCCAAGAGGCTCGTGGGGGTGGGGAGTGGAGGGGATTGGAGAGATGGCTCGGCTGGTAAAGACATCTGTCACTAAGCCTGACAACCTGAGTTTGATCCCTCGATCAAACATGGTAGAAAGAGACATCTGATTCTTCCAAGCTGTCCTTTTCCTTCCACATGTAAGCTAGAATGTGTGCAAACCCACAATACAATAAATAAATATTTCAAAAGTTAAAGGAAGTGATAAATGACAAAAAGAAGCCAGATCCTATACAATTGAGAAGCCACAGAACAGCTCTAGACTTGAAGAGAAATGGCCCTTGCTGGAAGATTTTATCAATAAAGGTGGAAGACATACAAAGGAATGATCCTGCTTCCAAATTAAGTCACATAAAAGTGATAGAAGTTGTTGGACCGGGAAAGGGCACATCACTCCTTCAGTGGTGTCATTTCCAACCGCCTTAGTAATCAGAGTGAAAAATCTAAGTCTGGTCCCCAAACTAAGATCTGTCATCCACCCTGAGGCTAAGTACAGGCTTTTGGATTTATTTGCCTTTTTTTTTTCTTTTTTTCTGGGATATACTTACTCAGATTCCCCCAGGCCAAGTGGCATCACTGAAAGGATTAGAGGAGTCCCAGCCTTCACAAATCTTACTGTTAGGAGCAATGACGGGCTCACTTGACAAATGGGACTTATAAGGAGAAAGTTACGAAGATGAAATGGTTCAAAAACCTCAACATTAACCTTTCCAAGAATATCATTTGCGACTTTCTTAATTTCTTCTTCAAATTAACACACACACACACACACACACACACGCACGCACGCACGCACGCACACACACACACGCGCACGCACGCACGCACACACACACACGCACACACACACACGCACGCACGCACACACACACACACACGCACGCACACACACACACATGCACGCACACACACACACACATGCACGCACACACACACACATGCACGCACGCGCGCACACACACACACGCACACACACACACGCACACACACACACGCACACACACACACGCACGCACACACACACACACGCACACACACACACACACACGCACACACACACGCACGCACACACACACGCACACACACACACACACACACGCACGCACGCACACACACACACACACACACACACACACACACTGAGCCTTCATATATTTATAGCAAAGCAGGGTCACCTTTCTCCTTATGCCCTCAGATAGCCCACTGCAGGTACTTAGGAACAGCCAGGTTCTGAGAACCTCGGGAGCTGTGCACCCTGATGCCTCTGGCCCACTGGGGCACCGGGTGTGAGATATGAAGTGTTCATCTGTAGCAATCTGGTGACTCACTGCAGGAGAACTGGAGTAGAGGGGAGGGTGAGGCTGGCTAGTTCCCCAGGACTTGGGTGGTGGCAGCACTCAGATATCCTGGTGCTCACTGGGCAGACAGTGACTTTGACACTGGATTTCTGGACTTGACTCACTGGGAACAGGGTTCACATACCAACAAGGCTTCCCTGGAGGAGCCACTTCTTCTGATGTGGTTGCAGTGTGTCTGCTCCTACCTGGAAGCCACAAAATTGCAAGGTACCCAACATTCTGGGTGATCTTCCCAGGCTTAAATGACTTTGGTTCCTTTGAAGGGGAATCCCTGGTTTTCCTAAACCAGGGATTGCGGTTAGATGGGACATGGAAGTCTGAAGATGTCAAATGGCCTGATTGACTTCTAATCAAGTGAAACTTCACCGAGGATTTCCAGAGCATTAGAGCTGCAGCTGGCTGCGGGCAGCTGGGCCTTAGTCATTGCACTGCCATAGCAGATGCTGCCAGGGGGCATAACTCTACATAAACCCGCTGCCTGCTGGCTATTCTTCTAGCTGTTCTCTGTTCATCACAGAGAGGAATGCTTCACAGCTCAGAAGGCTTGAAAGGGCACATTTTGTCCTGTTTCATGGAGATGTGTTGGGAGGATGCTCAAGGCAAGTTCAGTAGTCAGCACTGTGCCAGAGACATGGAATCATGGGGTGTATTGTGGAGTGTTCCTAACTCTAAAGCAGATGTTCACCTGCCTGAGACTCAGTCTTTCTCTTGAGAATTTTTCTCCTGGCCACCAGGTCTGGAAAACACACACTAGTTTCTTCTGTAAGCAGGTGTGGTGATGTCCAGTCTCAAAGAGCAAATGAGCTGAGCAGAGCTGGGGAGAAAGTTCAGGCTGTAAAGCTCTTGCGTCACACACATGAGGACCTGAGCTTAAAGCTCAGCACTCAATGAAAAGTGCTCTGCATGGAGATGGGCACTTGCAATCACAGCCCTGGGGAGACAGAGATGTGTGGGTCACTGGAGCTTGCTGGCCAGCCAGTCCAGCCTAGTTGGTGAGCTCCAGGTCCATGAGAAAACTTCTCAAAGGTAGTAGACAATGTTCTTGAGGGTGACACATGAGGCCATTTTCTGGCCTCTGTACACATAGGCACATGCCCCTCCATCCCCCATATATACACATTTAAAAAGTAAACTAGTATGGGAAAGGTGCCCCCCCCCACCACCACTATATATCTGGCCTATAAGGTGGAGTGACTTAATACCACCTTTGTCTTTTGAAGGTCAAACCCAATGGACTTAGCCTTGGCCTCAGCATCTCTCCCTTTAGCTGTCGTGGAATCAATCATTCCCATCCATGAAGCACTGTCTTGTCTTTCTTTTTCCTCTTGGGCTTCTCCTTCTGCATCCTTGCTGATGTCATGCTACTCTTCTCATTGATCTGAGCATCACTCTACCATTACCTGGTCCACATTTTCCTCTTCAGAGTCCTCTGACCCCCACGTTCCCTCTTTGCAAGACCTACCTGCCTCCACCTCCTTGGTCTGCAAAGACCCAACCGTAGAGAACTCACTCTTGCCTGGTTTGGAGATGGCATAACCAGCTGTGGTTTCTGCATCCTCTCCTGATGAAAGCCATGCTGGTTTGTGATTTTTTTTTTCTGCCCACCAGAGCGATGAGAGTTGATTGGTGTGTTGCTACTATTACTCTTATTACTATTTCCACATTTAAAAAAGTTTTAGGCAACATTGGAACCTTGAATGGAACATGGGCACACACATTTAGAAGACATTCTGGCTGTGAGCTATACACATGACAGTCCCATACCCTGATTCCTGGTGAGAATGGGTTTTTTTCTTAGGCTCATTCACTGAGTGTATTTCTTCCAGAGCTAGTCTGGCTCATGCACTTCTAGGGAACCTGGTAGGGTCAGTCTTGGGCCTGGATCTGGGGATATTATAGGGAATAGACATAAGGATATTATAGGGAATAAATAGAATGGTTAGTGGAGGAGGAGAGGTGTTGGGAGAGAGCCCCATCCTTCCCTGGGGTTGAACTATTCCTATCTTTAACAGAATCCCTTTGTCCCTCACCCCTCATTTCTCCAGAGAACAATTCATTCACTTTTAGACTCTGATATCAGTTTTTCCCTAGAACCTTCTTCCTCAAATAGCTACTGAGATATTCAGCCCCAGCCTTACTATAAAGTAAATGAGCCAGGGCTGGAGAGACGGTCAGTGGTTAAGAACACAAACCTTTCTTGCAGAGGACCCGAGTTCAGTTCCCAACACCTGAGACGGACAGCTCATAACTGCCTGCAATTACAGCTGGGGATGCCCAACATCTCTGGCATCCTTTGTACATCCATGTTTATACCTACACACAGACATGTGCATAATTAAAAATAATAAACTTTCTAAAAAGAGTAAACGAGTCTCTACTCAGACAACCTGCCCCTCCAGGCTCAACAATGGCTTGCTTTTCCATTGAGACCCTGCCTGTCTATCCTGTGCATCCATGATTGCCCCTCCTTCAAGCTCCAGGTTCCAGACTGGCTTTATTGCTTTACCTGTAGTGTTCTTAGCAAAGAAATGTCCATAAGAACGGATACACGTTTCTGTAAACATTTGAATGTGAAAATGACATTGAGTTAGCATAGAAACACACAGAACCAAAGGCATTGACTCTATTCCGTCTCTACAGAGCCTTACTCTCTGCACACAGTAGGTGTTTAGTGACTGTGATGATCAGTTTCATAAGTTGCCATAACAACACTGTAGACTACATGGGCTGAAAAATAGAATTTTATTATTGCATAGTTCTGAGGACTAGAAGCCTGGAATGGATGCAGGGCCACATTCTCTCTGGAGGTACTGAGGCTCTTGTTAGTCCTTGTCTTGTGGCTATGTAATTGCTGTCCACAGATGGAGCAGCCCCTGTGTTCGCGTCTGTCCAAATACCCTTTTTCTGTAAGGATGCTGGTGACCATGGTGTAGATCCCAGTCTTAACAACCGTATTTTAAGTTGATCCTGTCTCTAAGTAAGGTCAGATTTTAAGTGACTAGCAGTTAAGACTCCAGCATATTTTTTATTGGGGAGTGACATGGTTCATCATAGAAAGTTCTTTAAATTGTTTGAGCAACTCAGATAAATTAGCTTTTTGTTTTCTTTTTACTTTTTGTTTGTTTGCTTGTTTGTCTCATGTAGCTGAGGCTGTCTTTGAACTACTGATCCTCTTGCCTCTACCTTCCAAGGACTGGGATTACAGGTGTCTGCCACTGCCCCTGGCTTTTTAATTTTTTTATTAAACATAATAATGGAAGAAGGAGCAATGATTTCTTATCATCACAGATTTCATGGAGAAGAATTGGAAATGTGGGATGTCTATAAAGAGGGTTAAACTTTAGGAATAAAATTTATAGATCATTTTGAAATTAGATACTGTTATCCTTTCATTTTCAAAAAACTCTGTAACTCTCTGAAGTTCTGTATCCATTTTCTTGCCCAAATCTGTATGCCCTGTAATCCTGTGAGTACACACACACACACACACACACACACGGATAGAAAAGGAGAGGGAAAGAAAGGAGAGAGGGGAAGGAGGGGGGAGAGAGTGTGTGTGAGAGAGAGGAGACCAATATTAGCTATGACAGATGCATCACACTGAACCAGAATGTGGCTTCATAGTCTTGGATCTGGTTGGCGCTGGCTCTGTGATCTTCATCATGAGCAAAATCTTCATTATGTGCATATATTAATAGAGCAGCTAGAAGAGACTCTGCTATGAGAAGCTACTAACACACAGCAGGAAGGACATTATGTGTCCTTCAGTGACCTTTAATTACTCTGTTTTGAGACTCGGAGAAGCTAAGTGAGCGAGACTGGCTGTGTGCATACGGGTACAGAGTCCAGGACTCCCGGAGCCAGCAGTGTGTCAGAGGAGGAAACCCCCACCGGCAGATTTTATAGCCCCTTTCCTTCAAAAGCTTAGATGAACAAGCCTGCTGGTTCTTGTCCTTGGAGAACCTGTTTATACAACATCCTGACTGTTGCCAAGTGAGCGGGTGTGCGGCCATGATTCATGGCTGCAGCTGGGGCTGGGCTGCCTCTATGACAGTGCGCAGGGCCTGTCTCTGCCTCTCAACAAGAGGCCTGAGGTTCTGCTCCTGGGCCTTCACCAATCTCTGCAGTGCTCCCGTCTCAAGCCCTCACAAGGGGACCCCGGTTCCTCTTCTAGAACACAGAGTTCACCCCTCTCCAAAACTTCTTCAGCGGTGGAACTCTATACACTCATACAACACAATGCCAGAACAGTGTCTCAAAGGAGGTGAACGGTATTGCTGAGGTTGACACCTGAGGTCAACCTGTGACCCCTACATGTGCACACGCACATATATACTTTCATATGCATACTGGCATGCACCCACATGCACACCTACCAACATGGAACACACACATGAACATGCATTCACTCCTCCCGTATTTATTGAGTGTCTATTCTGGGTGTGGAGTTACAGCCGTGAGAGTAATAGATACACTCCCTGCCTTCGTGGAGTTTATTGTGCTGTCAGATCACATGTTTAAGATGTGGCTCCTCTTCCTTTTCCAGCCCAGGGAAAACAGCTGCAGCTAGTGCCCGAGGTAAATTCTGAGCTGTGAGTGCTCATGGGAAATCACCAATCGCAGTCTGTGTGTTACTGTGTGCACCTGCTCTTAATCCTGGTGCATTTTATGTGGGGTTTATGGAAAGCCAATTTGGTGAATTGTCTCTGCTCCTTTCTATGGCAGGAACTTTCTTTTCATCCCAACACTTAAAGGGCTTTAGTTTTCAAGGCGCTTTTGCCTGGTGTTGTTTCAGACCTAGCATATTCACAATAGGTCCGACATATTCATAATTTTTTAAAGATTTGTTATTTTTAAGGTGTGTGTGTTCATGTGGATGCAGGTTCTTTTGGAATCAGAAGAGGGCATCAGATTTCCTGGAGCTGGAGTTACACGTGGTTGTGAACTGCCCAACAAGGGTGGATGCTGGTAACCAAACTAGGGTCCTCTGAAAGAGCATCACATGCTCTTAACCACCGAGCCATCTCTCCAGCCCTTAAAATATTTTAGACATGTTTTTGTTTTCTATATCTATTTTATTCTGTTTGTCTTTGTCTGTCTGTCTTTCTCCCTCTGTGTGAGATGACGCACGCGCAGAGGTCAGAGGACAAGTTGCAGGAGTCAGTTATTTCCTTCTGCCATGGGGATTCCAGGGATAGAACTTGGGGTTTCAGGCGAGGTAGCACGCACCTTTCCCAGCTGAACCAACCATCTTGCCAGCCTCTGAATGTAATTTAAAACTTTTTTTAAAAAAAAGATATAAAGCATCATTCTAAAGCTTTAAAAAGATCTTTTAACTATGGAGCAATTGAAACTTATACCAGAGGAAGCTGAGATGTGGAAGAAGCTGCTAGCCTTGGACTCAGCCTCACTAGCCCTCCACCCATGGCCAGTCCTGCCTCGTCTACATCCTGTCCACTTCCTTCACCTGCATAAATAAATAAGTATGTCATAAATATTTTAGCATGCTTCTCTCAAAGGTAAACATTACTTTTTAGTATTAGCACAATAATTTTCATCATGCTTAAAAGTAATATTCGTTTTAGGGCTATTTTAGGAGGAGAAAAGAAATGGCCTTTAAACATTTGCAAACATGTTAGCTCTTAGGTCCTTGTGTGTTCTCTAGCATTTGACCTCAAGCATGTTGGTATTTTCCAAACACGGTGTTGTTGGTACTTCTCAGGGTTGGATGTTGTTTCATGTTGTGGCTGAGGCTCTGGACTGCTGTCTGTCCCTTGCTCTAGGAGGGACCAAGGTTGCTCCCGTCAGCTGGACTCTATTTGCATATTCGAGGTGATTCCCCAGAGGCCCTTCTGGCTTTTAAAGCTCCTATTCAATCAGCAAATATTTGCCGAGAGTCACAATGTGTCCATCACTGTTGGCTGCTGCAGTTAGTGTGGGAAAGAAGACAGATGAGGCCTGGACCCGTGGCTGCCTGGGGAGCAGGCCTCTGATCCGAAGGACACCCAGAGTCACCTAGGCATGGCTGCGGTCATGGGGAGAATGGGCACGAGGAGCTTAACTTCTGGAGGGTTAAGGAAGTCACTCTGGAGGAAGAGACATGTCTGTCTAGCAGTGTGGCAGAGGGAAGGGCCCTGTGAGCGGCCTGAGGCAAGAGGAGTTGGTAGAAGAATGGGGTAGGTGAGGATGGGGAGTGGAGAGGAGCCCCCAACTCTGGCCTTCCTCTTCCAAATGGTTCTGGCCCTTGAGGGCTGGGCTCCTGGCTTCCCTGCCCCTTTAAACTCTGGGATGCCGAAAGACAGAGGCAGGAACCTCAGTGCTCACCCTGGATGAACCAGTAACATTTACACAGTAGGGATGTGAGGGCTCAAGGAAATAAGAGTTTCCTTTAGCATCATAAAAATCACTGTGCGGCAAACATTATCCTCCTTTTCATTTTTCATGTGCAGCCTTTCCCTGCGTGGTCCAGTGTTATCCCCTAAGGAACATCATGCCCCCAGCCCTGCTTCTCAGTAGAGCCCTGTGACCAAGCCCTTTTTTGGAGGTCTTTTATTTAGACGACATTCTAACAATTTTTACTTTTTGTTTCCTTTGAAAATTGAAATAAAGGAGGGCTGGGGCGATGGCTTAATGGTTAAAAAGGTGTTCTGCTTTTGCAGAGGACCTGAGTTTAGTTTCCAACATCCGTATTGGGTGGTTCACAACTGCCTGCAATTCTAGCTTCAGGGCATCTGGCACCCTCTTTTAGGTTTGTGCATACCTGTGCTTACCTGTTCGTGTACCCCTACACAGACACACACATATACAGATAACTACAAATACGTCTCTTAAAACTAACATTTTATTAACTTTTTGAGACTTTCATGCTATATGTTTGTATTCATATTCACCCCTCCCCCAACTCCTCCCTTACCCACCCCCATTTCACTATCTCCCAACTTCATGTCCTCCTTTATTTAAAAAAACAATCTAGTCCAGCTTGTGCTGCCCAGATATTTTTGGGTGTGGGGCTGTCCCCTGGAGTGTGGCCGACCTTCCAGCTGTCACACCCTTAAAGAAAACGGGCCCTCTCGGCAGTTATCAGCTGCCAATAGCTCCAGCTAGGGGCGGGACTTCATATCCACCCCCAAAATAAATCATCTTTTTTTTTAAAAAAAAAAAGTTTACATAAAAATGATTCAACAACAACAACAGGTCATGGGACTAAAGGACGCTGAAGGAAAGATGACATTCTGTTCTCACTGAGGAGATTGTCACCAAACGTTGGGATTGTATCTTTTTAGAAATTTTCTTTTTGTTTGTTTGTTTGTTTGTTTTTGCTTTTTGAGACAGGATTTCTCTGTGTAGCCCTGACTGCCCTAGAACTTGCTCTGTAGACCAGGTTGACCCCGAACTCACAGAGATCTGCCTCCCTCTGTCTCCTGAGTACTGGGATTAAAGGTGTATGTCACCACCACTTGACATAGAAAATTTTACTCACAATCTTAAAATAAAAAACAGGAATGTAAAATTTTCTCTTTTTCACTCAGTGTATCTTAGGCATCTTTCGATGCACACAGATCCTGCTCTTTGTTGAGATAGTGGTTCACTGTGCAGCCCAAATAGACCTGAACTCACTGTGCAATCCCAATTAGTCTCAAACTCAGGGCAATCCCCCTGCCTCAGACTTCTCAGTGCTGTTATAGTAGGCCTGACCCTGTCCTGGCATTGTCCTCATCTCCCAGGTGGTGAGCTCCTCTGTCTAGCCACCAGTCCTCTGGGCACCTTGCTGCGCTGTGGGTCTCATCAGAGCCCAGTGTCGTCAACAACCTGTTTTTCAGGAACTGGGTGGGGTCCAGGGCTGGAAGAACAGCTTGTGTTTCCTGGTCTGTGGGGAGTTTCATTGGAGCTTTTCCTTCTCCTCGCAAACTGGGGGTATCTGAATGTCAGCATGTCGCTCCACCTGAGCCATTTAGCAGCCTTAGTCACTGAATGACAACCAATTTCAAGGGTAGCAGCAGCACCCATGAGATCTGGTGCCTAGGGCACATCACATATCCAAGCTGTTGCCAGAAGCCGAACGCCAGTGTCCCAGATCCTCATGCTACATCGCGTCCCAGTTTGTACCGAATAGTAGAAGGCATTGGATGTGTTCCCTTTTTTAAAAAGCCCTTGTGGTAAAAGTGCTCACAAATAATGCAGAGAACCAAAAAAAAGGAAGATTCCCTTTTATTCTCCAACATCTCTAATGTGTTTCACTGTTCGCTCTTCAAAAGGGATTAACAATTTGTCATGAATCTTACTGGTTTTTATTTTTTATTTTACAAACTTTGAGTGTTTTCAGTAGTCATTATTTTGTGACAGTAAGTAATTTAAAATGCAAATTAAAGTTTTGTATTTCAAAAATATTTTCTGAAAACTTGGTAAAAGTCTACAAAAAGGTAATTGGAAAAGTTGGTACAGAGTCCAGTGTGGTGGTGTACACCTTTAATCCCAGCACTATGGAGGCAGGATCGGGTGGTTCTCTGTGAGTTCACCTGGTCTACAGAGTGAGTTCCAGTCCAGCTAAGACTATGTAGTGAGACCCTGTCTCAAAAACAAAGAAAGAAAGGAAGGGAGGGAGGGAGGGAGGGAGGGAAGAAGGAAGGAAGGAAGGAAGGAAGGAAGGAAGGAAGGAAAGAAAAGAAGAAAGAAAGGAAGGAAGAAAAGTCGGTGGTGTAGGGGAGTTGACTGATGTTGTAGTTGTGTGGTGTAGACTGAATACTGGGTCAACTCCAGGGAGAGCTCTATAGAAGCCGCTTGTCTATGATGTCTCAGCCTGGGTCTTGTTTTCTTTCTATTTTAAAAGTTACTTCTTTTGCTGAGTGGTGATGGTGCATGCCTTTAATCCCAGCACTCAGGAGGCAGAGGCTGGCGGATCTCTTTGAGTTCAAGGCCAGCCTGGTCTACAAGAGCTAGTTCCAGGACAGGCTCCAAAGTGTGTGTGTGTGTGTGTGTGTGTGTGTGTGTGTGTGTGTGTGTGTGTGTGTGCATGCGCACAGCACCTATATGCCAGCTAGTGAACCACAGTGCCCATGTGGAGGTCAGAAAACTTATAGGAGTTAGTTCTTTCCTTCCACCATGTAGACCCTGAGGATCAAACTCAGGTTATTGGGCTTGGTGACAAAACTATTGGTTGAGCCGTTTCACCAACCCTTGTCCCTATTCTCTGTTTCTAACTCCGTTTCTCTCCCCCGTTTTTTCTTTCTTGTCCTTGTCTTTGTCCCTTTCATGTTTGAGGAGGTCCGTACCCCGTCTCCCTACATCTAACTGACCCTCAGTACGAGGAACTATCTTAGCACCAACAGGATTACCCCCGGTGTGAATGTGCGGTCACACAGCAGTTTAGCCCTTTTGAACTTGAACGCCCTCAGCTATGAAGAAGACAGGAAAGAACTCTGTGTTGGTGACTGCCTGTAAACATTACACATTTGAAGGAATTTTCTTGGTGATCACAAAAACACTTCTTTTTTCCTTTTCCTGCTTCCTGAAGCCTTCATTCATCCTACTGTGTTAGATTTGGACATGGTCCTTTTGAGTTGCAGCTTACTGATGATTCAGGATTTAACTGCTGGATTAAAGGCCAGCTAAGCAGAGTGTGGAGATTCTTTGGGGCTGGAGTCACACCACCCCTGCTTGGCTTTCCAGAAATATTTCATCAAGGGACACAACAGATCGTGTGTCAACCCCACCTCTTTCCCTCAGAGCTTGGCTGCATGGTCAGCTCTGCCGTCATAGGACAGTTTCGCTACTAGATGACATTCAATCTCAACTTCCCACATTTCAGGCCATGAGGTTAGTGAGGCAGTTAAAGCCATCAGAGGAACTGGCATAAGACAGGACAGAAACAGTGTCACCTCGGTGTAGGGTTTCATGACAAACTTCCTCTGGCATTTTTGTGAGAATTAGAAATGGATGTCCCGTTGGAAAAAATGGTTTATGAAGGTTCTTCCGAATGAGGATGGTGGACCAGGACTTCTATCGATTGAAGTGGGCAATTGATGTTTTCCCCAGGGGACAAGCAGCCCCAGCTTATGCCAGGTCCAGTATGACCAGGAGATGCCAAGCTGGCCTTCTACCCTCTTGCTTCTGCTGCTCACACACCCAGGGCTGCTTAATCGTAAGTGGGTATCCATTATTAGTGCTGTGTTTGTGAGACTTACATTCTTTTTCTCATTTCCTGCCTTTTCCTAGCCTCCAGAACCAAGCCATGGGGAACCTACGAGGAAGCTTCCTCAGGGCGTTGTCTACGGTGTGGTGCGCAGATCGGATCCCAACCAACAGAAGGAAATGGTCGTGTATGGCTGGTCCACCAATCAGCTGAAAGAAGAGATGAACTACATCAAAGATGTGAGCTACTCGGGGATGCTTTGTTTTTCTGTCCTTTGAAGCAGCTAGGAGGGTGGGGTTGGAAGCGTGGATGGGAATGTTAAGTAGGCATTTTGAAAGTCTTATTTGGATTGGAAATGTTTCTCTGTTTCTTTGTGGTGATGCTAAAGGGATGGGTATAATTCTTCAACAAGCTTCTCTTGGGTGGCTGTTACTTACATGAGAGCCAGGGCTCCTGCTGGGTGTGGTCTGGAGGCTCTTGGGTGGTTTTGCGTAAGATACCAGACACATATAATGTATGTGTTTGGGCGGCTGTATAAGTGTGGGTGTTACTGGCTACTCAAAAGAGAACTGCCAACTCAGAAAGAAATGCATCTTCTCTGGAGATGAAGTGTAGAGGCGGGGGTTCTGGGCAGGGCATAACTGGGCTCTGGATCTAGTTTTTTGTATTTCTTTGTATGTTTTCTTTCTTTAGCCTCAATATTGTCTCATATATGTATGTACACATATATACACACATATATACATATATATGAAATTATTTTTATGTCTCACATATATGTACATATAAATATATATTAAAATTTCCCACATCTTGAAATTTTTTGAAGTTGCCCTGCTCCCATTAGACTTCGCCTTACATGGCTTCTTGACCAGGGTTTGTTACATACCCCTCCTACACCAATCACTTACAGGGAGCATAGGCAGACTTGGAAGGTTCACATCAATGATTTGGGTTAAAATGAATGTTGGGAAGTCAACTACAATAGACAAAGTACAGTCTATGTGAATCACTGAAATTAATTTGTATTTAATGTATTGTAGTAGGGAGGCCGCTTGTTCATTTCCCGACTGCCCAGACTCCCGAAATATCACACAAAAACTGTATTAATTAAATCACTTTTTGGCCAATTACTTAAGCATATTGCTAGCTAGCTCTTACATCTAGAATTAACCCATCTCTGTTATTTTATATTTTACCGTGAAGCTCATGGCTTACCAGCAAGGTTCCGATGTATCTTTCTCCAGTGGCAGCTCCATGGCTTCTCTCTGACACTGCCTTCCTTCTCCCAGAATTCAGTTTAGTTTTCCCCACCTACCTCTATTCTGCTCTGCCTCTATTATTCTCTGTGCAGGCCCAAGTCAGTTTCTTTTTTACCGATGGTAGTCATAACATACAGAGGGTAATCCCACATCAATGTATTGTCTTGTGTCTTTTAAGTTGAGAAAGTTTGGGAGAAGTATATGAAGAAGAAAACAATTGGCCATTGTGTCACCATTCAGCCTGTCCTAGATGTTGACATTTTGGGTCATTTTCTTCGAATACTTTGATGGCTGTCTGACTGTTTCTTTGTGTTACCTAGTGTCCCCTTTCCAGACAAGTCTGACTGATACTGTTAAGCTCAAACCAGATTAGTTAGAGGAGAGAAGAAATGAACTGCTCTGGTGCCCATGGGGTTCCAAACACAGACCCATAGCTCAGTGCCAGAGGAAGCAAATGTCTACACGGGGCTGGAGAAGTTCCCCAGACCTGTGAGCTCATTGCTTCTGTATCAGATCCAGGTTCTTCTTAGTGTGACCTTCTGTCCTCTCTAGCCCTCCGTTTATGCATCTACAGGTGGCTCTTATCCGTGAGGTCAAAACCACTGGCTTTGTGAGTCTCATTTGATTTGGAACAGATGATGTGCAAAGCCATATTGCCTTAGATATTGTATGAGTTGTTTTGTTTTTTATAACAAATTCACGGGCTGGGAGATGATACAGTCCATAAAGTGCCTACTGCACACGCATGAGGACCCGAGACTTCAGCCCCCTAGTATCCATGAAAAAGTGTGTGGTCGGTGGCATTTGTGACATACGATGATCCCTGGAGCTCACTGTCCAGCCCGTGTAGCTGAATAGATGACCTCCAAGTACAGTGAGAGATCCTACCTCGAAAAATAAGGTGGAGAATGACCAAGGAAGATACCTAATGTTAACTTCTGGCCTCCATACATGTATACACATATATATGTATACACACCCATACACATACATGCATCCCTCACAAGAACAGGTACAAACACACATACATATATGTGCATTTGCACATAAACACACACACACAAACACACAGTGTATCACAGCCACCAGTCTTGAACACCCAGTTATCTGACCTCCCAAAGATCGTTTCTTTAATCATGCAGGATGTTGGATTCCAGATTGTTATTTTTAAATATAACTTATTTTTATTTTATGTGCATTGGTGTTTTGCCTGCATTTATAACTGTGGGAGGGTGTCAGAAGCCCTGGAACTGGTGTTATAGACAGGTGTGAGCTGTGATGTGGAAATAAACCCAGGTCCTCTGCTCTTAACTGCTGAGCCATCTCTCCAGCACCCAGACTGCTTTTAAACAATGAAGACTTTCTCAAGGAACTATTTAGACCTTCTTCATTTATATGCTCCTTAGAGCTTGGGATTGCTTTAGAGGTAAAACTTCTAAGTAGAACCCAGGCTCCTAAATTGTTGAAGACAAATACAGCAGGTCCAGGCCAATCCTTAGCTATAAATGACATATGTTGAAATCACAGAGCTAGTTCTGACCCAAAATTCCCACGCTCCACTGTGATCTGCAATACAAAGTTAATTTCTAGGTCCCACCTTCAACGACTGGTTTTAGGTCCATCCCAGCCTCCTCATTCCTCAGTGTGTTTATGAGTTTGTTGCTCCTGATGGGAGACACCCTGGCCTTATTGGCTTCCTACACTGTTCAGTGGGAGCAACACCCAGCTCGAGATTCTGCCCATTCACCTCTAGTGACAGCATAAGAGCCAGCTAGGGTGATGAAGTTATTTGTATGGAGACTGCTCATTCGTTTCTGGCTGCCCAGACCTGAATAATCATACAAAAACTATATTAATTACAACACTGTTTGGCTTATTAGCTCAGGCTTCTTATTGGCTAACTTTTACATCTTAGATTAACCTATTTCTACTATTCTATTAATCCATGTATCACCATGATGCTGTGACCTACCGGTAAGGTTCCAGTATCTGACTTCTTTCATCAGCTACATGGCATCTCACTTGACTCTGCCTACTCTCTCTCTGTGTTCTGATTTTCCACCTGGCTTTACTCTGCTAACCCATTGGCCCAAACAGTTTTATTCATTGACCAATAAAAGCAACAGATACACAGGAGAATATCCCACATCAGTTATTGAACCCCTAGAATGAAGGGTCATGCTTTGAGCCTCAACTTTTCAGTTGTTTGTGGTCAATGGCAAGAAAGTAGACTATTAAAACTTCACTGTGTAGGGTCTGGAGGGGCGGCTTAGGGGTTAAAAGTTCCTGCTGCTGAGGATCCAGATTTGATTCCCAGAACCCACCCATGTCAGGCAGCTCACAAATGTCTGTAACTCCAGTTCTAGGAGAGACCCACACCTTCTGGCTTCCTCTGGAACCAGCACGGACTCTCTGTCTCTGTCTCCGTCTGTCTGTCTGTCTGTCTGTCTCTCTCTCACACACACACTTAAAAAATAAATGAAATCTTTAAAAAAAAAAACCCTCATTTAGAGAATGCTTGAGGTCTTGACTCCTCTTTTCTAACTTTCCATCAATATCCATTCTAAACCAAAATGTAGCTCAGTGTTAGAGTTCTTGCCTAGCATGCTTGAGGCCTTGAGTTCAAATCCCTAGTATAAAAAAGAGAAAACAAAACCGTCAAAGCAAAACAAGGTGTTTCTTACACAAATATACCTGCAGTATCAAGTCTTCCAGTACCATTCTTAAATATTAGCACTGAAACAAAACGGTTTTCTTCAGCCATTTGTAAGGTAGACAGCCTGGAGGAAGCTGCCTCCACGCCTTATCTGTTGGGGACTCCGAGAACGTTTCCAAACATCTAAAGACACCATAGGATAGGGAAACAGGGTGGTGTTCCCACTTACCACTCCTCTGGTAGTCACCCCAGTCCAGACTTGCATAGTGTTTGTACGAGTGCGGGGTGGGGACCACTTTCCTCTCTGTTACCCCGTGTATGGTCTGTTGATAATTACTGAGAAACTGACATCTGAGTTTCTGGCCCCTTCAGGCCTCATGTTTTTCCACCTTGCATTCTAGACATTTAATTGCTTTTTGGCATTTGGAACACAGAGAGAGAAAATGAGAGGTTGCTGCTTGCTTTGGAGTGTTTTCATCCTTGTAGCCATGTGTTTAGAGTCAATTAGTTAAAAACTTCCTGCTTGTAAAAACATGGGACTGGAAGGGGTAAACTTGGTTCAAACAGTGATTGGGGGTGATGGGTGAGTTTTAACAAAGTGGTTGTTCTTCAGTTTATTGCTCGGATAACTTAATGTTTATGAGTTCTTATCCTCATTGATATACACATTATCTGGGTAACTTAGTGTTTATGAGTCCTTTTCCTCATTGATATACACATTATCATCTGGATCATTTCCACGGTTTCTAACTAGATGTTGAAAGTATTCTTGCACTTAATTTGCTGCAGGTTTTATTCTTGGAAGTTTTTTTGTGGGTCTTTCTCTTATTAAGAAAGTCTCCAGAATCTTTTATGAAACTATTATACCTTGATGTCTCACTAGTGGTCTTGTGATGCAGGTGAGGGCCACTTTGGAGAAAGTGAGGAAGCGGATGTACGGAGACTACGACGAGATGAGGCAGAAGATACGCCAGCTCACCCAGGACCTGTCGGTAAGTCCAGGCCTCGGCAGTACCGTGGCGGTGAGAGGATGGCAGGGCTTGGCACCGGTGCCCAGTGGCCTAGAGATGTTTAAATAGCTCATGCTCCTTAGGAATGTCGAGAGGACATTTTCTCGAGCCGTAGATTATTCTTCAAAGGAGAATGACTAATAATCTTCCCTTTAGCTGCATTACAAGAGCGGTGTGCACTCTTAACTGCTGAACCATCTCTCCAGTCCCTGTCCAGATGGGTTCTAGTTAATGGCCTACTTTACTTTTCTGAAAGATGAAGTCTTGTGTAGTCCAGGGTGGTTTCAACTGCGCATGAACTTGAATTCATTCTGCTTCCACCTCCCCAGTGAAGGGATTATAGGTGTGCACCACCATGCCTGGTTTCCAGGGTGATGAGGATTAAACCCCTGCTTCCACCTCCCCAGTGAAGGGATTATAGGTGTGCACCACCATGCCTGGTTTCCGGGGTGATGAGGATTAAACCCCTGCTTCCACCTCCCCAGTGAAGGGATTATAGGTGTGCACCACCATGCCTGGTTTCCAGGGTGATGAGGATTAAACCTCATCATTGTGCCTGCTCTACCAACCAAGCCACAGTTCCAGCCTTCAAATTCCATCTTTAAGAATTGCTCTAAGGATAAGCCCTCCCCATACAAAATGACATGTAGATGAATTAATTTTTTTAGCATCATTTGTAATAGTTAAAAAATACACACCAAGAAAAAGGAAGTGTGTCCTCTCTTTCCTGGCCAGCTCTTTACCAACTAAGCTAGCTCCCGGGCCCCGGATGTTGGTTTGTAATCTGTAGTTTTACCGTAAATATTACTGAAGCAGGTAAAGCTGCTCTCAGAAATCCCCCCCCGCTGAGTCTGTGGGGTGTGTGTTGGTCTTGAGTGGCTGTCTTCCTCTCTCCAGGTTTCCCACGCTCGGCAGGACTACCTAGACAGTCACATCCAAGCGCAGTCATCAGCCCTGGATAACTTCAGTGCCATGAACTCGGCCTTGGCGTTGGACTCGGTTGGCCTGCAGGTATCCCTCTGCTTCCCCTTGGCTGGGAGGGCAGCGAGCTTAAACAGGAGTGGGGCCTATGTGTAGAAATGTCACAGACTGTCCCATGGTCAGTCATGGTCCTTTAGTCACAGGCGTGATAAACGCATGTAAGGTGGGGAGGAAGTCGGAGAAAATGCTTCCAGCAGAAATGCTGAGGCTCTGTCAGGTGCCGTGTCAACGGGGTTTTAGGCTCAGCTCTGGGATGGAGATGCCTCTTGCTCTGTAGGTACCTAAAAGGTCCTCTATTTACGCAACACATCAGCTGCCTTCTCCTTGTAGCTTGGGTGCTTCAAGAAGTCCCACTTGGTTGCAGAAAAGACATATTTATCCAGTGACAAAATACAACTTCTCATGGGAAGTAGCTCTCACAGGAAGCACTCTTTCTTGACTTAGAAATGATTCTATGTTGGAAAGAGTACCAGTACCGTGTGTTCCAGAGAATGAAGACATTCTTAAAAGACAGACATTCTTAATTAAGACCTATTACCAGAATTTGGCTTTGAGCTAACCATTAAGGGATTTCCAGTCTTTGCTCTTCCATCCAAGGGGTTTTCTGCCTAGCATGCAAGTTCGTCTGAAGATGTTCAGAGCAAGCCCTTGGTCTTGCTTTCCAAATACACAATTGTTTCTGTCATCCCCCGAGTTTATTTGGCTTATCTTTTTTGTCCTCTTAAATGGTCAGCCCACTTCTTTCTAATCCTTTCTGGTACTGTGTAAATAGTTTTGTGGATAAGCAAACAGACCACCATACTGGGCTCCTTCATTTCCCACAGATCTTGGTATTCACCAGCCTTAGCTGATAGAGCCCCAGCGGCAACAAAGCTCGGCCAGCTTCCAGCAGTGGGTGGGGCAGGGCTGTGTTTGGGTTTGTCTGGGATGCCCATTTCTGGTTGGGCTGCGGTCCCAGGCTTTTCCTGGCTCCCTTTTGTGTATGCCAGCTTCCACCTGGCCTCAGGCCAAGCCCCTGATTTACTCAGGAGCCCTTTGTTCCCTTCCTCCTATCTTGAAGGGGGATTGCCAAGGCCCTCTTTCTTTCCCTTTTGGAAACATGTTCATTCCCCCGCTTACCAGAGAGGACCTTGCCCCACCTGAGCTGAGGCCTGCTTCTATCTGCACTGTCTCTGGGATTTTCTCCCCAGAAAAATAATATATTTCTAAGCAAATTCTTCTCATGCGCTGTTTAGTTGACAATCTAGGCATTTACCTCATTGGTCACTTATTAGAACAAGGTTATCTCCAACCCAAGGACCCTTAGTCTCTTAATCCTGGGCTGCCAACAGAGCTATGCAACTAGAAGGTTACACCTATCGGTCATATCTGAAGGTCACTGGCTTCTTACCTGTGCAAGATCCCAGCCTCTTCCACTTGTCCCTTCTACCTGTGTTTGTCATTATTGATAGAGACCAGACTCTCGGCTTCAGCTCTTAGAAAGGCAGAGCTGGGCAGACTGTAGAGGTGGCCTCCAAATCCTGACTCCCGTGGATAAACTGAGGTCACAGAAATCAACGACATGAAGTGTCTAGTTAGTGGCAGAGACGGGATTAGACAAATCTGGTCTCTTGGTCAAGGCTAAGTGTTTGTGCATCCATTTTCTCCCAGAAGGACTTGCACATTAGACTAGACGTCTTCTGCAGCCCTGGAATCTTCCAATGATTTCAGTGTTTCCTTTGGTAACTTTTTGCCTCTAGTGACAGTTTCTAAAGTAGTTCAAGTGGGTTTAGGTATGTTGCTGTCCAACGAGGAGTGGTGGAGAATCTTCAGAGACCAGCCATCCGTCAGAGGACAGAGGAGATGGGCCTGCCACCTTGTAGGCAGACTTCCTCTGTTCTGCTAGTCAGCTCTGTCTCACCAGTCAGATCCCAAATAACCACACAGAAACTTATCAGTTATAAACACTCAGCCAATAGCTTAGGCTTGTTACTAACTAGGTTTTACAACTTAAATTAACTCATTTCTTGTCTACATTCTGCCATGTGGAGGTACTGTTTTTCATCATGGCATGTTCATCTCCTGTTTCCTCTGCATCTGGCTGGTGACTCCCTTCCTTCCCCACCCTCTTCCCTGACACACACCACAAATCCTGCCTAACTTCAACCTGCCTAGTTATTGGCCAGTCAGCTCTTTTATTAAACCAATCAGAAGGTGCCTTGGCAAAGACACATCTTCACAGCAGGCAGAAAGCTTATTTCACGGCACCATCCGCACCAGGTTCCGAGTCCTGCATCCCGAAGTTGCAGATAAAACCCACACCCCGTGTCCAGTGGTGGAGAGTACAGAACTATGGGAATCATTTCTCTCCGATTAAATAGAAACAGAAGCAACAAACAGCAGCATTATTAGTTTAATAAGTTCTGACCACACGAGTGTACCGCAGCAACAGTCAACAGCATTATTCCCCTGAGACATGGTCTCATGTAGCTCAGGCTGGCTTCAAACTCACTATGTAGCCCAGGGTGTTCTTGAATATGACCTTCCTGACTCTACTTGTTAAGTGCTATGATTACAGGCCTGAGCCACCACGCATCCTGTACGCAGTGCTGGGAGTGGACCCTCGACTGTGTGGGGGCTGGGTTTATTCAGACCTGGAGGCGGGGCTGAGGCAGAGAGTGGCGGAGCTCTGCTTACTGGTTGCTTTGCCTGTTTCCTTACATAATTCAGAACCTCCTGCCCAGGGGCAGCATAGCCCACAGTGCGCTGTGCATCCTCACATTGATGATCGATCAAGAAAATATACCACAAGCTTGCCCACAAGCCAGTCTGAAGGAGGCATTTTCTCAACCCTGGCTTGTGTCGAGCTGACTTAGCAGTACACGAGCATCTGAATCACATCTGCGGCCCCCTTCACAGGCTCTTGACCCTTGTCAGGAAAAGTTGTTGACTTTATCTCTAGTCTAGAAAACACTTTGGTTTTTGTTTATTTTATCGTGGAAATATAGGAAAGACAGGGAAACAACAAAATAGAAATAAATATCTCAATTCTCTTATGTAGCAAAAGGTATCATGGTTTGGATTTATGAGTGGGATTGGCCTGTGTTTATTACTTTACACATGCTCCCCCATGTAAAATGATACTATTATGAGCATTTTCCCTGAGAAAGATTCTCATTAATCCATCTTCCCATCCTAAGCAGTGGCAAACTAATGGCCCACAGCTGTTGGGGATGGTCGAGAAGGCTGTGGTCCACGAAGCCACAGTGGGATAGGCCCCAGCCACTGTAGGGACCCCTGGTTCCCAACCCGGAAGCTGCTGCAGCATAACCCAGAGTGGGATGCCACGCCTGTGGGTTCTCATACCGCTCGATCTGGGCTTTTAATTTTCACCCAAATAGAAAACCCTTGTGGATGTGACCTTGGAAAACAGCAACATCAAGGATCAGATCAGACATCTGCAGCAGACCTATGAAGCGTCCATGGACAAGCTGCGGGAGAAGCAGAGGCAGTTAGAGGCTGTGCAAATGGAAAACCAGCTGCTGAAAATGAAGGTACGGCAACTGGCCTGTTCCCACTCACCTCTCGCTCCTCTCTTTAATTTTCCATCTCCGTTTCTCCATTCTCTTTCTCATTAGGCTTCCTTACCCACAGCCATGGTCTGAAGGTGGCAAGGAGGTGTCTGCCTCCTTGGGGTGTTGCCTAGAGTTGGGGTGCTGCACAGATATTGGAGGCATGCCTTTCTTAGCCTACAGTGTCAAGAAAGGGTGTGGGCTCACAAGCCCCTCCTCCAATACTGTGGTTTTCAAGCTGTGTTCTGTGCAGCCTTAAGCTGTTCTGTGGATCATGTATAACTTATTGCCTAAGCCAGCGTGTGCTAGTGAAGGGTGGAGCTGCTGATAACTCAGGAAAACCGTCTGGCAGTGTGTCCTTCCCTGCGTCTGCCACGCTGCACTGCAGACTCTGTCGTTTGCCTCTGGGGTCCTGCTATTACAGCCACCGTGGGGTCAGGCTTGGGCAGAATATCTCAGCCCCTCTTTGCTTTCCCTTCAAATAAGGCAACTTTTTCATTTTTTAAATTCTGTATCTATGTATGTATCTGAGTGTGGTTTGTATACCTGACTGCAGTGCCCAGATCCCCCAGAGCTGGAGTTACAGGCGATTGTGAGTCACCTGATTGTGAGTTCCCGAGAAGGGAACTCGGGGCCTCTGGAAGACCAGTGCTCTTAACTGCTGAGCCGTCTCTCCAGCCCCAGGCCAGTCTTTCTGTTGGACAGTTTTATACATTCTATTTCTCTCTAGGAGTTACTTTGAAAATTAAAAAAGATTGTTGTGAAGGATGCCAGAAGTTCAAGACACAGTTGCTCACTGGTACCCCCACTACCCCCAATTCACCAGAGACACGATGGGCGAGGTTGTCTTCTGGCCTCCACACACATGGGTTTACTCATTTCCCAACCCCATGTAAGTAAAGGCAACCCAGATGCCCATCAGCTAATAAATGGGTGAAATGTGGCCAAGAGCCCAGGTGATCGATCTGACTGATGTCTTCTGAGCACCCCAATAACAAAGGCAAGAAGGCAGAAGAAGGAAAGAGCCCATATAAATAGCAGGGGTTGTGTTGCTCAGGGCATCTGTGGGTCCCCTATAGAAAGTTTCCCATATTATCTCATTATGTGCTATATATGTTTATTTGCGTGCATATTAACATATAATAATACATACATTGTGCTGCATCCTCTCGATGAAGGCGACACTCTCATAAACTTCAGCTTACAGGTGGGAAAACTGACTTCTAGAACGATTACACAATTAACCTATGGTCTTACAATCGAAAAGGATGGAGTAGAAACATAAACCAGGCTGCTGAACACACACATCAGTGGAGGTGATGCTGCTTCTGTGAGGGTCAGGACTGGAGACAGGTGCAGGTGTCTCCTTTCTGGCCTTTAGTAAAGATATCATATCACTGACCCAAGGCTGCTGCGGGTGTGCCCTTGCCCCTCCTATCAGGCTTCTGCTTGTCCAAGATGCCTGAGCACATGAGCACCTCACCTCTGGGAAAGGGAGGTGTCCTTTGGCCTTAATAACTTGCCTAGTGTTACTCCAAAGCCGTGACAAGTCCCTCTTGATGCCCTTGAATGCTCATCTCTGGGAAAGTGTCGGCACCGAAAAGCCACAGGGTGGAAATTCATGAGCAAAAATTATTAGCTTAGAACGCAGGTCCAACCTCACACTCCTTTCTACTGCACAAGTGCCATAGAAAAGGGCTCTGCCTGAGACCTGTTCAAGCTGCATTCCAGTCATGTGAGGCACCTCGAGTCCCTGCAACCTCTTTCATTCTTAGTTTGAAGGATAAAGCAAAAGGAAGAGTGGAGAAAAACCTTTTGAGCTCCAGTGGTCAGGAGCAAATTCAGCATCGGTCTCTAAAAACAGGTTACTGTAGGCTGGACACAAGGGACCTGGACTGTCAGGCTACCTAGCCATGCCTGGTGACCAACCACCTCAGAGCAGACAGCAAGAGAGTGGGCAGACCCAAACAGTGGGTGCTCAGTAAGTGCTTGTGGTCTGAACAGGCACACAAAGGTTCCCCCCTCTTCTCTCTCTCTCTCTCTCTCTCTCTCTCTCTCTCTCTCTCTCTCTCTCTCTCTCTCTCTGCTTGGGTTCTAGAAAAACTTTACTTAGCCCATCTCCCCAGCCCCAAGAAGTGACCTCCGGAAAGATCTGTTCTTTGAAACACTTTGTCCCTGTCACCCTAAATAGCTCGGCGTACAGCGCCATCTTGCACTGGTGTGTGCTGTACGCTGCTCTCTCTCTCCCCCTGCCCTCCCACCTGCTGCTCCGGTCAACTACAGACCCCTGGGAGTCATGTTCTGACCTCTGTGTGTAGAGACACGAGAGGGGCAAGGTCCAGGCTGCAGTTCTGCAATGAGACTCTTTGCAGGTGGAGTCGTCTCAAGAAGCCAACGCGGAGGTGATGCGGGAGATGACGAGGAAGCTGTACAGCCAGTATGAGGAGAAGCTGCAGGAGGCGCAGCGCAAGCACACTGCTGAGAAGGAGGTGCTCCTGGTGCGTGTGTGCCTCTCGGAACAGAATACGTGGGATGTGGATGGCAGGTTTAACAGAAAAGTTTAGTCCTCAAAGGGAGTCATGAGGTTGGATGTGGAGAGGAGTCAGGGGATTCATTCCTTCATTCCTTCATTCATTCACTCGTTCACTGTCTATTTCATGTGTGTGTTATGTGCATGTGTGCACTGTGTATACGGGTGTTCTTGCTCATGTGTGTACTTGTAGAGGCGACAGATTGATGCTGGTAGTGTGCCTCTGCCATTTGACCCGAACTTGGAGCTTGCCATTTAGTCTTGGCCCAGACTACCCACCCCCATAGCCCCGTGTTAGCCTCCACAGTGCTGGGGTCACAGGCATGCCCAGCCATGCCCAGCTTTTACCTCATGCTAGGAATCTGAACTCAGGTCCTCATGCTCGCATACCAGGCTCTTCACCCACTGAGCTAACGCCCCGGTCCAAGAGATTTGTTTGATTGTTTATTCACCCCCATTTTTCCTCCTCCTGGAGTAAAATCTCCACTGTCTCTGTCTCGAAATACACATTTTTCCAGATTATAGTACCATTAGCCCACATCCAAGTAGATCCTGGGTTTGTGGGTTTACTCTGTTTGTTCCTCCCATGTCCCCATCCTGGATTATACCATTGCCCCACCCTTGGAAGCTCCACCATCTCCATCCCGAGGTCTGCCATTCCCACAGCTAGAAGTGACTCTTGCCCTCTGAAAGCCGTTCATTCTCCCTTCCTCCTCCTGGCTGTGGGATTGGACTGTGCCTCTGACTAGACGCAGACTCACATCAGCCTCTCTCGGAGGGCCCACAATCTTTGGGGAGTCCCTCTGCGTCTGGTTTATCTGTGTCCTTGGAGGTTTAGTCAATGCACCAGATGTTTGGGTTTTTCTGTAAGAGTAACTTGGCACAATGCACGGTGGGAGGAAGATCTGGGATTTCTTCATTCTGCTCCAGTAGCATGTTGGCCCACACAGTGACGCTCTGAGCATTTGTACAATATTATTTAAGCCTTCACAGCTATTTTGTTTTGTTTATTTTTTCATACCTTTGGAACGTAAGCTTTTAGAGAGTTACTGGGCCCATTGAAAAGCCACACGAGGGGCCAATGAGAGTGCTCAGCAGATAAAGATGCCCACTGCCAAGGTGATAAGCTGAGCTCATCCTGAAGCCCACATGGTGGAAGGAGGGAACATTGAAGGCTATCCTCTCCACACTTCTGACCTCCACGCACGTACCCTGGAACCCGTATCCCCCCATACACAAAATAAAATCAGTATAAAATCTTAAATAAAGTTGAAGAAGAATAGCTACATGGTGTGCTTTGTTCGGAGGTGAAACCAGACTCTTAACAGTTGAGTTCTCCCTGTGATAAACGTGGGCCCCAGGGTCATGCTTTCACAGGGAGATGATGACCCAGTGAGGCACTGTCTGGACGTAGGTGAGTCACCTGGGTATCGAGGCCTTGCTGAGGAGAGTGTGTGCCTATTGCAGGAGGAAACGAATAGCTTTCTGAAAGCGATCAAAGAGGCCAATAAAAAGATGGAGGCAGCTGAGCTCAGCCTGGAGGAGAAAGACCAGAGGATCGGGGAGCTGGACAGGTTGATTGAGCGAATGGAGAAGGTAACTGATGCAGCCTGGGCCTGCTGCCCCTGCTGCCCAGTCCCCCTGGGCCTGCTGCCCCCGCTGCCCAGTCCCCCTGGGCCTGCCACCCATCTGCCCAGTCCCCCTGACCCCACAGCTCCTTCAAGACCTACCTAGAGTCAGAAGCCTCAGTACTATCTCCTCTCAGCCCCCAGTTTTCAGTGCAATACAGCCTAATTAACACAGAAGGGAGCTGAACAACTTTCTTGTCTTCCTCTCTGGTAACTATTCTTATTGTTTTTGTTTCTGTAGTGTTGGCAATCGAACCCACGGCCTTGTGTGTGTATTAGGCAAACCCCAGCCCAGCCCATCAAAATTATTTTGCTACATTTTTAAAAAGTCATCTGTAAAATTCTTTCTACAGATTAATATTGCAGCAGCTAGCTGTGTGGGATCTCAAGACATACTTGTCATTTAACCTGATGAGGCAATGTATTTGGAGGCTCCATCAGCACCCCACCCCTCTTGTTTCTGGGGCATGTGTCTGGGACAGGTTGACTTTTCCATGACACGCCTGGGACCTGAATGAGATGGGGAGGTAAACTCATCTGTGTGTGGCAAACAGGCTGACAACGGGGTGGGGGCTTACAGCGTTGACAAGCTAGTCTTGGGCTGGGCTGCAGACATGAGGCAGGAAGTGGAAGAGGAAAGACAGGAAGGAAGGAGAGGAGGAGAAGGCATGGTGACATTGAGCAGCTGACTTCTGGGTGGACTTCTGGAGTTGAGGGCCAAAGCCGGGTCTAGTTTCTGGAAGGTGCTGATAGCACTGACCCATCATGGACATGATGTCATTAGCACCAAGTGCCAGACTCTGCAAGCTGGGACCCCCAACCTAATGATGGAGTAAGACCCTGTCTCAGCTTCAGATAGATCTGAGGATAGGTCTCTGACTTCTCCTTACTTGCCACCCAGGCCTTCACACCTCTGATGGGCATGATTATAGGTTCCTTTCCCTCTCCCACACTGAAAACAGAATCTCACCACTTAGTTTGGAGCCTATGTAACTCGTACAGTTGTTTGGGTAGGAACTGCTGTGAGTAGAAGCGAGGCACAGCCTTCTCAGAGGAGTGCTCAAAGCAGCACCCTGCCCTTAGCGGGCAAATGTGTTTTAAGGGACCTGGCTATATTAATATCTATAATATCTGTCTCCTATCACTCCAATGATGACAGGCACTGTGCTTTTATTAACATTTTCCTGCATTTCCTTTTCAAAGAAGTGATTGTAAAAATTCTTACTGTTTGGGGTAAACTGAAATTTACACAGGTATGTCTATGTATTCAGCAAAGTGCATGAAGCGCATAGCTTGATGCACCTGTGTTTCTCTTGCTGCTGAAATAAATTCCCGAAAAGTCAGCTTCTGTTCTGGAGGTGAGACGTCCCAGAACGACGACATTGGCAGGTGTTTGGACGTTCTAAGACAAAGTCGATTTCCTTGCTCTTTCTAACTCCTGGGCACTACCTGTACTACTTGGCTTGTGCCTATACCCTGGCATCAGAGTCAGCCACGGAACATCTTCCTAGCCCCCTGATTTTAACTCTGCTGCCCCCCCTAGTAAGAGTTACACTCTACCCATGAGACTCTCCAGATCATTAACTATGCTGGCAAAGTTCCCTTCCTGTGTGAGATGATGTGTTTATAAGGGATTAACTCTGAACTTCTTTGTGTGTGGGGAGGGACCATTGTTCTGGCCATAATGGCTATCTGTTTTATTTGTGACTACCCCTGTGTAAACACTGCCAGATTTTCAGAGCCTCTTTGCTGGAAGATTTTGAAAACAATCAAGAATTGTACACTGCCACAGGCCACTGATTTATGACATTTTTATCATTAGTTAGAAATATACATTTTCAAACTGGATGGTGGTAGCGCACACCTTTAATCTCAGCAGTCAGAAGGCAGAGGCAGATGGATCTCTGAGTGTGAGGCCAGCCAGGTCTACAGAGTGAGTTTCAGGACAGCTAGGGTTACACAGAGAGTCTATCTATCTATCTATCTATCTATCTATCTATCTATCTATCTATCTATCTATCTATCTATTATAAGACATGTGAGCCTGGGCTGGTGCTCATGTGATTTGATTGGAGTGTTTTGTCTAATCCGTAAGTATGTCTATGCATTGGCCCCTTTGAATTTTGAGCACTGGGCGAGTAGATTTTTGACATCCAGGGGGTGATGTGCAGACTCAGACACACCAGAGCTGGGCATGGTGTCAGCTTCTGTCTGGCTCCATTTGGCTTTATCTGGCTTCATTTTATCATGTCTCTTTTAGGAACGGCATCAACTCCAGCTGCAGCTCCTTGAACATGAAACAGAAATGTCGGGGGAGATTGCAGATTCTGACAAGGACAGGTGAGGCGGCCAACACACACATTGGTGTTGTGTGTGTGTCTCTGTGTGTGCTGTATGCACATGTGTGTGTGTGTTCATGCAGACAGAGGCCAGAGGAAGATGTCTGGTGTCCTGTTCCCACTTTCTACCTTATTCTCTTGATCTTGGGTCTCTCCATGAACCTGGAGCTAGGCTAGAAGCCAGCAAGCCCCGCTCATCCTTCTGTCTACCCTCCTACAACACTCTACCCTACAGCTGTGCTCAACGTTTTACAGGAGTACTGGGGATTTGAACTCAGGTCTTCATGCTTGCCCAATGAGTCCTCCCCTATCCACCGAGCCATGTCCCCAACACCATGTGCCCTGCCTTGGCTAGCTCACTTGACTCTTGTGTTTTCATTCACGTGGTCCTCACTTAGTACCGACCTATGTAAGTATGACATTGGCTGAGAACACCCAGTGTGGGTCCAGTTCCTTCAGAAGCATACAGTCACATCTCACTGCCCAAGGCTGGCTGTTAGTTCAGCGGGACGTATCAAAGATGGTTTGGTCTCTGCCTGCTTACGACCCTGAGCTCACAGGATACACCGGTTAATGAGATAACTCGTCAGCTGTGACTGACACCGTTCGTCCTGGCAGTTAACTTTAAAGTGGTGCATGTTCTCAAGCCTTGCATTGCCCTTTGTGAAACCCGGGATGGAAAATACAGGAGCCGTACATGGTCTTTTCTAGAAATCGAAAGGCAGAGAGGAAGGAAAGCAAGGCTGGGATGATTGGAGCACTTAGGAAAGTTACCTGACCCCGGAGGCTCTCAGCCTAACTGTCGCATGGGAACTCTTTTTCTCTGTGAGGAATGTGGATCAGGTGTCTCAGCTATCACACTGGCATAGTATGTGCCGGGAAAAAAAATGTTTTCCTCAGTTAAAAAAATTATGTTTATTTATTTATTGTGCAGGTGTGTGTATATTTTGCAGTTGTTCCATGACATGGGTGTGGAGGTCAGAAGACAACTCTCAGGAATTAATTCTTTCCTTTGTCACATGGCTCATGTGGGGAATCAAACTCAGATCACCAGGCTTAGCTGCAAGCACCTCCAGCTGCTGCGCAGGCTCACTCACCCTTCTCCTGTAACTCGAGAATTTCCAAAGTTGCAGGGCTCCTTACTAGTTTTTACTTTGGTGCTACTGAGGGACCTGGTGTTGCTGAGAAGTGGGGCAGAGACCCTGAACATCCTTCCAGGGTTCTGCTCTCATGACACACAGAACACAATCATCTATCTGCCAGCTCCTTTTGGTTGGTTTGAGCCAAGCAAAGACAGAATAATGTCTCTGAAAAAGCTCAGAAATGTTCTGTGGTGCAGGACAGTGATGCAGCGAAGGGCTTTCCACGTGGACCTTGTTTGTTCAGTAAGTGATGGGCACAACAGTACTGGCTACAGGCTTTCCTGGACTCCACCCTTGATTTCAGGGCTTCCCCGGGTTCTTAGACTCCCCTAATTAAGGTCAGTGATTGAGTATCCCAGTCTGTATTAACCCCAAGCAGAAATCCTTTCATGCCTATCAGTGGAGAAAAAACTCATCTGCCCCAGGAATGTCATTATACAAAGTGAAACTTGAGGAAGGGATCTGAAGGATGCCTGTTCTCTTTCTGGGGTGATATGGATTCTAAGTTGATCCCTAGAGTTCCCTGGGAGGAGGGCGTGGCTTGAGTTTTTGTTCTTGCAATGCTTCTACAATGCTGTGGCATTCTCTGTCTCCATGACTGTTCTGAGTCAGGGCTCAGAGCTTCTTTTTCCCCTTAGGTACCAGCAGCTGGAGGAGGCATCCGCCAGCCTCCGAGAGCGGATCAGGCACCTGGATGACATGGTGCATTGCCAGCAGAAGAAAGTCAAGCAGATGGTGGAGGAGGTAAGCTCTCATGGAAGCCTGGGACCCAGGACAGCTTCCTGTGGCGGGGAAAAGATACCACTCCAGCTCACACGTGACTACGCAGGCCACTGTCATCACAGCCCAAAGGGACAGCTCCCCTTGTGTGCCGTGTGGACCAATGGTTGTTCTTTCTAAGGAGGCTTTTCTCTAGACCGAAGAGTTGCCAAGTGCAGTTCACAGTGCATACAGTCTCCAAGGCCTGTAGTTTAGGGGACAAAAGTGACAGAGGTGACCTCAGCTCAGGTTTCTGTGCACCTCCCAAACCCACCCTCATCTCCTGCACCACTGCTGTGCCCTGTCTCTGCTCCTGGGCGTCCTCTTGTGGTTCTGCCCCTTTCGTTCTGTTCTCCTGATGCTCTCTACTCCCTGTGTCCTCGCTCGGTCCTCACTCTTGTTTCTCCTCCATCTTTTCTCGTCTGCATCCTTTCTCTCCTGTGGAATACAAAAAGTTAGATATTTAATCTGCTGGGGAAGTTAATCACTCGCTGTGTTTTCTAAATGAGAAGAAAAGCAGGTAGGTTGAACATGCAGTTCTCTAAGAAGAAAAGGAAATGATTTTGCCTTGGCTTATCATGCGCTGCCTCCCTTTCTTGTGATACTTGGTACACGAAAATCTGTGAGTGGTTAAAGCAAGCCACACTGTCATTGTAGGTGTTTCTGACTTAATTTTTAAAAAATTGGTAGAAAATAATTGGATAGAAAAAATCTGATAGAAAAATATAGTAACTGTCATAAGAATATATAAGTAAGAGTTCTAAGAATATCTAGGGTCTAATTCTCTAACTTGAAGAATAAAGTCAAATGAATAAAAAGTTTGGTTGACAGAAGAAAACAGGAAAAGCTCTTTCACTTACAATAATCACTACTTTAAAATATGTGTCCATCTTATGTATGCCTGTGTATGCGTGTGCTCATGTACATGCATGTTCCATGTGTGTGCAGGTGTGTGAAGAACAGGAGACAACCTTGCTGTTTGTCTCAGGCACCATTCACCATATTCTGGAGATGGGGTCTCTTACTGGCCTGAAGCTTGCCAATTAGGCCATTCTGGCTGGCCAGTCAGCCTCAGGCATCCTCCTGTCTCCACTTCCCCAGGGCTGGGATTGCAAGTGTGTACCACCACTCCTAGCCTGTACCACCGCACATAGCCTGTACCACCACACCTAGCCTGTACCACCATAGCTAGCCTGTACCACGACACCTAGCCTGTACTACAACACCCTGCCTGTACCATCATAGCTAGCCTGTATCACCATACCTAGCCTTTCCATAGGTTCTGGGGTTGAATTCTGATCCTCATACTTGTAAGAAATTACATGACCAACTGAAGTCTCCCCAGCTCTATGACAAGTTTTGAACGAATCATGAATATTTAAAGTGTAGCTCTTTTCAGTAAATTTATACGTGACAGATAAAATTAAAAGCGTATCTACTTTAGCAGTCTAGAAGATGCCAGGTGTTCCTGTGGTAGAGGTAAAGTCAGGGAATTATGAGGGTGGGAGGGACACTGTTTTATTAGGTCTAGAATAAACATCCACAGTAGATAAAATCTTGTCTCCAACTGAGAAGTCAGCCGTACCGAGTGGAGTCTCTATGGCTTGCACGCAAGAGTGCGCGGGGCAGCAGAAGAGGGGAGGAGCCAAGCTGCACCTTCTTGAACTCATGCACTCGTGTGGGAGCATCAGAACAGTGACGGGCGAGATCCCATCCCACCCCACCCCAGCACGGGCAGAAGTGTGTTTGCTAAGGGAAGGCGTCTGTCATCTTGATGGACCTTGGCTATCAGAGCACACCCTCTCCACCTCCGAGTTTCCCGCATTTAAAGTTGGAGGCAGGGTGGTGTCTTAATTTGCATGGTTCTCACTGGGGCTACCATTTCTCTTTCCTCACAGCAGGGGTGTGTATTGCTTGTGTGCGCAGTAAAGAGGCTCTGAGTTAGTCTTGGGTTGATTGGCGTTCGGGTCAGTTAAATCCTTGTCTATCAGATATTGCGACTGACACCAAAGTCAGAGAGTTTTTTTTAAAGGCACTCTCAGATAAGCTCAGAATCTGGGTTTTATATCATATTACAGAGTATATTCTTAATGAAAGGGAGTGAAGGAACACACACACACACACACACACAGTTTGGCTCTCAATATCTCAGTATCTGAGCAATTTTGTTCTAGAATATTTCAAGGATCCCAACATTTTTGGATACTCAAGTCTCATATATAAAATGGCCATGTATATATATATATATATATATATATATATATATATATATATATATATATATTACACCTGTAATCCTCCTATGTATTTTTTTTTAAAAAGATTTACTTGTAATGTGTGTGTCTTTGTGTGTTTGTGTTGTATGAGTTCACTGCTTGTTTTATCCAGCAGAGGGCATCAGATCCCCTGGAGCTGGAGTGACATGCAGTTGTGAGCGGCAGCAAGTGCTCTTAACTGTTGAGCCACCTCTCCAGTCTCCCTTCTGTGTGTTTGAAATTATTCTAGATTACTTACAATACTGAATACAGTGTAAATTGCTGCTTCTCTCTGTATTTTTTTAGAGGGTAACGATGAGGAGAAAAATCTGTACATGTTCAGCACAGATGGAATTTTATTTTTTTCAACTGTTTTTAATCTGAAGGTGGTTGAATCCATGGTATGAATCCCGTGGATACAGAGGGCTGGATCTGCATATGCGGGTGTGTGTTTAAACAGGGACGTGTGCAAAGATTGACATCCATGCCTTTTATTTCACATTTCCCACGCAAACTTCTCGCATTGAGTTGTGGGAGATCGGTGTATGCGGTGAACCAGCACGCACTGCCAGGAGAGCTCGGTGAGCAACACTGATGCCGCCTACCAGCTGCCTGGGCTTTAACAGAGAAAGCAGATATTTTTTTAAAGTCTATATTCTGAATTTAAAATCTTTTAATCAGGAAGTAAAAATAATCAAGTTTGTCCAGCACACAGTGATCACGCCTACAGAAAAACAATAGTTTTGTTTTTTTAAAAAAAATCTTAATTATTGTGGGCACTTATGTTGTTTAAAGTTAAAAGTGTGGAAGAGTGTCATGGACAAATGAGCGTGTTCAGAGGAGCCACCAGACTGAAAGGAGACAGGAGTTGGTGGGGGGCGGGGTGGAGAGTCTGAGGAGGACATGGTCAAGGTGCTGGGCTGACTGGGGTCTTAGAAAAAGGGGTGGGGTGTTATTCTGGTGCAAGGCCAGGCCAGAGCCACTGGGTGGCGCTCTCAATGAGGAAAGCATGGAGTCTTTCAGAACACAGGCAACATTTAAGATACTGGCTGCTCAGAGGAAATAGTTAGCCCAGATCACAGGTGCACCCCTTCCAAAGTGAGAAAGCGAACCCAGAGCTTGCTAGTGTTGCTCCTGGGCCCCGTGCGATCTGCAGGGACAGTTGGTGGAAATCTGCTGAGTTTGACAATGTTCTTTAGTTTTTCTTAATTGTGTGTATGCATACGTACGTGTGTGTGTGTGTGTGTGTGTGTGTGTGTGTGTGTGTGTGAGTAGGCACATGTAGAGGTCAGAGGATAACTGTATGGAGTCAGTACCTCCTTCCACTTTTAAACGAGTCCCAGGGCTCAACCCAGGTCACGAGGCTTGTACAGCGAGTGCCTTTATCCACAGAGCCATCTCACTAGTTCTGCCACGCTCTTTAGATAAAAGTCTCTCTCTCTCTCTCTCTCTCTCTCTCTCTCTCTCTCTCTCTCTCTCTCTCTCTCTCTTACATAGTCTGTTACTGTGATCTCGGCTTTGTCGTTATGTAAAGAGAGTACACACACAAAAACATAGCTCTCACCTCAAACGGAATAAGAAATAGTTCACTCTGGAGCCAGCTTTGAATGACCCTACCTGGATGCATACGTTCAGGCTACCCCAAACGCCATGTTCCAATGTGGTTAGCTGTTTTGTAAAGTCTTTATAGTTACAGAAGAGAAATAAGTTATAAATCAAGGCACTTTTCAAGTACATTGTTAGGAGCCTTGGGCAGGCAGGTCTTGGGTGGTGTTTGTTGACACCCTTAGCTGCGGGGCTGTTGAAAGCTAATGACCAGTTAGGTTAATATATCTCAGAAGGTCCTGCCTGGTCGTCACAGGGGTATTAGGTCAGACCCAGCTGGGCAATTAATAACAGCCTAAGATAATTTGGCTCTGGATCTGCAACATTCTTACTCCCCACAACCAGCAAGCCCTCGTCAGTCATCCAGCCTTGTACAACCTTTGGCATAGGTGTGGCTTTTTCTGAGGACTCCAGTTTCCCGGTCACAAAATCAACAAAGTCACAACTCAGTCACCCCAGGTCACTTGGGCCTCATTTGCGTACTGAATTGGTCACCGTGGAATGCTGAGTTCCCACTCCAGTGGAGAAGTGTATTTTTATCTGTCAACACCGGGTACCCAGAGGGAGAGGCAGCCTGGTGGTGCAGCTGCTGCCAGGGATGCTTTCCCTCTTTCCCTTGACGTCCCAAAGCTTTTCTGTGCACAGACGGGGACTCCTTGGTGACGTCTCCTGTCATTTTTGGTCCTCCTTTGGCAACTACAGCTTTAAACAATGCGTCAGTGTGGGCTTGTTTATCAGCCCCAAACATTCAGCTCTCACTCCCGAGTTTCTTCAAGATCTTTTTGTGTTAAGCAATATATTTTCCCTACCTCAGTAGAATATCTTTTTGTTTGTTTGTTTGTGTTGTTGTTGCTGTTTGAGACAGAATTCCTCTGTTGTCCTGGAACTCACTGCATAGAGCAGGCTGGCCCTCGGACCTGAGATTCGCCAGCCTCTGCCTCCCAAGTGCACCACCCCTTCCTGACATGAATATCACTTTTCAGAGCAGTGATCAAGATAAAAGTGATTGTCCCAGCTCCTGCTGCTGTCTTTTGGCTTCCACTGTGTGGAGCAGTGAGGTCTTGCACCGTGTAGTAAGGCCAACTGTGTGTTCCTTAACTGTGTTCCAGGTTGACTCTTAAGCATCTTTTCATGTTATTGCTCACCCTTTCTCATGATGACTTTCTTTTGGTCTGTGTAAATACGTGTGCTTGCATGCATATGAGCGCATGTGTGCATATGGAGGCCAGAGATTGATGTCATGTGTCTTTCTGGATCACCCTTCGCTGTATTTCCTGAGGCCGGGTCTGCCACTGCCCCTGGAACTCACTGCTACAGCTGGTCTAGCTAGTCAGCTTGCCCCAGGCAGCCCCTGTCTCCACTTCCCAGTCATTAGGATTACGGGAGGCCACCACACCCACCTTACTTTTTATGGGGAGGCTGGGGATTCGAACTCACGTCCTTACACTTGTGCAGCAAGCACCCTATCCACTGAGCCACCTCCCTACCCCCTAACATAGCTGTTTGGTTAACATGTGAAGATAGAAATGATGTTCCCTTTTCTGCTTCTCCACCTGGCTAGAATCACCTGGGGAGCCTTCAACCTCCAAAGTTGGCAGATGTTGGTGGGAACAGGTTGGGTACTGGGGTCTTTTGAGTGTGTGTGGTGTGTCTAGTACACAGCAGACTGGTTTCCTTGTAGAGCTTCATGCTGTCACACTGTCTGGTCAGGCTACCTTCGAAGCTCCTGTACCCAAGGTGGAAATCTGGCAGTGAACCTACAGAAGGACAGTCATAGAAGAAAAGCCTGGGGAATAGCAACCAGGGACAAGGGCAGGAAATTTAAAAAGTGGGGGCCATCTCTTCCTGCTAGCCCTAGGTTCTGGGTCCTGGAAGACTTCTGTGGTAGCATGCTAATGTGTAGTAGTGGCTGATGGCCCCCATAGTGTAGGAATGCCCAGGGGTGCCCAGAATCCGTCCAGATTTACAGGTGTGTCCCACATTTTGATAGCACAGCACAGCATTGTCATCATCAAAGTGGATGTTCAAGAACCAGGAAGAAAGGAGACAGGGAGGGAGGGAGAAAGGACAACCGAAAATCTTATCCTGTATTAAGTACATTTATGGTTTTGTGTTTGAGCCATATTCATAGCCGTTGTCCACATTCATGAGGCCCGTGGGTTGTGTGTGAACCTGCCTGGAAGGCTTTGCCAGTGGAGGGTGAGGTCAATTGTGGAGCAGAAAGTAGAGAATATGGGTACGTGTGGGCTTTCCCTGTGTGTGTGTGTGTGTATGTGTGTGTGTGTGTGTGTGTTCTCCCTATCTGTATTCATGGACTGTCCCCACATTGGTTTAGAGGGTGGCTTTCTGTCTTTTACTTCAGCCCTTCTGTGAATAACCAAATGCCGTGGCTTTATTAGCCGGGCCCACCTTTCACATGAAAGCCAGGGCAGGACGTGTTTGCAGTTGCCACTCTTCACCTCAGACATTTGCAGGGTGCCAGTACCATGGCCTTGGGGAGGCAAGTCCCTCGGGGGAGCATCTAGGGAATAACTTGTCTGAGGTTGAAGCGTTGAGTTCCTGGCTCTTCCATCAGTTGCCAGAGCGGTTTCCTTTCTGTCCGTATAAGGCTTCTGAACCGAACCCCTGCAGGCCCTGAGTCCACATACACCTCCTTCAGCCAGAGATATTTATGGACATAGTGTGAATAGTGGCCCAGAAGATACCCATAGACGCACACTTTAGAGTTGGGTGGACCTGTGTGTACCAGTTGTGGGGCTTTGAAAATTTATTCATTTCCCTTTCTGTAAAATAGAATTAATAGGAATGTCTGCCTGAGAGGGTTTTGTGGGTGCAAGTTAATCGAGATTGTATATGTATATCACTTATCATTGGAACATCACGGAAAATATCTAATGAATGCTAGCTACCGCTAATATTACTGCTCTCAGTAAATGGTTTCTTGTGACGCACACCCACAGTGGAGGTAAGTGACCGAAGTCTCTGGTTTATGGTTTCCCACATACTCAGAGCTGGCCTTCTTCTCTGTGGGAATCTTGGGAACCACATCGAATCTTTGAGCATGCTTTTCTTCTTTTCTGTGCTGTTTACCACTTTCTAGCTTAGCCATCAAGCTACTTCTTCATTTCTTTGAGGTGGGGTAGGGTCTCATGTTGTCCAGGCTAGCCTCAAACTCACCATGTAGCCAAGGATGACTCTACTCTTCAGATCCTCCTGTCTTCACCTCCCAAGTTCTGGGATTACATGTGTGTCACCGTGCCTAGTTTATGGATTGCTAGAGCTTGAACCCGGGGTCCCATGCACCCTAGGCAAGCACTCTGCCAACTGAGCCATGTCCCTCATCAGGTGCTTGAGTAGAATAGTTAAATTTTCTCTATCTCAAAGATCTTCTGTTTTACATGGTTCAGCTATGTGTTGAGATGTGCTTTGGGGAAGTGCCCTGTGTCCCCAGTACTTCCCGTAGCTGGGAATTAGATCCTTGGGGGTCAGGGAAGGAGCCATGGCCCTGAACCCTCAACCCTAACCCACTCAATTGAACTGTCCCCAGATCATGTCGCACGAACTCTTCTCCACATTTAGTCTCCGGCTTTTTGGAAGATGATAAGATGCTAGCCTGCTCTGGGTAGAAGCAGAGGTGATCGCGTCTTACTGGGTGTGATTAGAAGAATCCTTGCAGACTCTGCGGGGAAGAGGTGGTGTTTATCTGTGCTGAGTCCCGGAGCAAGCAGGGAAGATATGCTATGCAAAGGAAACCTTGACCCTGTGGGACCCTCCTTTGTGAAAACACTCTCAGGCAGTAGCCTCAACACATACAACCTCAAACTACAGATCAAAGAGACCTCAGAGATCCACAGGATATTTTTTTTTAGAAACTTGGGTTTCTAGACATCAAAGCAAGAACTGCGCTGAAAAAGACTATTAAAAATAATTCAGAAAGGGCCAGGTGGAACAGCCGCAGAAGACGCCCGCTAAGGAGAAGGGAAGCGAGGCAAACCGTGTCAGAGCTCTGGGAAGGAAGCGCGCCTCACTGGATCACACTCCTGAAAACACAGACTCGGCCAGATGTCGTGGTAGTTTGATCATATTTGTATATGGCCACCCTCGTATTTGGAGGGGGCCCTCTGGGTGTCCTTTCTGAATTACTGTCCACAGTCATTGTCAGTTAATGTCTCTTTTCGTTTAAGGAAAGTTCGGTTTGCTTCTTCCCTTCTGGCTGTCTTTCCTGAATAGACGTGGTTCAGCCAACTTCAGGAAAGGCGGGGCTATGCCAGTGAAAAGAGAAACGTGCCTCGCTGAGGTGTGTGGGAGTGAGATGAGAGACGCAGGCTTCGCGGGTTATCTCCATAGAGGCCTTTGCTCATAGCCCGTGTGCTGTTATTTCGTCAACACAGCAAGGGTTGCTGGGAGCTAGTGGATGCTATGGTGGCAATTTTAGTTAGCAGCGATGCTAGCCTATATAAGTCGGTAGACTGTGGTGATGGGGTGGGTATCCCTCTGCCCTTGGCATTTCTAGGAGCTTTTTGTAGGCAAGTGTATTAGGGGAGGGTTGTCCTTGTCCTTTCGTATTGGTGCCCTTGTCAGGCCCAGCTTAGGGTGGCACGGAAGGGAAGGGAGCAGACAAGACAAGTCCACACCTGAGAGGAGCTCTCAGTGATGTGAACCTGGGGGTGGGGACCTGTTTAAAGCTGGGCCCCATGTACCCTGTAGGGGTTTGTGGAGAGCTGGAGTCAGAGTCAAAAGTCACTCATCCCCTGGTGACCCTAAGTGGTCACTTACCTGCGCCATTCCTAGGGCATGGAATCCATTCTCCAGCATTTCTTCCGGAACGAGTCATTACCCAGTCTCAGGAGGTGGGATCACTGGCTCTAAGGAAGGGACCTTTAGAGAAGGTGCTTGCCGGGTGAATCTCTCTTCCAATGTGATGGGGAATACTTTTGTCTGTCTGAGGTTTCTCTCCTCTTGGGCTGTGGTCAGTGCCTGGAAGCCAGAGATGTCTTGTTCTGTGGAGCAGATGGTGAGGCGTCCTGAATGCTGCTCCCTCCTGCTGTCCTGACCCTGGTTGTAGACTAATCTTCTTTGATCTGGGTCCTTTGCTTCAACTTACAATCCTGTGTCTTACTGTTCTGTCTTCCTACCTAGATTGGTATGAGGTCAACTTGACTTAAATTGCTACCAAACCCAACTCGTGTTCAAACCTTTGGTCACCCTATATCCCCTGGCTCTTATTTAGACTCTTTGCCTGGTCTCCTAAGGCTTATCTTGTCTCCTGCCCACTCTCCACCCCATCTACAGGAGGTGCTACTACTCACCTTGAGGAAGGATTTCTTTATAGCCAGTGATCCCAGTTGTCGTTTTGAATTCTAGTGGTTAGCATAATGTAGTCACTTCTTTATTTTAATTAAAATCTTAACACTTTGTCTAAAATATGAAATTTTTAGAGGTATCACAAAGAACACAGTTGAGGTAGCTTTTCTTCCCTGTGTATTCTAGAAAAACCTTCCCAAGAGCATAAGCAGGCCACAGTGTATTTAATACACCATCTTTGTCGGCCTGGTGAGCGCTCACTGCAATGGGAGGCAATATGGCTGGCCTCTGAACTAATGCACATGTCCTTCATTGAGTTTTTAAATCAATTCCTTTATCTTCCCTCCTGATAGTTTGTATGAATTCTCTGTGTTGCTGGCATGGATAATTTATTGAAAAATACTTGTGATGGTCTCATCTGTCAGTGGTATTTGTTTGTGGCATCTCTTGTACAAATATTGAGTTTTTTTCTGAGGGTTACAGTTATCAATTTTCCCATTGTATGTCTTGTTTGTCATTTTTCTGTAACAGTATTAAAGTTTGGTTTGTCATCTTTATCTTTTACTGAAACCCACATGTCTGATCCCCCCTCTTTTTGTCTATGGCACGTACACTGCACCTGGTGTGTCTTCCCTTAGCTCATCTGTCGCTGTTGCTGTTGTTTTGCTTGTTTGTTTTTGTCTCTCTCCCTCGTAGAATGGAAGCTCTCTGAGGGCAGGGGTTTTGGCCTAATTCATTCTTGACTGTATTCCCATCATCTAGAATGGTTACTGGTATCCAGTAGGTGGCTCAATAAATATTATTTTTGGACAAATAAAGACTAAGCCATCTGGAATTTATTTTTTGTGTCTCTGGTGTGGCCAGGGCTCACTCTTGTCTCTTTCTGGCTGATGAGAAGCTTGTTTTTCAATATCATTCTCCACTGATCTTATTTTTCATGTCACGTTTGTCAAGCTGGAGTTCCTTCCCCCTGTACTATTGTCTTTGAACATCCTTGCCCTGCCCCTCCACCAGAGTCTGTAGGGAAGCCCAGTCTTTAGACTTAGCAGTTGGCGTGGGGAGGGAGGAGAGCCAGGTGCAACCTCCTGGTAGCTCTTTCTACAGAGGTCATCAGCGAGCATGTAAGAACAACCTCCTATATAAGCAGGTGCAAACATGGACGTGAGCTCCTGCTCTCAAGGGACTCTCTGGATGACCTTTAAACTCTTCCAAGGATCAGGGAGAGTGTGCTGAGTGACATTCCCGGTTCTAAGCCATGGTCCTTTGAAATGGTCAAAGTTGAGGTGTTGTGAATATGCTATCTTGAAAGGATTGTTTCTGGGAGCACAGAAGCTGGAGAGCCAAATCCTATACTCTGAGGAAATGCAATCTAGCCTTGCCCCTACCTCTGCTTCTGATGATGATGAGGCTTTGTCTTTACAAATCCACAAAGTCCTCATCCTTTCTAAGATTCTGGTTCCTTTTCAGCAAAATAAGACCAGTCATGACAGCGCCCATCTCAGGTGTGGACTGATGGTGGCATGCATGCCAAGTGCTTCATTACCACAGTGCCTCCAAATGTGAACCAATTCTCCCGCAGGTGGACCGTGCGCAGGGAGGAGGCAGCGTCTGGCAGCGGCTTGCAGGATGGGTTAGAGTCTTCTAGGCAGTAACTGAATGGGTGGAAGAGGTCACGCCAGATAAGATATAAAATAAATGAAACCAAAAATATGAAGACCAGAAAGTATGGGGTGAGTCGAGGCATGGATCTTGTTTGACTGAATTAGATGAGGGAGTGGCAAATGAAGAGGCGGGAAAATGTGGGTTGAGACCCATTGTGGTGGGTGGTGGGCACTGAGCCAAGAACAAGGCTATTACTACTCAAGATTGCCCAGTGGCTCCTACTGCTTGATTGGGCCTGAGCCTCAGAGTAGTGTCTAGGGTGCCAGGCTAATAGCAGGGACGAAGGAAGAAAGAAGGCTTGGAGAGAGCTTGGCTGGGGTGGGCAGGGTTCATAGTCACAATGCAAAAGGACCAGTTTTAGCATCAGTTTGTTGCAGCTGTGAAGAGATGGGTATGGCCTTGCTCTGAGTCTGTCTTCTTCCAGATAGTTCCATCAGCATCTGGAGTTGTCTCTCTGGATGCTCAGAGACACACAAGCAGGTCATTGCTTTCTTTCTCCACCCCACTCACCTCCCTAGGGTGCTAAAAGGGGTGGTTTAAAGAATCGGGGCCCCTTCTGGGTATGGTGGCACAGACTGTGGCCTGCAGTCCCAGAACATAGCATATGGAGACAGGAGAATCTCAAGTTCAAAGTCATCCTCAGCTAGCCTGGACCAGTGAGACCCTGTCTCAGAAAATAAAATGGGTGGGGACGACAGGGGGATGGCTCAGTTGGCAAGTGCTTGCCATGAAAAAATGAGGACCCAAGTTCAGATCCCCAGCACTGACGAGAAGCTGGGTGTGGCTGCACCAGGCAGACACAGGAAGGTCCCTTGAACTTGCTGGCCGGTCCAGCTTAATTGGTGAGATCCAGGATCAGTGAGGAAGACTTCTGGCATCAACCTCTGCATGAACACGTGTGTATGTGTACCGACACACATAAATACATACCACATGGGCAACACACGCACTCACATGTAGGCACTGGACAGCCCCAACAGGTCCTTTGTAAGGGCAAATTCCACACCACCATTTTTTCCCCAGCCCACCATTTATCCCCACAATGCTAAGGTATGGTCGTCAGGTGGATGGTAGCAGATGAATCCCAGAACAACAGGATGTGGCTAAAAAGAACCCATGTCTCAGCATTAGAAAGGCTGCAACTGAGATCTCAGCTCTTGCCAGCATCTTGAACCTTGGTTCCTTGCTTGGGGCGATACCCACTTAGCGTTGTTTGTGAGCATCTCAAACTAAGCCTTCCAAGGTCTGATACCCAGAACAAGTCTTCCTTTCTCCCCAGTAGATGCATTGGCATCGGGAAGCCAATGTATTCATTCTTCCCTGACATCTAAGTCATCCTTAGGTACCCAGGAGTATCTGCATGCTGTTCTACTCTGAGAAGTTGAGTTCTCATCAATCTAAGGTGGAAATCAAACCAAATAAGATTATCTTAGCTCAGAAGCCCATTTCATCTGATCCTTTTGACTAGCATAGTTCTATTGTTATATATTACTTCAAACTTAATAGAAAAAATTGATTAAAACACGCGCCCTGTTCGTACCCAGCCTGGCTGCATGCCACAAGACACATTAATTGAAAGTGGATTTCCACTGCCTCCTCAAGCCCCATGAAGATGAAGGATGTGCCTTTCTCCTCTCGGCTTCCATTGATTTTTCATTTTCTCCACTCAGGGCTTCATTTAGCAATTTTCAGTTTCATTTGGTTGGGGCCTTGATTCATCCCCTCCCATGAAGTGATGCACCCCCCTCTTCATCCTTGTGAAGCCATTTTTCTGGGCTGTGTTAGTGCAGGACGCTTGTCAAACTGCTCTGTGCGCTATTATATCGAAAAGGAGGCAAAGGTTTATTGGGGTTTTTTTGTTTTGTTTTTATGATGACTTTTCCTTTATCAAGGAGAATGAAGTTTAAATTTGTAACTTAAAAGGGTAGAGATGTAGCTTAGTGGCAGAATGACTTGGTACTCAAGGCCCTAGGCTCAATCCTCAGCATTGCAAATAAACCAAGCCAAACCAAACTTGAAAATATGACGGTATGACAGTACCACAAAACTTCTAAACTAGGGCCAGGCGGTGGCAGCATCGGCCTTTAATCCCAGCTCTGGCAGAGGCGGGAGGATCTCTGTGAGTTCAAGGTCAGCCTGGTCTACAAGAGCTAGTTCGAGAACATTAGCTATGGCTGTTTTACAGAGAAACCCTGCTTGAAAAGAACCAACTACCACCCCCTACCCCACCCCAGCCCATCCCCACAAACTTCTGAACTAGATTCATGGGAAGTTGTGCCAAGCCAAACCCTTTGGAAGAAGGGTATAAAATGCTGTTTACATTCATGTTTTTATGGTGTGATGTGGAGATCAAACATGATCCCTACTTTGCTGAGGGTATAGGCAATGACTGCCAGATCGTGGAGCAAGAGATTGGATTGAAAATACAGAAGGCTCTCTAAGGACAAGAGGAAGCAAAAACAAGAGGTGGAAGTTTGAATGAATTCTAGAAGGTTCTTGCTGTCCTGTCCCATCCCTGACTCAATAGATCCCTAGTGGTTTTGAAAACAGTACTGGTGTAGGGAGGGGAGTTAATTGGAGAGATGGCTCAGTGAAGAACACTTGTTGCTCTTACCTAGAATCAGGTTTAGTTCCCAGCACTTATAACTGCCTATAACTCCAGTTCCAAGGGATCCTACACCTTCTGGGCTCAAAGGGTACCTGCATGCATGCAGTGTATATAAAACTCATGCAGGCACATATACATAAAAAATAAATACATTCTGAAAACAGTACTGAGGATCTGAGCTAGTTCCTTGTGGAAATTTTAAGTTTTCAGATGCTATGACAACATATATTTCCCCATGAGAAGGCTGTAGAGACTCATGATAAAGTTTCATATCACTTTATTTTGGACTAAAATTCAGTTTCTCAGTATTCAGAAACATGGGATAGCATTTACACATCTTTGGCAAATGTTTCAAGGGCAGAGTGAACAAAGTTTCAAGTAGATGGCCCTGGTGGGGATGAAGGGGTCCTCAGGAAGGAAGCAATAACACAGCCATGTGCTGGTGATGGCAGGGGTGGATTCTTCATTAACCTTAATGCTCCCACAGCCCTTCAGTCCTGACCTTGAATCCATGTGCCTGCAGGTCTTGTGGCTGTTCCCAAGATGAAAACAAAGACACAGTAAAGCAGATTTTAAAGGAAATAGGCAGAAATGCCACAGATTTAACCTAGCTTCTGTCCAATATGCTGAAGCAGTGGATCAGTGTGACTACCGATATTTTTTGCTTTGTCTTGTTTTTAACTCTGAGAGCACATTCATGAGCACCACACGGAAGTGTTTCAGTCCATTCATGAAGCAGACAGCACCATGCAAAGTCTTTCAATCCAGGACTTGACAAGGGAGAAACTCTCACAAGGTGTTGTCTGAAACAAGACAAAGAAATATTGAGGACTGGGGGTGTAGTGTGGTTCCTAGTGTCTGCCTAGTTCCATGAAGCCCTGGGTTTAATCCCCAGAATGAACCAGGCATGGTGTACACTCTTTAAGTGGAAGCAGGGATCAAGTTCAAAGTCATTCTCAGTTACGTGGGAGGTCAAGGCCAGCCTGGGATCCATGAGACCTTCAAGTAAATTAAAAGATAAAGTGTGCGTGTGTGTGTGTGTGTGTGTGTGTGTGTGTGTGTGTGCGTGCACACACACACACACACACACACACACACACACGCACGCACGCGCGCATGCATTTAAATTGGAACGTGCCTAGTTAGAAGTTAGTTGGCAGTTTCTGATCTCTGAAGCTCCTAGCTAGGTTCATTAGTGGATTCTGGTCTAGGTCCAGTACTTGCTTCTGATTGGTGATGCTCCTAATTATAAAATAATTTTTGCCTTTTGATTAAATCTGTGTTTCATTTTCTAAGCCAGCTGTTGACCAGTAACTCCCCCAAGAGGTTCTATTTGCTTGGGTCAGAATCCGAGGCATTGAGCCCTAACTATTTCAACACTTCCCTGGTTTGCAGCCTCTTATTTTGAAGATTTTCACCCAAACCTGTCTGTCTCCATCATGGCTGGTTTGTCTTTCTCCAGTGTAAGACTTCTGATTGTGATCAATGTGTTTGCTTTTTGTTTATAATGGGACCTTCTACTGTAGCCTAGGCTGGTCTGGGCTTCACTATGTGGCCTCTGCTGGCCTGGAATCTGTGACAGTTCCCCTGTCTTGGCCTCCTGAGTGCTGGAATCACAAGTGTGAGTTCCTGTATTCACCCTTGACTCTGGTGGCTGTCTGAGGCAGACTCACATAGTTCAGAACAGCCTCAGACATTCTATGTAACTTCCTATCCTCCTACTGGTCAGTACCTGAGTATAGGGATTACAGGTTTGCACCACCACCCAGCTTAATCAGGTTGCTGGTGCTAGAAACCGGCTTCAGCATGCTAGGAAATGTCTACCAAGTAAGGCGCATCCCCAGCTCCTGGCCACCAGTTAGGTTTTTGTTTTTATAGAGGGTGGTTTAAGACAGGATTTTACTGTGTAACCCTGTCTGTCCCTGGAACTCACTCTATAAACCAGGCTGGCCTCAGACTCAGCTCTACCAGCCTGTGCCTCACGTGTGCTAGGATTAAAGGTGTGCACCACCACCACCCATCTCTCCCACCAGATTTTAGCATGCCTTTCAGTACAGATTTGGGGCGGGAGGAAATCTGATTGCACACTTGGCTCTGGCATCTAGCTGGTAGGAATCTTGCATGGACTCTGCTTCCGTGGACTTCCTCTTTTATGAGGCATTTTTCACATATATAATTATTTCCCAACGGGAATAAGAAAGTGTTTTTTCTTAGCAGCCTGTGTCAATCCTGTGTAACAGCTCGTACTTACAGCTGTATTTCTTCACTAATTTCTCCTCGCAGTTCTCAAGTTGTTTCCTGAGCCTTGCACAACTGGGTGTTGGTCACATAAACTCACCTATAGAGGGTGTCATTTTTCATCCTCTAACAGAAAATGACCTGTATCCTATATGTTACTGCTAGAAAGAAAAAGCCCAAGCCGGGCGGTGGTGGCGCACGCCTTTAATCCCAGCACTTGGCAGAGGCAGGTGGATCTCTGTGAGTTCGAGGCCAGCCTGGTCTACAAGAGCTAGTTCCAGGACAGGCACCAAAGCTACACAGAGAAACCCTGTAAGCCTGTCTTGAAAAATCAAAAAAGAAGAAGGAGGAATAGGAAGAGAGGAAAAGAGGGAGGGAGGGAGGGAGGGAGGGAGGGAGGGAGGGAGGGAGGGAGGGAGGGAGGGAGGAAAGAAAGGGAGGCAGGCAGGCAGGCAGGCCCAGGAAGTTGCAAGTCTCTGTCCTAATCTGTGTGTAGCGGGGAGGTGGGGTGCGGTATTATTTGGGGGCATTTCTGTGTGCATGCTCGCGATGGCCGGAGTACAACCTCGAGTGTCAGCGACATTCCTCAAGAGCCATCCACTTGTTTGTTGTTGTTTGTTTGTTGAGACAGCTCTCCAGCTTGTTGATTAGGCTGGCCTTACTGGCCACTGAGCCTCAGGAATCTGCTAGTTCCTGCTTCCCAACACAGGGCTCACCACCGTGCCTAACATTTTAAATGCATGCTCTGAGGATCCAGTTCAGCACTGTAACTACCTGACTGAGCTGACATAGTATGTCGGTTACAGAGTCTCCCCAACCCTGTTCCTAAACTTTTGTATGATTTCTTCTTGGCCTAGTTGGTGACTCTTTTTGAGGCAAATTGGAGGAAATCCTTTTGCTACAGTAATGTTTTCAAAGCAGCTCATAAAAACAAACACCACCACCAACAAAACCCCAGGTTGTGAGCCCCCTACCTCCCCAGGCAATGCGTGTGTGGCCATGCTTAAAGGTGACTGCTCAGCTCAAACTACAGAAGCAGGTGTCTCAACTGGCTGAGGAGAAAAGCAACGATCAGTTATAACAAACTCAACTGTTATTTCCCTTCTCTTTAAAAAATTAACTGAAAGTTGTTGTTGTGTTTCCAGCTCTGGGAATCTCACGCCCTCTTCTGGTGTCTATGGGTACTGCACATGGTTGTGAGCCATTCAATGTGTGTTAGGGCTCAGCTAGCATAAGAAGGTTAGGCATTGTAGAAGTCACCTAGGAAAGTCTGAAAAGCGGGTTCTCTGACTTCCTGCTTCCTAACATCCTGATGTAAGCCCAGTATTCTGGATCATTCACCACCACCTGGTAAGAGTTAGACTTAAATGCAGATTTTCTGAAGAATAACTGAACTTCCTGAGGGTCAAGTTACAAATTTGGAATGCCTGAAGAAGTCACAAAAAGCCTGGGTAGTAGAGCAGGCCTGCAATGTCAGCACTCAGAGGGGGGGGGGGATCAGGCCGAGTTCAAGGTCTTCAGCAACAGAGTGAGTTCCTAGCCAGTCTTGGCTACTTGAGGCCCTGCTTCAGAATATAAATAGTGACAGAAAAGAGGGCTGAGGCATAGCTCAGTTGGGAGAGTGCTTACCCAGCATACAAAGAACCCTAGGTTTGATCCCCAGCACCGTATAAACCTGGTTTGGCTGCATATGAGGAATGTTCATCTACACCACCCTGTATGGTGAATGTTTGCTAAAATCCCTGAATCCCCACCACATCCTCTCTTCCTCCTCCTAACTAAATGCCTCCTCAGAGTGACAACAGTCTATTTCTCCTTTAAAAAAAAACTCCCAGAACATTCTCTGTCTTGCTTCTTGATGATGCCTTTGCCATGGCTTGATTTATAGCCATTGCTCAGTATCTGTTATTGTCTGGTTCTAGAATCCCTCATAAAGACCAACAATCTGAGAATCTCGAGGTCTTTCAGGAAATTGTGCAAAGTCTGTATTCTTCTTCTTTAAGCATCTCTAGATTACTGATAGGAACTAATAAAATACCAACACTGTGTGAATAGTTTTTATACCATATCATACAAGGAATCTTAGCAAGAGAACAATCTGTGCATGTTTCACACTTAAAGATTATTTCTGGCCTACGGTTTGAATCTGAGAATGCAGAACCCATAGATATGGAAAGCCGATGTCATTTTATTTTTATTATTATTATTATTTTATTGAGAAAAGGAGAAAAAAAACAAGTTTCCACCTCCTCCCAGCCTCCCATTTCCCTCCCCCTCCTCCCACCCTTCTCCCCCTCCTCCCACCCTTCTCCCCCTCCCTAGAATCTAAGGGTAGTGGTCAGCAGGATGACCTCCGTCTCCCCATGAGATAGATGTCCCCAGGTCCTGCTGCTCTCTGTGGCCTGATTTTAGTGTTTAAAGAAGACTCTTGTGTCCTTGACTTTCAAGCCATTCAAGAGTCCTTTAGCAGCAGAAGGCTAGGGTATTTGAAATCGCTTTTTACGTTATTTGATAGAATTTTTCTCCTTACCGTCTTAGGCCCTACAGTGAATTTCTGGTCTCATTTTGGCTGTCACCTAAAGACTTAAGTCATTATAGGACTGGGGGCATAGCTTAGTGGTAGAGTGCTTGCTTAGCAGGTACAAGGCCCTGGGTTCAATACCCAGTGCTACCATAAGTGAAAAACAAAGCAAAAGAAAAAAAAAAACAACTAAAAGTTAATTTAAAAAAATCTCAAGGGCTGGGAAGACGATTGAGCTGGCAAAGCACTTGCCCTGAAAGCTGAGGACCTGAGTTTGAATTCCTAGCACCCACAAAGCTGATCATGGTGGACTGTGCCTGTTGTTCCAGCGATGATGAGATGGGACAAGGCAAGACCCCTGAGCAGCCCGCCTAGTGAACCGAGTAAGCTCCACGTCAGTGAGAGAGCTCGTCTCAAAACGGAGGGTGAAAGGTAGCAGAGGAAGATGCACGGTGTCGCCCTCAGGCCTCACACGCATGTGCACACATATGTGCACGCATTTGTGTGCAAACAGATACATTTGTATATCAACACACAAGACCTCAATACTGTAGGAAGGAAAGGAAAACGAGCATTATGGGGTGATTTCTGTAAGCCATTCCTATGCAAAATGGAGAGAATTACATGATTTTTTTTTTCTTTTAGCCCACAGTCTTACACCAACATCAGAACTGTTTCTCTTCCCTCATCCCTTCCGCGGCTTTCCTTTTCACTTGGGTAAACTTTTGTTTTCGTCCCTCGAGGCTTTTTACGAACACTTTCCCACTGTGCGCGGTGTTTGTGTCTAGTGTTTGTGTAATACACTCCATCACGCTGGTATCTCGTAATTTATGGCCGGTTCCTTTAGTGCGAGGCATTAAGGTTATTTCCATTTTCTCTCTATTATAAATAATGGAAGCAAGAACATCTTTCTGCGTGCAGCTTTTTTCCTGTGTGTGAGTTATATCCTTAGGACAAATTCCCAGGAGTGGGATTAGTGGGTCAAAGGGTCTGAGCAGCTTTATGGCTCTTAATATTTATTGCTAAATTGCCTGAAGGGTCATTCTGATTTGCAGTGCCACCTGCAACACACGAGTGTCTGTCCCTCCCAGGCTTGCCAACCTCTCCAGGCACTTCTTTGGAGGCAGATTTCAGAGGTATTAAGGCAACTTGCTACTCTCTTTAGTTTCTTCAGTAATTAAAAACCTTAAATGTGTTTATCTGGTTCTATTTTCTTTGGCCAGCTTTTCTTTCCATAGGGTGGTGCGTCTTGATATCACATGAGATTGAAAATATCTTATAATAAAAATGTCAGTTGACAGACTGACCACCTGGGATGCAGAAGGGCCTGGGTTTGATCCCCAGCACAGCATAAAACTGTGATGGTGTGACCCGTAAGTCTAGCAGGAGGGCCGAGTGTTTGAGGTTATATAAGCTGCATAGGGAGTTTGAGGCTAGCCTGGGTTAGAGACCCAGTCTCAAAATGAAGAAGAAAGCGTTCAGTTCACCCAGCACAAAGAGAGTATCAGTGAAGCCCACTGGGCTCATTCCTGGTTCAACACATGACCCATTCGGCCACATTGGTTTTCTTTATTCCTCTTTTTTCATTCTCCTGTCTCCCGTGTTAAAGCAAATCCTAGCTCATATATGTAAATTCCCTGCACGCTGCGCAGTGCGTGTCCAAAGTGTGCACTTGTTCTAAGACAGTCATAACGCTGCCACCACACCGAACACAGTGACAGTTCCTCAGTTTCAGCACCAGGGTGCGATACAGTTTTCCAGAGTCTTTTTCCGGCTGTTTTGTTCCAGCCGCCACACACATTCTTACACTTCTAAAGTTGGGGCTGGACAGACGGCTCAGCAGTTAGGAGCACTGGCTTTTCTTGCAGAGGACCCAGGTTTGATTCTCAGCGTCCATGTGACCTTTGTAACTCAAACCCCAGAAGATCTGATGCCCTCTTCTGGCTTCTTTGGAGAGTCCACAGATATGGTACACATACATACATTTCAGGCAAAACACCCATACAACATAAAATTAACTAATTAAACTAAGTTTCTCATATCAGTGTGTAAGAGATCCTTATTTTTGAAGGCTGCCTAGATCTTCACTGGCAGGGTATAAGGTAGGTTGTTCAACCAGTCACCTATTGATGGATTTGGTTTTGTATTTTCGAAAATCAAAAGTCATACATCTAAGTCATTTATAATCTGTCCGATGTGTGTTTGGGAGCTATGCCTAGAGACAGTCTTTCTGGGTCAAGCGATCAGCATGCTTACGCTCTTCCAGGTGTCTCTTGGTTCCCTTCCATGGGAGCCCTATCACTTTGCACTGAGATTTTAGTAAATCAATGCCCGAATGCCCAACACACACCACACAAGCTCGTTGGAAGCTTGTTGAGTCTGCATACCACTCTCATTTTGTTCAAGACAGAACCTGGCACAGAGTACCCCGTTTCTTGCTTTCGGAGACCCTCTGCTCTGTCCCAGGAAACAAGATGGCCGAATGAAAAGCCAAGAGGAGTCCATGGTGTGTCACATGATGCTATAGGTGTAATATGTGTTACAAAGGTGACAGGGCAGCCCAGGTCTGCTCGTGGAGCCGGTCCTGCCTACTGTAGTCCTCATGAGTCCTTAGCCTTCTGAATTCCAGAATAACTTTAGTTGTCCGTAGCCCTGAACAAACATTTGACACCTGGTTGGTCAGGTACAAATGTATTAAGAGAAGTAGCCAAATGTTTGAAATGCAGGTGTTTCATCAGTCTAACCTAGACCATCTCTGTTGACTTGTGTGTCCATCCTGAAAAAGACTCCCTGAACCGTACGGGGGTGTTATCCAAACAACACAATCTGTGTGGAGGGGTTGGCTACACAAACCTAACGGGACATCCCTGGGTCTCAGAATCCCCTGTTGCCAGAGATTCTCAGGTCAGCTGTGACCCAGGAAACAGAGAATCCATATAGAAGGGCCAGGATATAGCTCAGTGGGTAGAATGCTTACCTGATGTGCACAAAGCCCCAAGTTCAATCCCAGCACCCCATAAAACAGATGTGGTGGTACACACCTGAAATCCCAGCACCCAGGAGGTGGAGGCAAGAAGATCAGAGGTTCAAGGTCATGTCCAGCTATGTAGCATTGGAGACCAGCCTGAGATACGTGAGACCCACCCTGCCTCAAAATGAAAAATAAATAAATCTAAAAGGAATCTGCACATAGGTTCTATGTGAGCAAGCGAAGTATTTCTGCCCGTTGATTGATTACCTTGCAGTCGTACGGTTCTGCAGTTTCGTCTGACAATTTTCCTCTTGTCTCTTTCTAGATTGAATCATTAAAGAAGAAAGTGCAGCAGAAGCAGCTCCTCATACTGCAGCTTCTAGAAAAAATCTCTTTCCTGGAAGGCGAGGTAAGAGGCTGCGGCTCTTTCAAGTTGGTGTCTTCCCTGCCATTAAATTTTATGTTGCTGATCCTGCTGTGGACACTTAATTAAAAATATGGCTATTTCCTGGCCTTATAAAATGGATTGAAGGTTAACTGCCAGCTCTGCGAAGGAGCTCTGACAGCTCTTTTTTCTCTACGCTTGCCCTCCCCACGCCTCAGCCTGCTACTTGTGGCTGCGTTTTCAAATAATTTTTAAATTCTTCTTTAAGAATTCTCTAGGCAAGTCTGATAAGCTGTCAGTACTCACGAGTATATAGGGTTTTATAATTTGTGAATGATCTACACACAATGTCCCTCCCATGATTTTCTTGGCAACTTTTAAAACGTCTAGAGAAGGATTGTGATTTCTATGTGAAATGGAAAAAAGGGAGCAGAAAGGGAGGCAGCATCACACAGCCCATGAAAACCCAGTTGGAGAACAGACTCCCAATCCAACACTAGTCTTCTGTTACTTCACGTAAACATGTTTTAAAGGTGACTTAGTTCCACCTGCAACTTGAAGTTGCTTCATAATCTTGCTTCTGGCCTTTTGAAAGGCATTTGGGGGATTTTGTGGCAGTTACAGGGAAAGAAATTATGAGCTGGAAGACTCTTAGGAGGCTGGGTATTAATAGAAGGAGCCGAAATCCATTTTCCCTGTAGGCTCTTTATTAAAAACTTGGCATTGAGCCTTTGTCTCCTTCGACTCCATGAAGAGCTGGTTTGCCAAGCAGCTGTCCTTGTCACTGCCCCTCTCTGTGGCCCTTCCCCCACGAGACAGTCCAGGACACAACAGTGAAGCCAGAAGAAAAGTAGGCATTTCTTGGGTGCCTAGTGTGTGCTGGGCGTTTGCTGGTTCCTTTTCACATAGGCATAAAGAATGGAATCAGATCTATCGAAGCACTTGCCTGCTTATTGACTGAGTGACCAGGAAGGTAGCTTATCTCCACGAAGGAATCATAACTGTACCTGTGTGGGACAGTCCCACGAGAGCACGTAGAAAATGCCTGGAGAGATGGATCAGCAGTTAAAGGCTAGGAGCACAACCAAAACTATACGGAAACGCCTGGCATGCTGAGTGAGCTCTGCTCTTAGGTTATTGAAAGAGCTGTCCTCTGGATAAATTATGTATCCCCTGTTTTAAAGATAAGGGACTGAGTTTCAGGAAAATATTTTTCTGCCCACACTTACAGTAGAGATTGTGTGTCTGAATCTAGAACTGATTTCCTTGATGCATGCTTGCACGCATGGTGAGTCAGGTCGTCATTTACGTTGATGGCGGGACTGCCTATGGCTGCAGTAACCAGGAGTCTCCATGGCCTCTAGGGACCTGGAGATTCATAAGTTTCAGTGTCTTAAAGCTGAGTAAATGGATATTTTTTCTGTTTCTGCTCATGTCTTCTCCTCCTTGGTCACTAGGCCCAGCATCAACTTTTATTTTTTTTTATTTTTTAAAGACAGTATCTCCAGTAGCCTAGATTGACCCCAAACCCTGTATGTAGCCAAGGGTGACCTTGGCACATGCTTTTCTGTCTCCACCTTCTAATGACAAGGTTACAGGTATGTGCTGCCTCCCCTGCTTTCTGCAGCCGCAGCCCTGTGTGTACTGGGGGTGGAGGTGCAGGCGCACACATTCCCTGGTAACAGTCAAGAGTCCCTGGAAGAGGTCTGTTGTCAGAAGATGAGGAAGAGATGCTGACGGAGACAGGAGCTCACCCCAGAGGGCCCACCATGTTTCTGTCTGTGGTGCTCCCATGTTTTCTGGTAGAACACTAAGTATCCAGGGCAGTGCTGTGCATAGAGAGGGCTTACAAATGTATGCTTTGCTTTGCTCAGACGATTAGGCTCAACTCATGGTTTGGGCTTCTGAGACGTGAAAATTGGAAGGCGATTCCAGGAGCCCCCAGTATATAGTGGAGGAGACGAGGCTGGGAAAGGAAGCTGACCTCTGTGGGCAGCTGAGGCTCATGCACATGGGGTCTCTGGGATATAGTATGGAACTAGCTTGAGTTATCTTCAGCAGATTGAGTATTCACTGACTCCCACCAGACAGTGGCTAGGGTCTGCTCCTGGGGTTCTGGATGTTTAGCCACCTAGGTAGGATCATTTGCCTGTGGTGATCACAGGAAACCCCAGGTAAAGACTGAGGAGGTGATGTGTGTATCGGGAGGCCGTGAGCATCAGAGGGTGCAGGAGGGCCCTACAGTGTCCACTACACCTATCTCAGAACACGGCGGGGAATCCCGTCTTCCGTAAGCATTTAAACACTGATTATAAAGCTCGTTAACTTCCTTAAGATATTTAAATCCCAGGCAGATATGGCCTGACTCTCACTTCACTCTATTATTCTTTGCACAGAGGTGTTACAGGCAGGCATATAATTAGCACACAATAAACTACATGGCTTTAGAAAAATCTTTCTAGGTTAAAAATATCCATTACATTTCTTACATAGCTTATAATCACCTCAGTTTTCTATTGTAAAATTATCTTAGATGCTGATATAAAGACAACATCTAGTAATTTTCCTTATACATTGTATATTAATTTTGTCTTTGACATGATGAACAAAAGGCGTTTCTCAGACTCAGCTTGCTGCCATATCATAATGATTTTATATCCTTTACTTTCAAGCAATTTTCTGTTGCTATAAGAAAATGCCTAAGGTAGGTAAATGGCTGACGAGCCTTGGTTCTTACACGTGCCTTTGCTCAGTCCCGCAAGTGTCCTGAGGTCTGTGGGAAGGGTATAGTCATGAACCAGAGCTGACTCACAAGAGTTAGCTGTATGCACCCACATACATCTTAGTTCTTCACACCGTGGTACCACATAGGACTCGGTCAGGCTCAGGACCAGGGCAGGCTCAACCTGCTCTTGTGCGGAGCCAAGGAGCCCCATGAATGATCAGATGTTTCCTTAAAGCATTCTGGGGGAGAAAACTGGGGGAAAAACTCACTTGGGAAAGTAGTTGCCTTGTGAGCAGGAGGACCTGATTCAATTCCCAGAACCCACATAATAGGCAGGGAGTGATGACATGCTCAAGACAGGTGATTCCTAGGGCTTTCTGTGCAGCCAGCTTATGTTCCTTAGTGAGCTCCAGGCCCATGAGAGACTGTATCTCAAAAGACAAGGTTGATAGTGCCTGGGGAATGATAGTTGAAGTTGACCTCTCACCTCTGCGTCTACACACGTGCAACTGTACATACACAAACATACAAAATTGAGATTTATTTTGTGATTTTTTTTCCCTATTTGTCACTCAACAGCATAGTTCTCCAGCTTGAACTTTGCAGATGACAGTGTTGGGTTGCAGTCTTAAGTTGCATGTATCTGATTCGAGGCTAGATTCTGATCCATGTTTCATCACTATCTGTGCACGAGCATGAGTAGATCATTCCATCCGTGCCTAGGCTCAGTGACTCCATCTTTCAAAAGGCAAGAGGAGGGAGAGAGAACTCATCACCTCTGAGACTGCTTTGATTTTCAATGTTGTCCTACCCCTGCAAGACAATAGACAAGTAGTCCAGGGGAGCATTCGGTGCTCGATCCTGGGTGCCTCCTGTGTCGTGGTCTGAAAGCTTCTTTCCCTTTCAAATAGAGAATATCAGTTACTCCTTTCTTTTATCATTCACTCTTAACTGTTGTTTAAAGCTATTAGGTTTTACGTGCACACATACCTCAAAAATACATACCAGATTCTCAAATTTCCTTTTTGTCTGGCTTTAGCCAATTCTATTTTTTTCTTCCCCAAAAACTTTTTGTTTACCAATCTTCTGGAGAAGATATATTCCATTCCCTATTTCTGACACTTAAGAAAATGTTTTGGGGCTGGATAGATGGCTCAGTGGTTCATAAAATTTGCTACACTTGCAAAGGACTGGAGTTCAGTTCCCAGCACCTGTATCAGGTGACTCATAGGTACCAGTAACTCCAGCTCCAGGGGATCTGATGCCTTCTTCTGGCCTTCTTTGGGCACCAGGCACACACTCCATGAATGCACAGACATGCAAACCTCACACTCATAAAATGAAAGAGAACAAATCTCATAAAGAACGCTCTAAAGTAACATCAGAGGCCTGGTCTTCAGAAAACTATTCCTTCTGGACTGCTTTTTTTCCCCCCTGAAAATCTTGAAGTTATGGTGGCTTTGAAGAGCCACAGGAAACCATTCCAAAGTCAGGCTTGTTACCACCCCATCCTTAACATACACAGTACGGGGCACATGCCTCTCTGTGTGTCTGGGGAACTATACTAGGACTCTCGGGAAGTTTCCTGGGTGGCATTGGAGCTGCAGCACCCAGCACCTTGTTCCCCACATGCATGTTATTGGACGTGTTCTTCTCTAGGAGTCTGAGTCAGCTCCTGGCCACTGGCCTGAGGAGAGTGACTGCTGTGTGTGTGTGTGTGTGTGTGTGTGTGTGTGTGTGTGTGGTGTGTGTGTGATGTGTGTGTGTGGTATGTGTATGTGTGTGTGTTAATTTCCCCATATACCTAGAGGGACCAACCAGGTTCTTCTCTCTTCCTGGAGCACCAGTGAACCTCCCTGTCCATACAAAGGTACTCATTACACATGCAAACACAAGGTGGTGGTGTTGGAAAGCGGGAAAGCCAGTCCACGGTCCCTCAGTCCTAGACGCTTCTGCAGAGTTCAGCCATTTCACTTCAGCTGGCTCACTTCTTTTTATTAGTCTTGTATGCATATGTGTGTGCATGCATGCGTGCATGTGTGTATGCGTGCATGAGTGTGTGTATGCGTGCATGCACATGCACACACATGCCTACATGGATGTAAAGGCCAGATGCCTATGTTGGATGTTTTCCTTCAGCTCCCTCCGCCTTATTTTACTTTTTAAGACAGGGATTTTCAGCAATCCTGGATCTCACTGCTTTGATGAGGGTTTCTGGCTGGTGAGTCCCCAAGCTTCTCCCTTATCTTCTTCCTAACACTGGCCTTTTTTATGTGGGTTCTGGGGACCAAACTCGTCTTCTTGCTTATAAGGCAAGCACTTCACCCACTGAGCCATCTCCCAGCCCTAACTTCTTCTAATTGGATGCTTTCTATTAATGTACCTTTAGATGTACGGGTTCTTTCCTTTACCATCTCCCTGCTTTCCCTAAGAAAGAAAACAACAATAATTATAAATGTTGTACTTCTCTATTTTAAAATTCCCAATTGAATCTTTCATGGCTCTCTTATTTTTTTCTTTACTAGTTCATGTCTGTGAACATATTTTCCTTTATCCCTTGGTTATTATGGTTTGATGGATACATTAAATCCTCACCTGCAAAGTCTAGTATCACAGTCACATCAGGACCGTTGTCTGCCCATCCCTGTTTCCCCAACAACAGGTCACATCTTCCTGACTTCTCATAGGCCATGTGACTTTGGATTCTAAGACAGGCATTGTGAACCCTTTAATAGAGATACTTTAGATTAGTTGTTCTCAACCTAATGCTGCGACCCTTTAATGCAGTTCCTCATATTGTGGTGACCCCCAACCATAAAATGATTTTCCTTGTTACTTCATACCTGTAACTTTGCTACTGTTTTGAATTATAATGAAACTATCTGTGTTTTCCAATGGTCTTAGACGACCCCTATGAGAGGGTTGTTTGACCCCAGGGGGTTGTGACCCACAGGTTGAGAACCACTGCTTTAGCTTCTGTCTCCCTCTTTTAAAGAGCAGTGAAGATTTTCCCCTTCAAAACAAATGAGTTTGTTTAGACCCAGCTACTTCCTGCTGTGCCTGTCATGGGTAATGGCTCAGTTCACTTCTTTACCACTCAGATTCAAACTTCTTTTAGCTCAAGGTCTGTTAAAGCTCTCCGCTGAAGCCAGAACCGAGTGGGGGTTCCTGCTACTCTGATTCTCACCTTCCCTTCTGTCTCATAGTCTTGGTGAGCTAAGGCTCCCTTTCTGGGCCAGAAGAGGGCGCCAGGTGGTTGTGAGCTGCCCAGCATTGGTGCTCACCTCTTTAGCTTTTCCCAGCCCTCTCTAGTGACTTCATTCCCTCTCGCCACTCTGATATATCCCCTCTGGGTTCGCTCTAATTACTTCGTGGATGTTTTTGTAATGCTGTCACATTGTTCTGTTCTGTTCAGCTATCTGTTCCCCAGCAAGACCAAGATCCACAGGGATACACACTGGGCTGTATTTAACTGATCACTGGCTCCCTTTAGGCTGTCTGATATACAGAAAAGACACATTTTTTTTTTTTTACCAATTTCATCCCATTTCAAAAGTATTAATTTTTAATGTCTGTACTTTTGAGGGTATTTGACAATATACACAGAATCCCTATGAACTTAAACAAAATATTTCGGGGCCACCTGTTCACCCTTCCCTGTATACCAGTCTAGGCAAATTTGCTAACTCCATCTCTTATGCCTCCTGATTATATAGCCTCACCTGGTATTCCATGAAACCTTCAGGATTAAAGTCTGCACTGGAGAGAAACAGGCTATGGGGGCTGGAGTTGCCAGCAAGAAAGACCTCTTTGGCTTTTTTTCCCTTATAAATAGGAGAACGGAAGAGAGTATGCCCTGCCCCCCGTAAGCCAGCACCTTTCTTTCATTCTGAAGATTGGGTGACAGAGTGGGACCGCAGGTCTGTCATAGCTCATCAGTTTCCAGGGCACCATGAGTGCATTCTCTTTCTTTATACCATTTCCCTGTTTCAGGACCGTGTGCAGAACAAGGTTTTACACAACAGCCCCTTGGCATTGCTCATTCAGAGGGGAGCTGCTGAGTGACAGCCCACATCACTTCAAACTGAAGGCAGCTTCTGTGTCCTGGGACTTTTTTTTTTAACCCTTTTCTTTTAAAAAAAAAAGTATTTGTTTTTATGTGCATAAGTGATTTATACAATTATTCAGTAAATTTTATCTTGTATGTGTTACACATCAAGTTTAAAGACTCCAGCCAAGAAAATAGATAGGTCCATTATGGTTTTAAAATTGAGTCTGTCATTACCTCCCACTAAAATAGTTAAAACAATGCAAAACAAACTTGTTAAAAATCAGCTAGGGAGCTGGAGAGACAGCTCCGCAGTTAAGAACACTTGCTGCTCTTTCAGAGGGCTCATGTTTGGTTCCTAGCACCTATGTCAGACAGTTCACCACTGCCTGTAACTTCAGCTTCAGGGTAGCCAGAAGAGGGTGCTGGGTCCCCTGGATCTGGAATGAGCTGAGCTAGCCCCATCCACACCTTCGGCTCCAGGGTAGCCAGAAGAGGGTGCTGGGTCCCCTGGATCTGGAATGAGCTGAGCTAGCCCCATCCTCACCTTTGTTACCCTCTGTCCTTCATTTTCCCCATGGGGCACATTTCCAATTCCTGGGCATCTAATCATCAGTTTATGCAATGTTTGGCTCCATATTTTTTTAAAAAAAAAAAGCATGAAAAGCATACAGAATGCTAATTTTAATCCCAAGGAGCTCGTTCTAGTTTATATGTTTGAGATTCTGAATTTTTCCACACCTATGAAATACTAATTATCCAGTTATAGAGGCTTTTCCCACTAAATTAAATTAATAGACTTACTCATTTTACAGCTTAGTAAGGGAGTGTTAAAAAGTTGGGTCGCACTGTATTTATGATGCCAAAAATGTGCTAAATGCCGGTAACTACCCGCTGTATGCGACCAGTTAAATAAATGCTGTACATCCATCCACTAGGACACTGTGACTCGGTTTATGTAGTTTGTTGACACAAACAGAAAACTAGTGAATTTGGGAGAGAGAGCTACAACACATCGGGGGAGGGGGTGTCCACATACATGCAGTAGAGCTTGTGGAGAGGTCAGAAGACAGCATGGAGGGGTCGGTTCTCTTCCACCATGGGGTTCAAACTCAGGTCACCAGCCTTGGCGGCCATCACCTTTACCCACTGAGCCATCTCACCATCCTGACAATGAATTGCTGACTGAAAAAAGCAGATTCTGCTCTAGACCAGCACGTGTTATGTTCATGTATGCACAGCTGACGTGCGTGTGTGCACACGTGGTTTGTACAATGATGGAATCGGTGTCGCTCTTCAGCACCGACTCTGGAAGTCACACCTTGAGATGCATGTCAATGCTGCATGCTTGACTGACTAAAGCTGCCTTCCTCTCATTTCTAGAATAATGAACTACAAAGCCGGTTGGACTATTTGACGGAAACTCAGCCCAAGACTGAAGTGGAGACCAGAGAAGTTGGAGTGGGCTGCGATCTTCTACCCAGGTAGCTGGGAATTTCCTGTTCTTCCCTTCTTTGACTTAAGAAAACTATTTCACTGCGCTGTGATGAAGAGTGTCGAATTCTTCCTCTGAAAAACACAGCTCTAGAGCTAATGGTGACTTCTAAGTAGGCAGAGGAATTGTGTGGGTGGAGGAGAAAGTGAAGGAGAGACTGAGGAAGCATAACTATCAGTTACTGCCGGCCTTTGCGCTCTCGCACTCTCTCTCTCTCTCTCTCTCTCTCTCTCTCTCTCTCTCATTCATTCAGCAAACTGTGGCAAACAGGTTGCAGAGAGAAATGAGATTGGTTTCTGCCCCAGAGTAGCAGATGGAGAAGGGACAGGCTATAGGAAGGCCTTAATTACCATGTGAGAGGGGTATGCTGGGTACCTTCAGAGTGAGCATCCAAATGAGGACCAAAATTCATCCATCCTTTAGTACCATAGCTGATATATCCAGACGTCTGGTTTGAATCTGGTTCAACATAATGATCTTAGACTGTGTGCTGGCTAGTTTTACTTCAACTTGACTCAAGCTAGGGTCATCTGAGATGAAAGAGCCTCAACTGAGAAAAAGCCTCCAGAAGATCTCTGGCTTAGGCAAGCCTGTAAGACATTTTCTTAATTAGTGATTGATGGGGACGGGCCCAGCCCATTGTGGATGGAGCCACCTCAGGGCTGGTGGTCCTGAGTTCTTTAAGGAAACAGGCTGAGCAAGCCAGTAAGCAGCACTCCTCTGTGGCTTCTGCCCCAGCTCCTACCTCTAAATTACTACGCAGTTTGAGTTCCTGTCCTGACTTCGTTTAATGACAAACAGTGATGTAGCTTTGGTCAATGTGTTTTATCACAGCAATGATAACCCTGACTCTACCTTTGACCATCCAGCTTCGTTACCAGGCTAGAGGGCTGACCTGTTCACTGTTCAGCTGCTCCCCACAGCGAGGTCTGTGTTCTGCTTAGTCACAGTTGTTCTAGAGGCCCCCTTGACTGACACAAACTTACCATGGCTGGGTGTTCAATTGTGCTCAGACAAAGGATGTGACTATGTATATAACATGGTTATTAATTCCCTGTGGCTAATGATTTAGGTCATCAAGATCATGAAGTGGCAAGTTCTGGTGTCATGAGAGCAAGAAAGGACTCGAGTGTGGGCATGTGCTATGCTAAAAAACAGTGATCCAGAAAATACATCAGAACTTAGGACCTTTAATAGTGACAGCCGATTGCCCATCTGGGATGCGGGATGCCCTGGTCTGGTCCTGTTGCCCACCTGTAACCTGGCATCGAGGAGTTCTTTCTTGGATGAGGTCTTGGCCTCCAAGTCTGTAAAGTCAGCGAGTGGCTTGACCAAGTCTCCAGAATCACTAATGTGGCAGAGTGAGACCTCATTTCCCCCACTGTGACTGACGGCTCTCGTTGATTAAAAATCCTGCCTTTTGCCATTGTCAAAGAACTTAGGAGCAGCACTGCTGAACCTTCTTTGCCAATTTCCTGGTTTCCAGGTAAACAAGGCAGTTTTACTATTCTAATGTAATTAACAGAAAAGGCCTTTTTAAAAAGATAAGGGTACATAAAGTAGGCTCGGCATCTCACCAACACATGACACAATTTGCTCGATGAAAATTTAACCGAAAGAATGACCGGGACCCTTTTTGAAAAATGAGTAATTTGGCCATTTCCCTCTTTCTTAGGCTTTTCAGAGACCAAGTGTCTCAGATCACTCTAATTCCCCACATCATAAATCTTGTTTGGCCAAGGCGGGCACAAAACCGTGTCTGAAACCAATAAATTGTTTGTTTTCTGATTCCCCACATTTTGGCTTAAAACAAGCTTTTCAATTTGTACACCCAAGGATGGCCGGAGGCGCACTTTTATGGCTACGTTATGAAACCACAAAACAGTTTTCATAATGGAAGTGCTGACAGACCCTTAACTTATGGCCACGGTGAACCTGGAAGGCACGTCAGCATAGAAAGGCAGCTTTTCCATAAATGTAACATTTGGGTTTCCCTCAGGATCCATTGCTGCGGTTTAACTGCTTAGGTCAGTCAGCGGAGGAAATGAAAACTACATAACCACATTTCCGAAAGGGCAGAATGATATTTCACCCGTTTCCTCTCAAATATTTATGAAGTGCCTACTATGTGAAAAGCACCCCCAGGTCACAGGGGTGAGGAGACAGAGCTTCTGAGATATCTCAAGGCAGGGTTTCCTGCCCCCAGGTCACAGGGGTGAGGAGACAGAGCTTCTGAGGTATCTCAAGGCAGGGTTTCCTGCCCCCAGGTCACAGGGGTGAGGACAAGCGCTTCTGAGCTGTCCCGAGGCAGGGTTCCCCCCCAGATCATAGGGGTGAGGAGACAGAGATTTTGCACTATCTCAAGGCAGGGTTCCCCCCAGGTCACAGGGCTGAGGAGACAGAGCTTCTGAGCTGTCCCGAGGCAGGGTTTCCACCTGGCTTAAGAAGGATTTGCCCTGTTGCTGGGGCTTCTGAGGAGACCTTGGGGATGGTGGGTGACGAGGATTATTGAGGTGCTAGCTGGGGAACATCTTCCCTCCCCACAATCTTCTTAGTACCAACAAACTACACCCAGCACTTAGTTCTAAATGTTAGATTCTAAGGAAGACTCTCTTAAATAGAGGCCTATGGGTGAAAATAGATCCGAACCCCATAGTCTAGATGGATCCCTACATTTCAAAGGAAACAAATTGGAAGTCCAGAGAAAAAAGGCAACTCAGCAGAAGCTGCACAGCCAGAGTGAAGAGGCTTCTGAGGCTGTGTGCGGCCAGTTAGAGCCGCAGTTTAAGTTCCTTGCACCCGTGTTGGGTGACTCACAGCCACCTCCAACTCCAGCTCCAGGGGTTCCAATGCCCTCATCTGGCTTCTGCAAGTACTGTACTCATGTGTACAAACACAGAAACAGATACACAGAGACACAGAGACACACAGACACACACAGTGCTTAAGTAGCTACTGCTACTATTAACCAAACCAAAATTCTGATTTTGAGATGTAAAACACTGTATCCTATATACATGAATTTGGGTTTGCTAAAGCGATTTTGTTAATTTTATAGGTAGCTATCATTGGTTGGAAGCCTAGTCAAGGATTCAGCGCTTTAGTGTGCATGGGCCTCTTCAGTAATCCCCCTAGACACTGTGTCAAAGGGCAGAGGGCCTGGGGGATAATAAACACTAAGCCAGCTGAGACACAAAAGTGATCCCTGTGTGTTCCGGGTACTGCAGGTGCTCTGTGGGGAGCAGGAACCCTCCGCTCCCTCGCTCACTCTCTGCTCACACCTGAAGGTGCCGGGATGCTTGCTGCTGCTCTCAGAGTATAGCTCACAACTAGGACTCTTCTGGAATTTTGTCATGCTAAAAAACAAAATTGTGATGACCTCATAGCAGCACTAACCCCTTTCTGAAGCACCCCTTCGTGCTGCTCCCTTTCCTGCCAGCATGGTGAATGCCTAGGAATGGGGATCCAGCGTGCCACTCCCTGGTCTGGGGTATTAGTCACCTGACAGCTGCTGTAGTTAAATACCTGAGGCAAATTAGAAAGAGAGCTGTGTTCTGTGTTGACTCAGTTTATTCCAGAGTCTTGTTGAGGGCACTGCATGGTGGAGCAAAGCTCTTTACACCATGATCCAGGAGACAGAAATAAAAGAGCTGAGACTAGGGGTCCACAACCCCCTTGAAAGATACTCCCCTGTTACCCAAGACTTTCCTGTGAGGCCACCCTCCTATGGGTCCTGTCACCTTCTAGTAGTGCCCCAACAGGGCCTGGGCTTTTGATTCCTGGACACCTTTGGAAAGCAAGCATTCAGATGGTAGGATCGTGTATTTAGTTTGAGTTCAGTAAACATTTTGGGGGTGAATAAGTGAAGTCTGCACCAAGTGGGGATTTAGGCAGCTCGCTGTGTTAAAATGTGGTTTGTTTATTTAGTGGAGGGCTTAGAAGAAGCAGCTCCGGCTCATGTTTTGCTGCTTGTATTTGTCATCCGGTGTGCGAGCGGAAGGTTTGTTCCCTTTCCTAGTCATGGTCTCCGTGAGGCATGCTCAGAACGGTCCCATGAAATAGCCATTCAGTACATCCTCGGGCAGCACCATCTCCCTAGAGTGTTCAACAGCTCTGAACATTTGTTTGAAGAGCTTCAACACAGTTCCTAGGCAGAACGATGCTGGCCTCTCACTCAATAAGAGTAAAGCAGCTCTCCCTGCCCTCCCCACCTGTCCTCCATCTTCCTCCACGGCGCGTGCCTCATTCTCCTCAGCACACCTCGTGATTCTGCCTTGGTTTCAGTTATTTCTGCCAAGACTGCACCGGGCCATAGTGTTGCCTTCCCTCCCTGAGGCTGAGCCTTTCTGGAACACAAGCCCTCATTCTGTACAGCTCCTGAGTCCTCCGACTGGTGGCTGGTCCTCTACAGACCATTTCCAGGCTAAGTGTATCGGCCTTTTCTCCAAAGTCAGTTCTTACAAGTGGTTAAGATGCCTGCTTGTGTGTTAGACTTGGATCTGTATCTCAGATTTGCCACTTGCTTTTTGTGTGACTTTGAGGAAAATTCTAAATTCTTTGAGTTTCTGTTTCCTCACCTTGGAAGGGAAATTTGATGAGGGAGGCTGAGGCAGGAGGATTGTAGCGAGACCACATAGTGAGACCCGTTTTCAAAGTCAAAAACAAAAGTAAAGAAAGGAAGAAGGGGAGATTTGGTGGTCGGCGCTGTGTCGAGAATTTTCTCTGCTGGGGATGGAGGTCCCAATGGCGATCCAAAACTCTGTTCCTCCAGAGCATCCCCCAGGGAACCAGTGAGTCTATTGGGTCTCCTTACAGAGATGGGGAAGGATTTCTCATAGGAACATGGGTGACCCCAGGCAGCAACAGTAGAAAGTCCTCACCCAGCATGTGTGAGAGTTTCCCCATAGACACACAGATGGAGTCACCTTCTCCTAGTTCTCCCGAGCCTATGTACTCCAGCCCCACTCCAAGCCCCCGAGGACACTATCGACCAGAGAAAAGCTGAATACAGCTGGTTAGGAAAATGTTTGGATACTCAGGGGAAGGAATGTGATCCTCCTGCCACTGCCTCCTGTAAGGAAGACCAGTAGTCAACCAGCCCAGTTGTGATGGTCAGGTGCCGACAGGCACAGCAGAACCCCCGCAGATGGTGGCTGTTCGGCTATGAGAGCATTCCTGTGCAGCACCCCGAAAGTTGGCTTCCAAGTGGACAGCTAAGAAACTCAGGGCAGCCAGCTCAAGCACTTGCATGTCCATCATCTGCGGATGGTTCCACCGTTTTCCAGCGATCTGTAGTTGAGCTGTATTTCAGCCATGGTTGAGCCGTGGGCTCGCTTACTTACCTGTGCTATCACTTTCCTTCTGGGTGACCTCAGAAAGACCCTTTCCTTCCTCTCTCCAGCCTGCCTGACAGCCATCTTTCCTCCTTGTCTCTAGTTTCCTGGCCTGCTGCTCCTCCTCTGTCTCATCCTTGGGTTGCATTTATTTCTAGTGGGCGAGGATCTCATCGTGGAATGAAAATATGAAGCGTGACTCACTGTGAGTTCAAGAGTCTTAAACACCCAGTTTTGGTTTTTAAGAATGAATTCAGTTTGAAAAGCATGATCCATATTAATTAGTCACTGAGAATTACTTAAGGTCATCTGGCCTCTGAGTACAGAGAAAAAGGAAGAATGAACGATGAGACTTTTCTTTCTTCTGCTCCTTAATGTATTGAAACATAGTTTCCAGTAAACTTAGTTACTTTTTAAAAAATTAGATTTACTTTTAATTTTTGGATATATTTATTTTATTTCATGTGTGGTGAGTGTTTTGCCTGCATGTATGTGCACTGTGTGCATGCTCGGTGTCCGTGGAGGCCAGAGGAGGGCATCAGATCCCCCAGAACTGGACTTACTAGCTGTAAGTCACCGTGTAGGAACTGGGAACTGAGCCTGGACCTTCTATAAAGGCAGCAAGTGCTCTTAACTGCTGAGCCATCTCTCCAAGCTCCTCGGTTATATCTGAGTTGGTGCAGTTTGGGGGCAGATATTTCCCATGGCCACTGATGCCCTGCACATAGTAAGTGCTTTAAAGGTTTTTATTTTTATTTTTTTGTTGTGGAGATCAAAATATAATTTTTTTTTGGTTCTGCAAGCGCTCCCTGCCTCCAGGGAAACTGTTCTCAAACAAGCAAATTTCAGTCCTGTGATTGAAATGGCTTATGCTCTTGAAGTCCTATTGCTTCCTAGTGATCAGCTTCATAAAGCACCTCCCCCCCACCCCCCGCCTGTCACTTTACATTTTTGAAAGGTTGGGATGTGAGTGCCTGTTTTTGAAACACAGGAGGTTCACCTTTATAAATATTTCTGTACTTTATGAGCTTTTAGGATATTGTCACAGGAGACCGTTTCTGTTGCATGGAATTTTCATAGGAGTTGGCACACAAGGCCCATCTGGTTTCTGCTCCAGTTATTCCTCTAATCTGCCTCGCCAGGTCACCAGGGCCTTCTTGAAGTGCCGCACCCCAGAGATTCCTGTCTGTGGGCAGTGACACTGTGACTGCCACCTTCCATAAACTCCCGCTGGTTTCCGTCTTCATGTCTGTGTGAGCTGAAAGCTCCATGCTCAGCCTGGCCTGCAGAGGTCACAAAGATGAGTGAGACATGGTTTTCACTCCCAGGGAAATCAGGCCTAGCAATGGACACAGATGCGAATCAGCGTGATAGGGGACACCGCCACTGGTGTGTCACAGCCCAGGCAACAGTCATTTTCAGTGTGCCTGGGGAATGGAATGCATGGAAAAGACATATGGGAATCTCTGTTGTGTGGCCCTGGGGAGATGGGAACAAGTGTCTGCTTACCCAGATAGGGACATAATGCCACACAAAGTAAGGATACCATCAAAGTTCAACATGGTGAGCCGAAGAGTTTTATTGGGGTTACTTACTGGACCAGAAATGATTTGAAGGCAGCTGTGTCACCCAAAACCCCCTCCAGCATGGGTGACAGCTCATGCCAGCTGGAAAACTGGAGCACACTGCACAGCCTGCAGGTAGATGGAGCACGCTGCACAGCCTGCGGGTAGCTGGAGCACACTGCACAGCCTGCGGGTAGCTGGAGAACATTGCACAGCCTGAAGGTAGCTCAGCAGGTTGGAGAGTGTCCTTTCCAGGTAGCTCAGTTGCCTGAGCCCTTTTCAGGTCTCCTCTTCCTCCACCACCACCTCCTCCTCCATTTTTGTTTTTGTTCATTTTATTTAATTATTTTTGAAACAGGATCTTATTGTATAGCTCTGGCTGACCTGGAACTTGCTATGTAGACTAGGCTGGCCTTGAACTTGCAGAGATCTGCTGAGATTAAAGATGTGTACCACCACTCCTGCCTTTACTCTCTGCTTCTCAAAGGAAGCTCAACAGATCTGCGAATGTCTTACTCTTTGTTTACATATACTTGGGGAAGGCTTGGATCTGGTCAGTTTCAGGAACTTCCTGATGCCTTGGTGTTGTTTACTTCCTAAGATTAAGGGGCTACCCTGCAGGATGGAATGTTTCATCTCTCTTTAGAACATCCTGTTGTTGTAAAAGGATACTGCTTGTTTGTTTCCTGCCTGCCCAGGCTGGTAAGGTTCAGGCATCCTTTTCCTTCGGCATTTATGTGGTGTCTCCCTGACTCGGCCTACTCTCTCTATATCTCTTCCAGCCTGGCTATATTCTGTCCTGCCATAGGCCAAAGCACCTTCTTTATTAGCCAATGGTAATAAAACATTCACAGCATACAGAGGGGAATCCCACATTATCTCCTTTTTTCTGTCTAAATAAAAGAGGTTTTTAACTTTAACATAGTAAAATTACATATAACAAAATAAGTATCAAGCAAGAATTACAGTATTTTTTTGTGAATCTAAAGTTTCATATCTAATTTATCTTTTATCATAACTGTAACTCTGTGTCTTCAACTTCTTCAAAGACCCCAGAAGGTTATAATATTACCCAAGTAAACAGGAAGTGAATTGCAAGCAAATTTCAAAACTCTAGAATTGACAGAGATGTCTAATTGCCTGGACAGTCACCCAAAGTTTTCTGTAACATTGGGGCATCCATCTTCAGCCTACAGGCCCATAGTATCTGGCAGACTTTTCCATGAAACAGGAAATTTGAAAAACTGTTCAGTAACTTTCTTCTGTGTTCTGCAGAATGTCTGGCAGTTTCTTTTATAAATCAGGAACCCTGAAGGATTGTCTCACCTTCTTTAGGCAAGTTCAATAGTCATTTTTCTGTGGGTCCTGCATATCCAGTTTATACAGCATACCACCAAGCAGTCCAGGCAAGAGCAGTTTGTTGTGCAAATGGCTAACCTTGTCAAATTGAAGGCAAATTTCATAATGAGTTTCTTACAATGCCCATCAGCCTCTCTAAAGTAATTGGTGCTGCCAGAAGCAGACATGTCTTACTGTCGAGAAAAGTTTAAGTTCTTAAAACATTTTAGATACCACATTCTGTAGGTCTTCAAACTGTTGAAGATCTAACTGAAATATATTTCTGTATATCTAGAAAACCTAACTAACGTGACCACAAGTTTGACTATTATAAAGGATTATCTATATTTCTTTTTTAACTACACATTACTTTTTTAAAAATATTTATTTATTTATTATGTATACAATATTCTGTCTGTGTGTATGCCTTCAGGCCAGATGAGGGCACCAGACCTCATTACAGATGGTTGTGAGCCACCATGTGGTTGCTGGGAATTGAACTCAGGACCTCTGGAATAGCAGGCAATGCTCTTAACCACTGAGCCATCTCTCCAGCCCTACACATTACTTTTTAAAATCAGTTGCACAAACACAATACCTTAAACAAGAGCAGAAATACATATACACAATGTAACAAAATTGACCTTAAATTTTTATTAATAGGCTAAGATCCACACCAATGCAAAATATTCATCTCCTTTAAATGAAAACAAACATTTTTAAACATTCATTTTGGAAATTTGGGTGTTGTTTTCTCTAGACTGCTTCCTGCTGTTTGTTGGGCAAAGTATTCTTAGGGTTCATTAAGACCTTTTAGGAGGTCTTGTTCCATCAGATCATGCTAGCCTGGAAGAAATCCACAGGTTCTCATTTTCTGTGGAAACAAAAGCAGAACCTCTTTTCCAAAGCAACATAACCTTAGACTCAAATTTTGAAGTCAAGATACCTTTAAAATATATATGTTTAGTTTAGCAGCTCCCACAATCAAATGTCTCTCTGCAGTTATTTCATTAACAGTCAAAAAATTCAAAGAAAACACAATAATATACATAATCCAGACTCCTTGTGTATATTTCATCTTTACATGGCTTTTTTTACTCATTACTTTTTAAATATTTATTTTATTATCTTTACTCCTTTAATCTATGACTCTCTGTACTTTCTTCTCTCTCTGAAGCCCATGTACATTTATCTAACATTGTGACCCACTTAGAGGTCTTTTTTTCTTTTGTCTGAATCTGCCTTTACTGTGTATCTGTAATGCTTTTCTGACCAGGAGCACTTTTTAAAATGCTAAACATCATGGCCAGAATTGCTGCAGTTTTGCCTTTTGGCTCTGCCCAGTCCAAAATGGCAGAGGTATATTCGCTGCTTCTGTGATCCATGCTCACTGCCCCAGCTCCAAAGACACAGCGGGTCTATGTTGCCATTAATCAATCTGTAACACACTGCTCACAGATCCCATTGAAGTTCTCCATAATAGGACCAGCATGAACCAGGAAGCCAACTCTTAAAGGAGCCACACAGTTTTTGCTGCTAATGCTGAGTCCTGGAGCCTTCTCTTAAAGGAGTCACGCCTCTGCTTGCACCTAACAAACAGAGCCCTATCAAGAAAATGCTGCTACAAGAAACCATGCTTAACTCTGTTCTTTTGTCCTTCTCTTTAGGCAGTTACTTGGCATCTCCCAGACTCTGTCTACTCACTCTCTCTCTCTCTCTCTCTCTCTCTCTCTCTCTCTCTCTCTCTCTCTCTAGAGAGAGAGAGAGATATCTTCCAGCCTAACTATATTCTGCCCCGACATAGGCCAAAGCAGCTTCTTTATTAACCAATGGTAATAAAATATATTCACAGCATACAGAGGGGAATCCCACATCATGTTGTTTGACCTCCGTCCTAACATCCTATGTCTTAATAAGCTTCCCTCCAAAAGGAAAAGTTTTAATTTTGAAATAAGCTACTACACAACTATGTCCTAGGGGAGACATGCAATGTGTAAGCTCTGATATCCCTGCCCCTCATACTCCTGATACAGCCTGTCCCACTGTGAATGACAGAACATGGAAAGTTAGTGGCGAGGACGTTAACTGCTATGCTTCCTGTGCATGTGGTCATTGTGCTATTGGGGTCAAGGATGTAACTGTCACTTCCATGCCACAGATCAAGACAGGTAGAAATGTCATCCAGGGTTCTAAGATTCTTCCACCAATGACTTCCTTGGACCCACCCTCCATGAAGGGGACTCCCTAACATTGAGGACTCCCTCCTAGACCCTGGGTTAGGCACAACCCACACCTAAACACCTGTTTCACAGAGAGACCCTTTATTTAGCGGGGAAGAGAAGATAAAGTGGCTGCTTTCTGACTCAGGCAGGAAAACAGCAGCAAATGACCTTGCGGGTGTAATTTTTAAGAGGAAGAAAAGGGGAGGTCTGTGTTAGCATGGGCTAGGATGCAGTAGTATAGGAAAGGGGGAAGAGGAAGAAGGGGAAGGGAACAAGGGAAAGAGGGAAGAGGTATTTGTCCCCAAGGGACAAAGGATTGCTTCTGAATAGAAAGGAGATAGACAAGACACAAGGGAAAATGGCGGTTTATAGAGATAAAATGGGAAACCCTGTGATAGGATGAGGTGTTTAATTTTTATTGGACATGTTAACTAGGTGAAAGGAAGCTTTTGATTGCTGGACTTTGGAAGTCAGCCTGGGGAAGAGGAGGTAACCAAATAAGGGAATAGACCTTGGCGGTTAGCTTTAGGAATGTCATCTAATGGTTTTGAGCAAGGCAGAGGGCATGGGGAGAAGGGTAAAGTCCACCAGAGCTACGTGCTCAAGTGGGCTAGTATCCCTTCACTCCCCAACCCAAACCTCTACATAAAAGAGAAAAGAAGGTGACCATGCAAGATAATGCATAGGGATGGACCATTTCAACCTCAAGTGAGAGGACTCATTTCTGCCCATTCAGTAACATGGTCCACCTAATTGCAAAGGAGGCTGGGAAATGTAATTTCCTATTTGGTCAAAATGAACTGGAAGCTAAAGGGCAGGCAAATTTACTTCTTATCCCAGAGGTCAGGAAGTCCAAGACCAATGCACCAACAGACTCAGCATCTGGTTCACAATGCTTTTCCCATTTCTCACTTGAAGCACCCTGAGACCTAATCCTACTCAGGAGGGCGCCACCCTCATGGCCTTTTCACCTGTTGATGCTGTCCTTCCCAGGGTTAGGATTTCAGCTCTGAATTTGCAGGGAAATGATATTCAGTCCATAGCCAAACCCTTTTATAGTGTTTCTGCGTAATATTCAATTGCATTATTAAATCATCACATTTTTATCTTTCAGTGTTGAGTTCTTACTACATGAAGCACATAGAGAGTTTTGTCTCATTTTCCTCTTCTTTCTTTTCTCATTTCTCAGCCCAACAGGCAGGACCCGCGAATTCACGATGCCTTCCAGGAGTTACACCCCATACACGCGAGTCCTGGAGTTAACCTCAAAGAAAACGCTGACTTAGGCACTCAGAGACACGTGCTTCTTGCAGGCGTTGAAAAGCCCTGCAAACCTGCGACTTAAAGGTCTGGAGAGGGTGATGATTGCTTCCTCATAGACACGGTGTAAGCCAGAAAGGGAATCTCAGGCCAGTGGAGGCAGAGAGAACAAGCCAGGATGTGGACATGAAGTCTTCTTTCAGACACCCGCCCAACCCTGTTATACAGAATCCTCATTTGCTTTCCACGTGGATGTTGAAGTCCTGGCTTTACAGTCTATGTTGTTTTACTCGGTTTGGAGAGAAAGGGGCATTAATTAAAAATTTCATGTTTGTTACAGCATAAAGGCTTTGTTTACCCGTAAAGTATTAGCAGCAGTATTTCTCCCGCATGGAGAAGCCTGTGCACAAGGAGCATGGGCACCTGGAAAAACTTGAACCTGGAGGGGAAGATTCCTGGCATCCGGTGCTCTCTCCTCTGGTCGGGAGGATGTGGGCCTGGTTGTGGGAGCCGCGTTTAGAGACTTGGGTGTGCCAGAGTAACTGCATTCTGATTCACTGATTCCTGTTTTAATGTGTGCCTTATGCCATGATTGGACCACCTGAGATCACTATATTTATGCAAGCTGTGATTCTTTCCTTTCTCACTTAAAGAAGAATTTTGTATGTTGTGGCATTTAGTCATTTCGTGTTTAAGTAACCATTGATATTTTTGTTAAGCGGATGAGGAGTCTATTCACGCACGCTCTACTTTGATATTAAAACCCACGTCACATATATTTAATAAATGCCTTCTATTTTGTTCTAACATTGTCTCTGTTCTGTTTCGTCCGTGACTATGTAGGAGGAATAGATACTTAGCAGACCAGGCTCTGGAATGGTGTCAAGGTCAGATACCAATGACCTTTCTTCAGTTAATCCACAGAAGAGTGGTGAGGTCTAAGATTGTATTTGTTTTCAAATCCTGAAATACATTTTGCTAACACACTTTCTGAAAAGACTAAGATACATTCATGATCACAAATAATTAAATCTTCCTTTTAAAAATAACCCTCCAGGCCTGCAGAGCTGTTAAGAGCAACTGCTATTCTTGCAGAGGATCAGGGTTCGGTTCCCAGCATCTGCATGACAGCTCACAACTGCCTGCAACCCCAGTTTTGAGGAATCTGATGCACACAAATATACGTATAAAAATAAAGAAATAAAAATTTGAAATCTCCCTCCCTTCACAGGCTTACGTCATCTAGTTTGGAAAAAGCAAGTGGACAAAGTAGTTCCATTGAATAAATCACCCCGAGTCAGGATAAAGTGAAAAGTGTGTGTGTGTGTGTGTGTGTGTGTGTGTGTGTGTGTGTGTGTGTGGTGCACACACTTAAAGCAGAGAACAATGTCAAGTATTCTTCCTCAGGTACTACCTGCTTTATTATTTTGTGGGACAGAATCTCTCCTTGGCCTGAACCATGCCTAGTAGGCCAAACTTGCTCCCAGAGAGCCTCAGGGATCCTCTCTTCACCCCTCCCCAACCCCAGTGCTGGAATAACAAGTGCATGACACTGGGCCTAATTGGTTTTATTTGTTTTTGTTTTTTACATGGATTCCAGGAGATCAACCTCAGATCCTCATGGTTGCACAGAAAATACTTTACCACCTGAGATATTACCCAAAATATGCATTTTCTGTAGTCAAATTTGTGTTTAAACTCTGGCTAAAGGAACTTAGATGAGTGGCAAGAGCTCTGTGGAGGTCAGCTCCTCCTCTAATATGACTGTCACAGCAACTTGCCAGGTAGATGGAAGTGGGAGTGAAGTTCACAGCTGCTGTCACTCCAGGTTTGCTTTAAAGCATTTTTGGCTCCTGTGTGGTCCCCAGGGGTAACAAGGAACCCTCCTTCTTGACATCAAGGAGTGGCCATGGCAGAGGCCATCACGGCAGCAGATGGGGAAGCTGCACCCTCAGGGAGGAGCTGGCCATCCTCGGAAGTCAGTGTCCCTGGAGAAACTAGTCTGGAAGAGATTTCAAAGTGAAAGACAATGATTCAAAGAAAGCCAGTTTTGGGCTGGAGAGATGGCTCAGAGGTTAAGAGCACTGGCTGCTCTTCCAGAGGTCCTGAGTTCAATTCCCAGCCACCACATGGTGGCTCACAACCATCTGTAATGAGATCTGGTGCCCTCTTCTGGTCTGGTGGCATACATGCAAACAGAACACTGTATATATAATAAATAAATAAATCTTTAAAAAGAAAAGAAAAGAAAGCCAGTTTTAATGTGACCAGAGGTGGCGATGGAAATCATCTGTAAACAACTCCATAGTTCCTTGTCCCTCTTTTAAAACAAGCATGACAAAGATAGGCAGGCAGGCAGGCAGACAGACAGGTATGTTTAAGGGGTCTTTCTGCTGACCCCTTAAACATATCTGTCTTTGTGTTTTTCATATAACACGTAGTGAACTCTGACGACTGAACTATCCAGGAAGACTGTTACAGAGAGTTGCTGCATTGCACAGACTGAAAATCTGAGAAAAGTCTTTTAGATCCTTGGTTGACATCACATCCAGGGAGGCCCAGTGGAACAGCTCGGCTGGTAAAGGCACTTGCTGTGTCCGTAAGCCTGACGACTCGAGTCTGATCCTCAGTGTCTTATGTGAGGCAGAGAGATGGGAGAAATGTGGAAGGTTCCAGGCCAGACAATCTGGAGTATACAGCAAGCAGAAAGAGAAAGAGACTCTGCCTCAAAACAAGGTGGAAGGAGAGAGCCAGCTCCAGAAAGTTGTCTCATACCTCCATAGACACAGTGGCAGACATGGGCCCATATTCCCACCAGGAACCTGAGTATTGTGTAGAACAAGGGTGAAGGATTCTAATACTAACACAGTGAATTTACCTCACCAGAGTACAGAACCACAATATATAGGAGGGCTTTTTTAAAAACATGAATCATCTGGGCAGTGGTGGCACATGCCTTTAATCCCAGCACTCAGGAGTCAGAGGCAGGTGGATCTCTGTGAGTTCGAGGACAACCTGGTCTACAAGAGCTAGTTCCAGGGCAGACTTCAAAGCTACAGAGAAACTCTGTCTCAAAAAAAGAAAATGAATCAATTTCATTATGGTGCTTCAAGTTAATATTTTCATTTCTGTTGTCGGGATTTCTGTCCTGCCTGGTTTCTGTCCTCCCACCAGGTCCCACAGCTGTTTAGCCCCAAAGAAATCACAGAGGTCTATATTAATGATAAACTGATTGGCCCTTAGCTCGGGCTTCTTATTAACTCTTATAACTTATATTAACCCATTATTCTTATCCATGTTAGCCATATGACTCAGTACCTTTTTCAGTGGGGCAGTCACATCTTCCTTCCTCTGTGTTTGGGACAGGACTGGGGAGGAATGGGCTTCCTCCTTCCCAGAATTCTCTTGTTCTCATTGACCTGCCTCTACTTCCTGTCTGGTTGTCCCACCTATACTTCCTTCCTGGCTACTGGCCAATCAACACTTATTTAAAACATAATTGACAGAATATAGACAATTGTTCTGCACCACATTTCAGTCCTCCTTTGCGTTGTCAATAACACACAAGCATATATAACATTTACTTGTTTCATTTTCAAGGGACATATGACCTTCCATAGAGAAGTAGAATCACGTGGTTTTTAAGTAAGGCTCTGAGATTCAACTGCCTGAGTGCACTCCCTTGTGTGTGCCTATGTAAGTCATGTGACCTGCCAGAGCCCCCTGCAACAGGACAGTGGCAGTTTCTTCCTGGTGGGGTTGATGTGAAGAATGGCTGAGCTAGTCCTTGGGCAGGTCTTAGAATAGTAGTTGGTACACAGCAAGCCCTTACTCGATGCCACCCAGTGTCATTACATCTTTCATAAGCAGTTTGACTTAATGCAGTTAAAGTTTATGTGTACATATTATAGAAGCTGCACCATTCTTTCTTTCTTCTTCTTCTTTGAGACAAAAATCCCATGTATCCTAATGTGGCCTTAAACTCTTGTGTAGCCACAGATGACCTTAAACTTCTGATTCTCCTGCTTCTGCCTCTCAGTGCTGAGATTCCAGGTATGCACCTCCATGCCCAGTTATGCGGTGCTAGGGATGGAGCCTAGGGCTTTGTGCCTGCTAGGCAATGTCTGTCAAATGACCCACATCCATAACCCTTGCACCACTGCATCTTTGTAAAAGGATGTGTGTGTGTCTGTGTTAGTATATGCACATATACGGGCACAGGTGCCTGCAGAGGCCACAAGAGGGCATCAGGTTCCCTAAAATTAGTTGTGAGTTACTTGATGTGGATGCTGGACTCAGCTCCTCACAAGTGAGCAGCGAGTGCTCTTAACTGCTGAGCCCTCTCTCCAGCTCTACCTTTTTTTTTTTTTTAAAAAAAAAGTATATAATGAATTGGATTCTATTTCATTCAAGCACAGTGATTCAATTAACCTATCCTGCCACACTGGAATTTCAAAGGTTGTCTTTACTCTTTCTTAAGCAATCCATCTTCTGCACACGTCTGTGGACATTCTCCTAATTGTTTTCTCAGGTTAAATTCCTCGAAGAAGAATTGCCAGACCCGACAGTGTACAAGCGTTAAATCTTTCAATGCGCAAAGTCTCATTTGTTCTGTGGAAATTTGTGTGCACTGAAACTCACCAATACTATAAGGAAGTGACTCTCTGACCCCTCAGCCAACATTAGCAATGAGAAATGGAGAACATGAGGAATCTCTCGTTTTCGGGAGACCCGTCCTTCTGCAAGCAGTAAGAACATTTCCTGCAGGATATATTGCCCTTGGATAGCTAAGTTCAAGAACTTCACTTGTGAGTTGTGTTCTCTCAGGGCCCAGAGAGGGTCTCAGAAGCTGATGGGAACTAAGAGGGGACTCAGAAGGAACCAGTATCCCCTGGGATCCAGGACCCGCTGCTCAGTGAGGCAGCACTTTGTTGGAGTCTTTCATGGTGGGGGCATGTGGGAGAGGAAGATGCCACAAGATGCAACAGGAAGTTGGGGGAGATTCTGAAGCCAGACTCTCTTATTCTGTAGCAATCTGCTCTCTTAGCAATTAAAGGGTCCTACAAGAATATGTCAATCAACTCTACAGACAGTATCCTCAGTGATGTACCCACCTTCCCTCAGCTTCCCTCCCCCAAGTATCCCAGCTCTCTCTACATCACCACCCTAGGAATCAAGATTCTAGCAAATGGACTTTCAGGGAACAAGCCACATCCAACCCCCAGTGAGAGGAGATGTGGTCAAGTAATCAGGTGATTAAAAAGCATGCCTTCTTTTCCTCAGCCCCAAAGATGAGAATTCCAAAGAGTGCGTCCTGTTAGAGAAAAGAGGAGACTGATGTGTTTCTAGAAGGAGAGGTCAAAAACAAGGGAATCTGAAAGGGATGAATGCTGAAGCCTTGGGGGTGAGTCACGGGGCAAATTCTCTAAAACCTGGTGTAAAGTATGTGTTAAAGCAAGGGGTGTTTTTCTCTTTTCTTTTTTTCCTGCAGCCTCTTTCTCCTTCTTTCCTTTCCCCTCCTCCCCTCCCTCTGTCCCTCTCTCTTCTTTTGCATGTAGGTATCTGATTGTCTAGCACAGTTGTTGAGAACACAACTCATTTACCATTGTCTTTCCCTTGCACAATTCTTGAATGTCAACTGGCTAAAGAGGCCTGGGTTCATTTCTATGCTCTTGGTCCTGTTATTGTGACCCAGTTGCATGGATTGACACCTGAGGATGGTAGCTTTGCCGCGGGCCATGGGATCAGGTAGTGTCTCCTCTCCAGTCCTTTTCATAATTGTCCCTATTCTAGTCTTCTCCATGCTCACACCGATTACCAAGTCTGTGCATTCTTACACGGGGGCTGCTAGGATGCTGACAGGGCTCACCCTGGATGGATGGACCATGAAGAACACCCAGCCCTAGCCTTGTCAGTCCAGCTAGGGCACACTCTGCCATCTGGAAGAGCTCAGGGCGGCTTCAGGTGTCAAGGCTGCTGCTTCCTCGCTTGGAAAGGTAATGGGAATACAACGTCCAGTGGGCACTTTTGATAACTATATAGTATAATCTTTGTGGAATTCTAAATAAAATATTATATAAAAAACCCATCATTTGTGCCCAAGGGCCATAAAACTGATGTAATTTGAATGCAATAAAATATAAGCAAGCAGCAAACAGTTCTTGTGGGCTTTCTCTTAATTTTTCAACACATACTTCAGAGTTTTAAGATGCAGCGTTTACAGCATTCACCTTCCTGAATTAGGGGTGGGGGTGCTGAGAAATAATTAGTAGGCAATTTTTTGGCCCTGGGGCTTTTCTTGTAAATGTTTTTGTTGGCAGGCACACTCTTGAGAACAGGAAGTCAGTCTCTTGTTACAGATTTAAGACTTTTCAGAGCCAAATAACAGAAAACTGGGTTAGTTCTGAAATGAGAGCTGGGGTGGGGGCAGGGCAGACTGTCCTGGGCTCTTTCTGGAGATTAATGACATCTTGCAAATATTAATGCTCTCTCTTCCTCTTAACTTTGCCACCTCTTAAACAAAACATACTCAGGCTGAAAACAACTTAGCTGATCATTTTGTAGCCCTACCCTAAAATAAAAGATCTTTATAGTACCCACAGATTTATTTTAAAACTTTTGAAGACCTGGGGACGAAAAACTAGGATTGTCTCAAGTTGACCATTTATTGTTGTTATTGTTGTGTTTTGCATTGCTTTTTTACAAAATCCTCAATATGAAATTTAAAGTATTAGACCTGGCATTAAAGATACTGTTTTCACAGTAATCATAAAGATTTCTATTTTCTTTGAAGTTTTTTTTTTTGAGTGCTCTGTTCTGCATGTACAACTGCACACCAGAAGAGGGCATCAGATTCCATTATAGATGGTTGTAAACCACCGTGTAGTTACTGGGAATTGAACTCAGGACCACTTGAAGTACAGCCAGTGCTCTTAACTGCTGAGCAATCTCACCAGCCCCTTTCTTTGAAGTTTTAAAAACAGCTTTTGTCACTAAGAGTGTGGAAGCAAATTAGTAAATGTATCAATATGTAGTTGAGCTGGTTGCAAACACAGTGATTGTTTGAAGTGGTGAGACTGGACATTTGACCAGGGCATTTAGTTGTTGGATTATAAAATAAGGAAACCAGTGCTCCCCTCCAAAGTCCAAGACTCTACTTATAAATAGGCTTAGTAAGGTTGAAAAGGAATTAAAATTCAGTTTCTATAAATGGTACTAAAAAGTTGCAGTCTTGACAAAGTTTATAATCTGGAGGAGGGACTGGGCAGTGGTTGTGTACCCCTTTAGTCCCACCTCTTGGGAGGCAGAAGTAGGCAGTTTTCTGTGAGTTTGATGCCAGCTTGGTCTACAAAGTGAGTTCCAGGACAACCAGGATTACACAGTAAAATTCTGTCTCAAAACAAAACAAAACAACGCCCCTCCCTCCCCCCCCCAAAAAAAAAACAAAGCAAGCAAGCAAACAAAAAATAATGTGGAGGAGGGCTAGTCCTACATTGGTTGGGATGGTTCATTTTTAAAAGTGGGGGGGGGGGTGGAGAGAGAGGGAGGGAGACAGAGAGAGAACATATGTGCCATGATATGATAGCTTTTGGTTCTCACTATCCACATTGATGAAGCAGGGTCTCCCGGTCTCTGCTCTAGGCTAGTCTGGGCTAGCAGTCCTGAAGGCTTCGGGTAACTCTACCGTTTCTTGCCTTCCAGCTAACTTTGGAACATGGGATTGCATTGTTTTGTGTAGACCACAGAACTGGTCTACATTTGCAGTCATTCCTTTACAAATTAGATCATTTATTTATTGAGGGACATGTGCCACAGTGTATGTGTGGAGGTCAGAAGACAACTGTGTGGTGTAAGTTCTCTCCTTCAACCTTTACATGGTTCTGGGATTGAATTCGGGTTGTTGGGTTTGTGCCTTTACCTGCTGAACTCCTACCAGCCCTGTGATAGTTCTGGAAATGCAGAAGCTTTATAAAATGTTGCGATATTTGAGGCAAAGATCATTTTCCTGTAACAAGTATAGATATTGTACTGATACTCTAGATATTTCCATCCTGGTACAGCCTCTCAGAACAGAAAACAGTTTACACATGTCCCAGTATAGATGTTTCTCATTCAGGGACCCACACACAAGGAAGGAAAGGGCAGGACAGTAGAGTGAGTGGCTGGTGGAGTCTGAAAGGATGAGTTCCCAGATTGTAAAGGACATTTTTCATCCTAAACCCAACTCTTTTTTTCCTTAAGATTTATTTTATTTTTATTTGTGTGTCTTATGTGCACATCTGCATGTATGCGTGTACACGTGAATTCAGGTACCTGTGTAGGCCAGATGAGGGTATCAGGTCCCCTGGATCTAGAATACAGGCAGTTATCAAATGCTGATATGGGTACTGAGGCTAGAACTCAGGTCTGAAGGCGTAAGTCATAAACAATGCCACACAAGTTTGGAATTATGATTAATAGGGTGGTATTTATTTAAAGGGGAAAAAACTTACAGATCACCGTCAGCCCTCTGCGCAACCAGGAAGGAAGTCTAGTCGCCGGTGGAGCAGGAAGTGAAGAGAGAGAGGAGAGGGAAGTGGCTGCTTTTTTAAAGGGAGAGAGACCACGCCCCAAGGGGCTGGTATCTCAGCGGTGATAGGCTGGAGGAGTGGGAGGACCTCCCGTAACACAGGTCCTTTGGAAGAGCTGTGCACATTCAATAGCCACTGAGCAATCTCACCTACTCTTAACTTTAGAAACACTGTACATCCATCTGGAGACTGAATGTGTCTAGAAAAACCACAATTTATAACCCCCAGTTCACATGAACTGTTTCCTGTCTTATGTTATCAAGACACTGTTGCTTTCTGGACCTGACCAAACAGGAGGCACCATCATGGGTGTTGACATTCGCCACAAGGACCAAAGTGTTTGGCACAAGGATCCCAAGAGCCAGGACATCCACCCATGACTGCTAGTCAAGCTGTTCAAGTTTCTGGCTAGACAAACCAACTCCATCTCCAATCAGGTTGTCCTGAAAGTGATTTATGAGTTGCACTCTCCAGCCACTTCTGTCCCTGTCACGGATAATCCGAAAGATGAAGCTTTCTGGCTGAGAGATCAAAACAACTGTGGCCATGGGGGACAGTCACAGATGATGTGCAGATTCTGGAAGTACCCAAGCTAAAGGTGTGTGCACTGAGGGTGAGCCAGGCGGGAAGTCGCATCCTCAAGGCTGGGGGTAAGATCCTCATCTCCAACCCCCTGGCCCTGGAGTCTCCCAAGAGTGGTGGCACCATGCTCTTGTCTGGTCCTCAGAAGGGCCAAGAGGTGTACTGGCATTTTGACAAGGCCCCAGGAACCCCACATAACCACACCAACCACACTAAACCTTATATCCGTCCCAGGGGCCGCAAGTTCAAATGTGCCAGAGGCAGATGGGCCATCGCAGCTACAAAAACTACCTCTGAATCTGATCTTACTGAAAAAAAAAAGTTTTGGATTTTGGAGAGAGAGAGAGAGGAGGGAGAGAGGGTTATTTCTTGAAAATGACCTCTCTTTTCAGCCCATTCCAAACGGCATCCTTCCCACACCATTTATTATAATTTGCTTGTCTTCTGCTATTTTGACAAATTTTGAATTTTTAACCCTATAAATAATCTTAAACTACTCAAAGCTGTCATCCCCTAGATATGAAAATCAAATTACGCTCAAGAATTCTAGGTGACGGAAAACATTAGCCAGCCCCTTAAGATACAGATACAGATGAGCATGGGAGAGTGGCGGAGCTGATAAGCCTGGAACTTCATCAGCACTGGAGGGGTGTTTATTTAAAGGAGATACCTGCTTCCTGCTTTACAACATACCAAGTATTTCTTCTCAACATTTATGAGCTTAAATAGATGCAGATGTTGCCAAAGAATGTGTTGTAAGATCAGCCATCTTAGAATCGTGCCGTTTGAGTACTGAGAGGCCTGTTGGAGGATAGCTCCGCACCCTTCTTTTAAATGGGAGGAAACTGAGGCTCTGAGAAGTCCATGGACTTAATACGAAGGTAATGTATGCAGATCATATCCCTGAAGGCTTAGTTGTAGATTGCCTTTGTCCTGGTATTCAGTGTGTGTGTGTGTGTGAATGTGTGTATGTGTGGGTGTGTATATGTGTCTGTCTGTCTGTCTGAGAATGGGTGTCAGAGGACCACTGTGGAATTGATTCCCTCTTTGCATCTATATGTGGGTCCCACAGATTAAACTCAAGTCTCCAGGCTTGTACCCAAGTGCCCTAACCCACTGAGCCATCTTGTTGGCCTGAAATGGACTAATTTTCTTAAGACTGTGTTCAATCCTGTCTGGATTACCTTGTGCCATGTCTCTTCCATTTGGGGAATTTTCTGTTTTCTGGTTTTTTGTTTTGTTTTGTCCTGAGCAGTTCTGACTGTATATTTGTAGGCATCCCATATGCCTCCTCTTTTTCAACTCTTGGTTGGTATGGTTCAGAGCTTTTCTCTTTCATGTAAGGTGACCATATAGGATTCTGGTCAGGGATACTGAGAGGATGGGGTAGTCAGCTTTCCCCTGCTCTAGGCTGTGGATTACCGCTTTCTTTATCTCACTGGCTTCTGAGCTCCTTCCAAAGAATAATATGTGGACGAGAACAATGGCTTCGTGCCTAGGAATGTGTGCTGCCTTTGCAGAGGACTCAGGATTGGGTCTCAGCATCCATGTCGGGAAATCACAAAAACTGGTTAACTCTGGCTCCAGGGGTCCAACAACCTCGTCTACATTCCTCAGCCACACCCTGACACATGCATATGCCATATATGTACACCTATACGTATTTGATTTTTAATCAAATTATATATATATTCAAAACAGGATTTCTCTGTTTAACAGCTCTGGCTGTCTTGGACAGATTTGTCTAGACAAATCTGGCCTCAAACTCACAGAGATCCAACTGCCTCTGCCTAGCAAGTGCTGGAATTAAAGGTGTGTGCCACCACTGCCCAGCAAAATAAATATTTTTTAAAAGAGTGAGAGATGTGATTACAATGAAGACTCGCTTGTTTCTAGTCGCTACAGAGGCCGCAGTCTGCCGCTGAGCCTGGGAGCAAGGCTGAAATGTCTTGCCCTAGAAACTTTGTTAATTACCACCCTTCCCCTTTTCTGTGTGTACAAACTGTCTTTCCTGCAGCAGAAAAGAACTGCCAGCATAGTTCACTTGACCCCTTTTTATTACTTACATAATTTTTAAAGATTTATTTATTTTTATTTTATGTGTATGTGTTTTCCCTGTATGTGTATTTGTATGTGAATATGTGCGTGCTTGGCACCCTAAGTGACCAGAAGATGGCATTGGATCCCTTGGAACTGGAGTTATAAATTGTTGCTGGTTGCCATATGGGCATTGGAAAGCAAATTGGGTCGTCAGGAGGAGTAACCAGTGCTCTTAAATACTGAGTCATCTCTCCAGCCCTAAAATAATTTTTATAGCCAGAATTATGATACAAAATGTACTAGATATTTTATGAGAAAACAACACTCAAGGAGGCCCTTACGTATAAGGGCTCTGGACTCCAGTAAGCAACTTGAATGACTTCTAAGCAAACTCTAAGTATTACCTGCCTGCTCCCCAGTCCTTAGGGTAAGGACTCCCAGGGTCTTCCTACTGCCCGAAACTCTGCTCAGTGATGCTCTCTGGTTTGTCCTTCTCAGAGGGCTCAATGTCATCTCCATTTTCTGTCCTCCCCCATTAAATTCTACTTTTTTTTTAACTGTAGGTCATCATCTCAGCTGAGTTTTTATGAGCAGGATCATTTGGAACTAAGACAGGGTCTTATGCAGATGACTGACAGTCCACAGCCCTTCCAGAAGGCTCTAAGGCCTCAAAGGAAAATCTTTGTTAACCAAACTGTCTTTTTAGAGGTGGAATTTCAGCCAATGTGCCAAAGAGAAGTAAAACAGGACAAAGGAGGGAAAAAGCATTTGAACTCTTCCTTAAGACTTTCTGACCTGAAGAGGAAGTAGGGGTCGGAGCCAGAGTGCCTCTGTGATCTGTACTAAAGATAAGGGCATGGACATGTTCAAGGATATTTTTATTTCTGGTTTATGAATTTATTCATAGAAAAAAATCTTACCAATGCTTAGTATCCGTAAATGGCCATGATATTTAACTAAGAATGGTCCTTTAACTTTCGCATAAAAAGGAAAATTAGATGAAGACAGATGAAGATTCAAAGAACCATACATTTGGCAATCCTTCCTCACCCCAGATTAGCTCTCCTGACACTGTCCAGCTCATAAAACACACCGGTGGCCTGGAATGAGCAATTCCTCACTGACCAGCACTCAACCATGCAAATGTCTGAAGAGAAAAAGAGTTCTTTCCTCTGACTTGAAACTTATTTAGTTGAGATTTTTCTCACCAGAGTCCTTGTATTATTTTTCCCCCATGGGCAACTGCCCCTTAATTAATCCCATTTCCCCCAGTTCTAGCTTGTCCGAGCAGCTGAGCAAACAAAGATGCAGGCGGCCATTTTAATGTGCTTCCTCTCCCAGACCCTCTGGGATGGGTGGGCTGTTCATCTTGTCCATAAACAGGAGCCTGGATGGGCCCGGAGAAAGCAAGCAACCAGGGACCTCTGTCAGGATTAATTTTAATAGACTGCAGGCTGCCGCCCAGGAACCATAACCCAGCAAATGACTTTAAATTACTATTTGCTGATAAAAAGGGAGATAGGAGGCGAGCATTCAGTCCGGCATCTCGGTTTGGATAACTAATGCTAGGATTTACTTTCCTACTGGATTGCCTCTTTACAACCCAAACCCTGGGGTAGATGAGGAAAGCAGCTCAGTGTCCTAATCTCAGGGAAATTAGCTGGGGGGGAAATGTGTCATTTTATAGAAGTTCTCAACTTTAGAGCTGGACCAGAAATGACTCTACCCTAATTCCTATGGACCTAGGGTCCTCTATGTTTCAGAGCTCTTTGGTGTTCTCACCTCCTTTCCTATGCCTTTGTCCCCAGTTAGCCATGACCATGCCATTTTATAAAGCTCTTCTATTTTGGTTAAACAATAACAATTTCTGTAATGATCTGTCCTGTCCCTTTAAGAGACAAGCCCCACCCACTCCCTCCCCTGTCCGCTGAGGCAGGCAGATCTTCCTGCTTGTAGCCCTTTTCTATCTCCCTCTAGAAGAGGCAGCTTCTATCTCTTCCCACTTCTCCCCTTACCCCTTCTCTTTCTGTTTCTCTCCCCCCCCATCTCTCTGCTCTTCTCCCCTTCTCCCTTTCCCCTCCATTAACACTAAATAAATATCTGACCTCAGTCTGCATGGTGTGCCTATCCATGTCTCTGTTTCTCGTCTGCAGCAGGTGGCTCCCTCCCCCGGACCAGTCACCTTTGGAGACCTGTGGCATGGTCTCATGCACCATCCATGCCTGGGTCTGGCTGCTCTCAGGACCCGAGTGGAGGGGCACTATCTTTTCTGGGAACATGAAGCTAGTCTGGGTTTTTGATTTTAAAACACCCTGCCAGGAAATTCCTTCTTGTTTCTTTGAGAATAAGGGGTGAGGGTCTCACACCAGTCACCTGACATTCTTCAGTTCACCTTCTTTCCCTAGTTATCCCTAGCAGTGATCTCGAAGGCCAAAACAAAACAAAACAAACAACCTGCTTCCTTCTCTCTCCTTGTTAGGTCTCAAACCCAGGAGAAGTCTCCCTCAGTATCCCTCACCTGACTGATCAGTACCCTAAACCTCTCCCTCCTTCAGTCTGATTGTTATGATTCCAGCCACAATATGGCTGACACTTCTGGGTTCCAGGGCCACTCACGGACAAGCCCTCAGTCATGACCCACGTTGGGCATGGTTGCATCATCTACCGCCACCTCACTGACCTCATTAGGCCTGCACACACACACACACACACCTACACACACCCTTAGTAAACTCCTAAGTGGGTTTGTTGTACGTTTCGTGTTTCCTTCTCACTCGAGCCAGGTAATCAATTTCACTGATGTCTGTAGAGCTCAGCCATTTTGCCTATACTGCTCTCCTGGTCTCTTGGCCTTGGCTATCTCCCTTGGTCAGTGATACCTCTCTTGCTCTTCCTCTCCCCCCCCCCCCCCGCCCGACCCCTTCAAGGTGCAGTTTAGCCTGGATTCTCCCTTCTGCCTGTTTCTCCCTCATGTCAACAATGAAAATCTCCAGGCTTTAGGAGTAGCTATGTCTTCCTTCTTTTATTTCATTTTTTTTCATTTATCTGGTACTGAAACCATGGGGCAGGGGGTGGGGGTGGGGGGCAATAAATGAGCTTCCTTCCAAGAAAATCAGCCTCTCCAAACCGTGCTGTGGATTTAACTCTCCTAAGGTATATGTAAATCATTTGTTTCTGCTGGCTTCTGCCACCCCCACATTTGATTCCAAATTCTAGAGTCTACCTCTTCAGTGGCTTCTTGCCTCTACCCACTCTATCTGTCTCTCTGCCTACTTGGTAAGTGTCCTTTCTCTGGCTCCTGGAGCCTGCTACACCCTCTGGGATGTCCATCACCTGGGCACCTCTCTGTGTCCCTGACTCCTGGACCCTGCAATGCCCTCTGGGGCACCCATCACTGGGTTCTCTCTCTCTCTCTCTCTCTCTCTCTCTCTCTCTCTGGCTTCCAGCCCCCACCATACCCTCCAGGGCCTCACCACTTGGGCAACTCTCTATTTACTAAGCCTGCAGCTTCTCCATGCCCTCATGGCCTCTAAAATATTGGAACCCTCTCTCGGGAAGGATACTTGCTTGTCCTCGCTTATTGCTCATGTTTACACTGCTCACTGACATTCAGCTTCCTCTTGGAGCATATTGGAACTCTCTCCATGGCAGAGAGAGTTTGTTTCCACGACCCTTCCTCCTTTCTCCTTGGACTCAATTCCTTCTTCAGACTCAGAGGTTTTATTAAAGTCTCACTGTCTTACTTCAAATGGCTTGGCTTCAGTAGAGCTCAACGGGCCAAAGATGCCATACTCGAGTTCCAAATTTTTACAGATTGTAACAACTTCTGTCACCGCACAAGCAAATGACCCTAAAGTCTCCTATCTCTAAGGATTTTCAACTTTCCACTCTTGAAATTTTTTTTTATCTATGATTTCTCTCTACTCTGCTCTCAAGAAATCTTTTAAGGCTATTGTATAAGATTTGTAAGTTCATTGGGTGTGGCTAAATAATCTGTAAAATCTGTAATGAAAATTGGCTTAAAACTTATAACAAAAAGGCTGATAATTAAAAACCTTTATATACATAGGTAATTTTAATTTGCTACAACATACCATAGATGTGATTCAACTTCTGTTTAGAATATATACACATATGTAACTTGGATTCAACTCTTGTTTAAGAAAATAGATGTTTTAAAATAGCAACCATGTGACTTATCTCCATCTCACCTGATAACTTCATCAGGATAAAAGAAAGCATGTGGCTGGCAGTCATCTTTACTAAAGTCAAAGGTTACATGCCATGTGACTATATGACCATCTTGATTAAGGTGACCACATGGCATAAAGCAACTAAAACATCTTAGTCCTAGTGAGCTCCATGCTTATTGTTGTATTTCCGTTTTAGACTGAGGAGACAGCAGCAAGTCTCCAAACTATCTTGGATAAGGGTCATTAAATATAATCAAGGTTTATAAATTACTAAGATTACCAAGGTCTACTCAAATTAACAAAAACCAATTTAAAACTGCACGTCTAACTACTTATATCTTTGCTAACTGTGTTCAACACCAGGCTTCTAGAAATTGTAGAATAAGAAACAACATTAGAATCAGAAAAGCAAAGTTCCCAGTCTCCCTATGAACTGTATTTATGGTTTAAAGTTTTATTTTGATACTGAAGGATCTTCAATTAAATCTTCAACTCAATATTTTTAAAGGCAGACGCTTAGTAGGAATAAAGCTATAAAATTCTGATCTTTTAAAAACTACTAACTTATAAACTGTTACATGATTCATTTGAAGACAAGCTTTAGTTAGCCTCCTGTATGTGTTTTTAAGGTTAAGTCTAAAACAAGTAACTAAAAACAAAGCTTATTTAACTCAGGTGCACCTATAGATTATGGTCCTCAAACTCTTCAGCGATCTGCTGAATATGACCTTTAAACTGTTTATGAAAAAAGCTTTCGGGGGCTGGAGAGATGGCTCAGTGGTTAAGAGCATTGCTTGCTCTTCCAAAGGTCCTGAGCTCAATTCCCAGCAACCACATGGTGGGTCACAACCATCTGTAATGAGGTCTGGTGCCCTCTTCTGGCCTGTAGGCATACATGTAGACAGACTATTGTATATATAATAAATAAATAAATATAAAAAATCATGTAAGCTTCATGAAGTCAACTTGGATCTATCCTTTGTAGGTCCAACGAACTCAGATAAGTACTGCTAAGTTTCCCCACCTGCCTATTCCTGAGGGAGGGATCTCTCTTCCCTGGTCTTGGGACTTCCCTCTCCTAACTAGCAGGACTGTAGACATGGAAGTTTCAAATATACACCCCAAATTTCCCCCCAAACTCTTTACCTTTTGTCCCGAGACAATATCTGTCCCAGCCTATATATAAGTAGGCACTGAGCTCTCTGGAGCTCTCACTAGAGATGCCCCTGGGAGGTTTTTCTGAAATAAAGCATATACTCTTGTTCACTCATCCCCTTGTCTTTCTTTTCTTACATCAGTCTCTTCCCATTCTTTTTTCCTTTTCTCACTGTTTTCCTCATACCTCCATTCTAGTTCCCCGTTCCCTCTCTTACTCTCTCCTACCTGAATGTGTGAGGCTGTGACAGGGAAGAGGGTGAGAGTGGCCAATAGATAGAAAATCAGGAAGGTCAGAAGTTTGTGTCAAGCCTGTCAAGTTGACAATATTAACTAAAACACCATAAAAATGTTTAGTGCAAGTTCTGTGCAATTTCTTAAGTGTATCTAAGCCAGGGCACTTGGGCAAAGGGCTAGAGCCTAAAATCTTAAAAGCAAACTGAGAGAAAAACCAACTGATGAGGGAGAGGTGGGAAAACTGGTGCTCATATACATTGCCTGTGGAGTGAAAAATGATAGGGACACTTTGGAAACAGTTTGGCGGCTTCTTAGAAGTTAAACATTCACTACCCCAAGGCTTCTTAAGAGGCTAAACATTCATTTACCCCATATTGAAGCAGTATAGAAAGATGGGGGAAAATATGGGGACATGCGAAGGGAAGGGATCCTCTCACCCTGGAGTTTGTTAAAGTCTCGTGCCAGCTCAGAAGCAAGCACTCTAGCACACTTGCTACAAAGGCTGTACCAGAGAGAATATCCCTTTCATTGGGAATGACTTTATGCTAAAATAGCCATAAACCAGGCTTAAGCTCTCTGAACATGTTTGACTTTGAGCAGGTCTTTACATTTTCTGCGAATCTCAAACAAGACTTCAATTCTGTTTACAGTGAAGGTGCCCTACCTTCCTGCATCCCTCTGGTCTATATTTTTACCCAAACAATTGTAGTCTTGTCAGTGCATGTGAGGGGGCACAGTAAAGAAACTTTCAACATTACTGTTCCATTATTAGAGGCAAGGTTTTTTATTGAGAATGAGAGAGAGAGAGAGAGAGAGAGAGAGAGAGAGAGAGAGAGAGAGAGAGAGAGAACTATCCAGAGAAAAAGCAGACTGAACATGTCCAGGGTTAGGGATGTAGCGGGGTGGGGGGTGTAGAATAATGGAAATAGCAACAGATAGATCATAGTGAGAGAGTGCTAGAGAAGCCTGGGGTGACTAAATCATGCGGATTATAAATAGGGCAAGTAGGTGTGTGTGTGTGTACTCCTTCTGGGGATGGAAAGTCCTTTTCACAAGTTCTTGAAAAATGCTGGCTTTTATCTAACCACCAGAAATCCTTCTATAGTCCATCTTGAGTTCATTTCTGGATATATGGACTTCCTGAGAGCTAACAGTCAGGAACCACACCCTGTGGTCTCTTTTAGCTTTCTTAGCAATGCTACAAAGATAATAGCTTCAAAACCCATCAAGTATAAGTACAGTAAAAACAACGAATGGCAACTCTCCCTCGAGAAGCCCATGTCCGCATCTGGGATTGTCATACATTCTGTCCGAGCACCTCTCTTAACACTCCTAATTAAGCCTATATTAAAATAGTTTTATTAGCCTCCTACTCTGCTAGTCCTGAATATTTTCTGCATTAAAGCTACAAACCGTGTTTTGGCCTGAGTTGAAGTCCTTAAAAGATTAGAGGAACTTCTCAGGCTGTGGAGGGCAACAGAATGATGCTGTTCTTCCATCCTGTCCCCTTTGGTAATATGGCCTAATAAGTCTGTGCTTATGAAAAATGAAAGTTTATGTTGACATGAACACCTATACAAAAATATTGACAGTGATTTATGACCAATAATAACTGAAAACAACTCAAATATCCTTCAGCATAAACAAACTCATACAGTGCAGTACTACTTAGCAATATAAAAAGCATTGGCATAGATGAACCTCAAGATCATTAAACGTTAATAAATCCAGAATCAGAAATTATCAAACTATTTTTCAGAAAGGTTCTTTGCAAGCCCCTTCCGAACATTAGCAGTCTATAAGAATCTCACTTGTTCTTCATTTTTTTTCTAAGTTGACACAGTCAATCTTTCTAATTTCTGATAGTCTGACTTGGTCAAATAACCAAATCTTGTTTTGTCTGAAACAGGGTCTCATTATGTAGCTTCGAACTCACTGTGTAGATCAGGCTGGTCTTGAACTCATGGAAATAACCCTACCTCTGCCTCCCAAATGCTGAGATTATAGGCATGAACCACCACGCCTAGCTATATTGTATTCATAATATGCACTTTATTATGACTAGTTATATTGGTCATTCATTACTTTTTAAAGATTTATTAAGTTTAGATTGTGTGTGTACATGCGAACCAGGTGCCTGCAGAAGTCAGAGAAGGTTGTGAGATGCTCCGCGGTGCAGTTAAAGGCAATTGTGAGCTACTCAACAGGGGTGCTGGTATCCAAGCTCTGGTCCTCTGCAAGAACACTTTGCACTCTTAACTACCGAGCCATCTCTACAACCCCGTCATTTATTTTTACTGTGGTTATTGTTCATTCAGAAATCCCTGCGAAATGTTTGTCCAAAAATTGTATTGCTTAATTTTAGATGAGACAGTCTATTACTTCTGCCATATTTTACTTACTAGAAGTGAGTCAGTAGGTCTTTGGAGTGGGAGTCCCATACTTTCTCAAATCGCAGGCGAAAAACCAGTAAAGCAAAAGACACACACCCCGCGAAAGCCCGCCAAACCCGTGTCTGCGGTGATGTAACTTCCGCCCCTGCGCGCTTCCCCGGGCGCCCCCTGCTCCTGGCGCTGTCCGTTTCCGGCATTTCCAGAAAACTCCGTTCGGCTGGAAGAAGCCGCGCTCTTCCGGGAAAATGGCGACTCCCGCTCCCGCACCAGAGTCGCCGCCGGCCGCGGAGCCTGCGCCCGCTGTGGGCCCCGCCGCGGAACCCTGCCCGCCGCGCCAGCCGCAGCCCGTGCACAATGTTCTCGCTGCCCCGCGGCTTCGAGCCCCCAGCTCCCGAGGACTTGGGGCAGCGGAGTTCGGCGGAGCTGCGGGAGAGGTTGAGGCGCCAGGAGAGACTTTTGCGCAACGAGTAAGCAGTGGCCCGGGGGCGGGGGGGGGGGGGGTCGCGGAAGCCGGCGATCGGGATGGGGATCAAGGACTAGGCCCTCGGGGGTCGGGATCCAGGACCAGCCCCTCGCTCCCCACTGCGGCCTTTTGGGCGAAGGTGACCTTGCGTGCTCAGGCCTCCTGGCCAGGCCCGTACTGCGCGCGGCGCGCCTCCATGCTGCCTGGCCCTCACTAGGCAGCAGTGCCTGCTTGATTCCGTGTTCCCACAACGGCTTTGAGAGAGTCTGGGTACCCAATCCTCCTGAGCAGAACGTGTTGATTCCCCCTTCTCCATCTAGAGCCCCACATTTTCCCAAACCAAAGGAGATGGGAGAACGAGCTGTAAAGAGTGGCCAATTAGGCCTGGAAAGTTTCCCCTGTAAACGGGTAGATGACGATAGCTGTTTTTTGGTTTGTTTTTTTTTTTTTGAAAGGCAGCTTTGTTCTGGAAAGGAATTGAAGTAATAAGAGGCAAAAGACACCAAAAGGATAATTTTCTAGAGATTTTCAGCAAGGGGGAAAGGGAACTATGAAGGCAGCCGAGGGACTGGGAAGACTAAGTGCTGGTGGAATAATTTGGAGATAAATATGTATTCATAGTTAACAGGTGGCTTAAGTTTCGGGGAGCCACAAAGGATAATGAGAAAATTGGGAGAGAGGAATGGATTCAAGGTTATTTATTTATTTATTTTTATTTCGGGTCTATTTAGTTGAGGGGAATAATGGCAGACGTTTAGTTAGTTAAAAGCCAAACTGATGGAATCCTGACAAATGGGCGCCGGGCTCGAAGGGGAGAAGGCTGGAAAAGCAGAGGACGCTGAGGTGCAGAGAGGCATTAATACCGTTGAAAACGTCCTTAAGAATGCGTGGTATGCCGATGAATAGAGGACCTAAGAGGGCTCCATTTGTTACGTAACCAAAGAAAAGAACCAGAAAGGGAATTTCACTGAGCGCAAGGAGCCAGTGATCACTTTGCAGGATGGGTTCCTACTCGAGACAGGTAGATGGGCTGTTAATATTAGCAATAAATTTACCTTTTGATCATGGGACCTCTTTGTGTGTTTGTGTGGTATGTGCGCGCGCGTGTGTGGTTTTTCCGACACAGGGTTTCTCTGTAGCTTTGGAGGCTGTCTCTTATAAACCAGGCTGGCTTCGAACTCACAAAGATTCGCCTGCCTCTGCCTCCAGAGTGCTGGGATTAAAGGCGTGTGCCACCACTGTCCTGCTGATCATGGGACATTTTTAAATTCTTCTTGTTTGTTTGTTGTTTGTGTGTGTGTGTTTTGTGTTTTTGAGACAGTGTTTCTCTGTGTAGCTTTGGAACCTGTCCTTGAACTCGCTCTGGCCCAGCCTGGCCTTGAACTCACAGAGATTTGCCTGCCTCTGCCTCTTGAGTGCTGGGATTAAAGGCTGGCTCAGTTTTAGATTCTTTATGATTTACTGGGCATCCCTAAGAGATCCTGTTTGTGTATACTGAATCTAGAACATTACCGATTTATCAGAAACAACTAAGCAGTCTTTCAAACACAAAAACACGCAAGTCCATCTTCCTTTGTAAGATAGTGATGTCGTCCCATTATGTGACCTCTGTGAAACCTGATGTACTCTCCTTTCCCGACAGAAATGGCAAACTGTGCCTTTGACCCAAAAGAGTGGCCTCATTCAGAGATCATGTTTTTTTGTTTGTTTTAAATCACTGGTCTTTATTTTTATTATACTGGTTGACTGTCTGTTTTTCTAAATGCTTAATAACAGACTTTCATATTTTTAGGGGGCTCAGAATAAATGTGTGCGTGTGCAGAGACGGATTTCAGGTGTTTCTTATTCGTGCCTCAGGTAGTTTTGTGCTGTGTTCTTTATAGCTTGGGTTTTGACTGCATCTCAACATATGGTCGGGTGTATAACTTTCCATGGGGCAGTCGATGACTGGGCTTGAAGAATTTCAGATTTTAGCTTAGTAAGATTCAACTTTTATTTCTGAAATAATTACCCATTCAAAGCACTCCCTTGATTGGGGGAGCATAAGAATAATTTTATTCATTTGATTCCTCCTGTCTTTTCTTCGAGGATTACATTTGTCTTTTAAATACTGTGTTTTCATGTTTAAAAACATGGCTCTAATGTGTACATGTTGGTTTCTTTTTTGCACTTGACAGAAAATTCATTTGCAAATTGCCCGACAAAGGTAAAAAGATCTCAGACACCATCGCCAAACTGAAAGCTGCCATTGCAGAACACGAAGAGGTTAGAGCGAGAAGTGAACTGTTTCATCCTGTTAGTGTAGACTGTAAGCTAAGGCAAAAAGCAGCCACAAGAGTCGATACCGACGTAGACAAGGCCCAGAATTCTGACCTGATGCTTGATACTTCATCATTAGTTCCTGACTGTTCCTCTGTAGACAAATCATTCAGAACAACCTCAGAAACACAAGGACCTGCACATCTCACTCCCAGAGGCAACGAAGAGACTTTGGAGGCTGGCTGCACAGTGAACCCGGGTGCAGCTCCCGGCAGCAAAGCCAGGGCACCCTCATCTGAAGTTAACGAACATCTCCCCCAACGCCCTGTTTCAAGTCAAGCGGAAGACATTTCCAGCGGCATTGACAGTCTGTTTCTCACTAAGTTGCAAAAGATCACAATTGCAGACCAGAGTGAGCCCTCAGAAGAAAACACCAGCACTGAAAACGTGCCAGGGCTCCAGAGCGAGACTCCTAAGAGGCCTCATTACATGGAAGTGCTAGAAATGCGAGCCAAAAACCCAGTGCCCCCTCCTCATAAGTTTAAGACCAATGTGTAAGTGTCAGGAACAGGCTTGCTCTGGGAATGTGTGTGCTGTGAGGGGTGTAAGCAGGAGTGAGCAGACTGAAATAGACCAGCATGGCTCGACGGCAGGACTGTTTTTGGGAAAATGTTAGTTTTGAAGGCAAGTTATTAACAGGGTTTTAAGAAGCAGATGGGGAATAGTGTGTATCAAGATACTTAGCCAGTGTTTCATAATAAACACAGTGGGAGGGCAGATGGATCATGACTTTTTTTGGTACCATTTGCTATGTGCAGCTCCCCCTCAACTGTGTTGTAAGCCGAGAGAAGCAATTGCAGGAACTAATGGGCTCCTCATCAGCAAAAACAAAACACAATGAAGCGAGTTCACTACAAGTAGACAGCAGAGCGGTGGGGCAGGGTGATGTAAAGATTTTCCTTCTTGAAGAGGCTGGGAGCTAGAGAGCCACTCAAGGTTTCCAAATTTGGGAGAAACGTTAAACTAGGTGATAGTAGTTCCCAGGGAAGGGAAGCTAAAAGGATTTTTTTAAAAAAAAAATTAACTAAAAATAGATTGGTGGAAATGGGGGAGAAAAATCTTGCATTTAAGTTCTTTGCTATAATGTTTCTGAGAAAAAAACGAGTTCTTTGAGGAGAAAGGAATTGTGTTTGTAGCATTTAGGCCAACTGTGCAGGGTAATTGCCCATCTTGACATACGTAGGTGGTGCCAGACACAAGGGGAACTGGCATTTTCTTAGAAAGCTTCCAAAACCAACATCATGTTTGTTCTTGCAAAGACTTTAATCCTACTCCACTAACTATCATTTTAACCTTCAGTGGTTTCTTCTGTTTAGAAACAAGGTCCTGGTACATTAATTTTTAGCTAGAAAAATAGCCTTTGATAAAGGTGTCTTGAAGGAGTCTCGTCTTCGGTGCCCAGCCCCCGTCTTCCTAGGAGGTCACATTGGAAGGCCACGGTGTCAAAGAGTAAGGTGGCCCAGTCATGGCCTTGTGGCTAGAAATAGGGAAGGTGAGGAATGAGCAGTGAGGGCCACCAGGATTGGTGAGTTGGAGAGTGAAGGGGCAGCCTGTGCATGAAAGAGACCAAGAGAGGCTGCATCTGACCACCAATATGTGTCATTGGGCTTGTGTGTGAGTGGAGCTTTGTGTGCACAGTGAGATGGGGGTGTGCTAGTAGCAGTTCTCAACCTGGGGGTCATGACATCTTTGTGGGTGTTCGAATGACTCTTTGATAGGGGTCAAATCTGATATCCTGCATATCATATTTACATTATGATTCATAACAGCAAAATTCCAGTTATGAAGTAGCAATGAAATAATTTTATGGTTGGGGATCGCCACAGGAGGAACTATATTAAAGGGTTGCAGCATTAGGAAGGTTGAGAACCCCTGCTAGTTTCTCTGACTTTTCTTTTTCTGATCTGTGTACTATCTGGATATTAGAGACTGCCTCATCTGCTCACAGCTCTGCAGAACTTGCTATGTACATGGCCAGTTAGCTATAAAACAGTACCTGAGTGTTCAGTGACATCTCAGGTTCATTTACAGTGCAGAATGCCAGTTTCTTCTGAGACTTACTCATTCATGAAGTTAATAGTGACAGCACTGTCTCATACATGACCACCCCATCCCTTCTACCATCTCCTGTCCACAGTGATTCTTCAATCTTTGAAGGAGAAGGTTCTCATTTCTGGGGCTATAATTGTCAGTTCCTCCCTCGAGCCTCCACCTCCAACCCCTCCCTTTTCTTCAGAACTGGTCAGTCTGTCAGTGCCTATTATATATTCCACAGGAATAGTACCACGTTTACTTCCTTTGACTAGGCATTAAGCTCTTTTACAGTGTTCTCTGGGTGAACGGAAGGGGCGTGTAAGGTGTGAGGAGGAGAGGCAGGAATCTACATGTACCCATTGTCAGCACTGAACATGGACAGACTTCATTCTTTACCCTACAGAAGCAGTAGGCTTCTGGGCTAAAGACCATCTTTGGCCCGTGCATTGATTGTGCCTGCTCTTCCTTTCTCAGGTTACCCACTCAGCAGAGTGACTCACCAGGTCATTGTCAGAGGGGTGAATCTCCTGCTTCCTCAGAAGAGCAGCGACGCAGGGCTAGGCAGCATCTTGATGACATCACAGCAGCACGCCTCCTTCCGCTCCACCACCTACCTGCACAGCTGCTCTCCATAGAAGAGTCACTGGCCCTGCAGAAAGAACAGAAGCAAAATTACGAGGTAGTTCTGGAGTCTTGGGTTTTTCTTGTCTGTGTTGGCTACTGCTTCAGGAGTCAGAAATTACCCTGGCTGAATAGAAGGATCAGGTTTTAGAGATGTGCTACTAGTTTTCAGTCACAAAGTTGCTAGAACTATAGGAAACTTTAGTAGTAATTCGCCAGTAGACCCAGGGAGAGGATTGGAGTGATGTGAATCAACCTGCTGCTGCTGCTGCTGGGACAGCATATGTCCCTCTCCCATGCGGCATTGTCTCAGTGACCTGCCTAGGGAGACAGTTCTAGTTCCATCTCCCACAGTGCAGGAGCCAGCCCAGAAGGACAGGAGATCATGCTGGGTTGCCAGCTGCTGGTGGGGTGCTTGAGACGATTATTCATGGCCCTTCCTACTTCGGGTCTTACTCAGTTGTATATAGCACTGTGTTTTGCATATAACATTGAAAATGGATATTAAGGTGTGGTGGTGTACACCGATAGTTCTGTCACTTTAATTCTAGCAGTTGGGAGGTGAAGGCAGCCAGATCTCTTTGAATTTGAGGCTAGCCTGGTCTACACAGCAAATAAATGGTGAGACCTTGTCTATAAATAAAATGTATAATACTGATATAGTTTGTTCAGATTAGCAGGATGGGAGAAATAAGTGTGGAGATTAGTTATGGTTAGATTATAACATTCTGAGTTTCTGGGAAAGAAAGAGTTCCCCTCGTCTCCTGAACTATTTAGTTGGATTTTAGTCAGGTTCCTGCATCTTCTAAAGTCAAACTAGCTTTGACTCTGCTTGGCTTTTCCTAAACATTCAGCTGGCATGGATCTTTACAGCCCTTTGGCCCTTTGTGTTTCTTTTCTCACTGCATTAAAATTAGTATCAGATCCAACTGCTGTGCTGGAGGAGTGGCCTTTGAATTGTCTCTAGGGGTAGTTTAAATACCTGTCTTGAGATATTTTTAGGTTGAACCCTTCTGAAATGGGTTGGCTTGACAGAATAGTAGTAGTAGATACCACTTATGCCTACCCATGTTTGTGGGCTGAGGTAAGGGGCTGTTGACTTTCTGGAAGTGGGGGCGGGGGGTGTCAGGTGAATCAGAGATGAGCCCTGAGGCCTACCAGCAGTTGGTGGTAATTCTTATGTATGGAAAAGTCCACTGCCAGTCTGAAACTTACCTGGACCTTCTTGAGTGTTAATTTCTGTAAAACTTACCAAGGAGCAGTCAGCATGCAGCATTAATGCTTGGCTTTTTGTGTGTGTGTGTGCCTTTGAGGTATACTCTTCAAACCTAGACAACATGATTTCATCTAGAGAAGAAAGTCTTGTCCGATGGAGACGTTGGCACCACGTTGGTGATCTCTAATATAGGCAGCTGGTTCAGTGTGTACGCATACTTAGTATATCTGTCTGTTCCTAGCTGCCGTAGTGCTAATTTGATTTCTCAGTTTCTTGTGCAGAAGTAAGCTGTTTCAACTGCAGCATGGCTTGTTAGTGGAACTCACTAGCACCTGCAGCAGGCTGACAACTCTCAGACACATCACCTCATGTCTGACAGGACACAACTGTCAACTTCCTGTATAAGCTCCTTTTCCCCAGGTCATATTGAAATATTGTAAGGGAAGCTGTACACGCGTAACCTGGGCTTTGTTCTTATTTTCAAGGAGATGCAGGCAAAGCTCGCAGCACAGAAACTAGCTGAGAGACTGAATATTAAAATGCAGAGCTACAATCCAGAAGGGGAGTCTTCAGGGAGATACCGAGAAGTGAGGGATGAAGATGATGCCCAGTCCTCGGATGAATTCTGAAGATGACCACCGGGCGAACTCTGAACCTGACTGTTGAGCCGCCATTGCCTCATAGCAAACTTCCTAACAAGTATCAAGATCAGTGTCAGACCTTGTTGAGGGACAACAGTTTTTAAAGTTACACAAAGGTAGCTACAAATAAGAACCCAGCTTGTCTTTCCGAAGATGATCTTCATGTGCTTGAACAGTTTCATATTTGACATTGTGTTTGACCGTATTGTATTACAGTTTTGCAGTATGTTGTGCATTGGTCTGATACTTTAGTGTGAGTAGAGCACACTTTTCTTTAAGATAGCTGCTTTCTCCTTATTCTTACTCTTATCAGATAGCATTGCTTATATCCCTTCTGGTGAAATACTTAGTTTTCCCAGGCACCTAAAATCAGTTAGGAAGACCTGGTTCCCTTTCTTGAGAAATGAAGGGAGCAATCTAGAGAATGGTACGCATGCTTGCATGGAGTTCCTGAGATGCTGGTGTGAAATACTGTGGAAGACACTCAGATTTTACAACAATGTTTATTTGCTGCTCCTGTCTTCTTTTGGGGTGACCGCTATCTTCCTGTGATGAAGATGGAGCACCTTGAGGAGGTGCTGGATGGGGAGGGTCTTCTGAGCTGGTGTGAGGAGCTGCTCTTGGCTTCCTCCGGCGCCTTGCTGTCTTTGATGATAGGTCCATGTACAGGGCGCTCATGTTTGGTCAGGAAACTTGTTTTTCTGAGAGTTGCGGTTGAATTGTCGTATATTGCTTTTTTCCTTTTTAAACCCAAAGAGGTGTTTATAGGCTGCAGAAACCTCAGTCTCTTGTATGTATACATTTGTGTTGTTTAGAATGATCATATGATCATCTCCAGCAAAGATAACGATATGTTATCAAAAAACCTTTGTCTATTATGTGGAACCTGTAAAGGAGAAATAAAATACCAATCAGAGCAACTCACATGCTAATGGTTTGTGGTACTTGTTTGAAGTTTACTTCTTTAAAAGCTATGTTTGTACATGAAAATGGACTGAAAGCATTCAGGTCAGATACACATGTGACGGTTCCATAGTGGATGCTTCTAGCTGAAATAAGTACTTTCCATATCTCTCCCACTAAGAAAAGGCTGCAGTAAGAACTAGACAGAATCTGTGGTTTTAAAACTACTAATAGATGGTTTGACATTCTTTATAGAGTGAACTAGCGTTTCTGGGTGGTTGGTAAAGGAGAGCTCATGCACATGCATGAAGTTGCCAAGTCCATCCCTGTGAGCTGACATTCATTCCATCTGCTAATATTTGAGTGTTCATTCCTTGATATCCTTAACTACACAGTCATTTTATGCATATTCTCAGTGTGTTTCGCTTTGCTAACATTTTCCTGTGTTAAATATTTCATATCTCAGCCACAAAATGCTTTTCATGGCTGCTCCATAGCTCTTTAAACAATTGCATATTTCACTAAGTATAGTATAATCAGTGAATGGTGATGGGACCAACACCTCAGAAGGTCCTCACATCTGCTTATTCCCAGACTTTTTCTAGAAATGAACTTGTTTTCCCATGATGCTGGGGTTGAACCTAGGGCCCAGCACAGGCTGAGCCTATGTTCTACCACTGATGTGTATCACCAGCCTCAGCTGACTTCAGTTTTTAAAATATTTATTTATTAAATGTATTTATTTATTATGTATAGTGTTCTGTCGACATGTGTGCCTGCATGTCAGAAGAGGGCACCTTATCTTAATATAGATGGTTGTGAGCCACCATGTCGGTGCTGGGAATTGAACTCAGGACCTCTGGAAGAGCAGCCAGTGCTCTTAACCTCTGAGCTCTCTCTCAACTTCATTTTTGAGACAAGGTCTCCCCAAGTTACTCGGGTTGAGCTTTTCTCCTGTTTCCACCTCTGGGAAGTTGGGGTGACAGTCTGCACCCTCAGTCACAGCTTAGAAGTGAAGCTTCTAAGTGAGAATGCAGGTCAGTTTTTGAGGATCTTCATGTGTGTTACTGCAGAGATTATTTATAGTCTTACTAGAAATAAGCATAATTAAAATCTCTTAAAAAGAGATTTGCAAATTGAATAATTGCTGAAAAGGGCTACATTTAAAATGCGTGTTTCTGAATGAAGTGGGTTTTTTTTTTTTAATGTTACTGGCTTACTAGGCAAGTGACTGCTCCTCTTTGAAGCACTTGTCTGAGAATGGCTTTATCCATATGTTTGCAATCTTTTGGACAGTTTGCCCCCTTTCCTTGGCTTCTCACTTTTCACCCTTGGTCATGCAATTATTTTTTTAGTGAACCTAAAAAATTTGCCTTTTAATATAGTTTATGATGTTTATCTTGGCTTTATCCAGAAGTCTGCCTTTGCTTGTATACTTCAAAGAACTTGTTTTTATGTCATCTCCGCGCTCCCATTGTGGTGTCCCCATCCCTCTCCCATCCCCCTCCTATCTCCTGTATGTTGTGTGCTATGCCCATGTCATTGCGTGTCGTTGTCCTCCTCCTCCCCCCACTATGTAGCTCTTACTGTCCTGAAACTCACTACATAACCAGGCTGCCCTCGAACTCAAGAGATGGTTGTGGGTGTTGGAATAGAACTGGTATCCTTTGCAAGAGCAGTATGGGGTCTTCACTGCTGAGCCGTCTCTCCAGTCCCTTTATTCATTTTTTATAGTTAACCTTTCACTGGGAAGGAATTTTAATTTTTGTTTCCATATATCAACTCATTTAGTCTGTACAACTTTGGGGTGAAAGCAATATTGGCGCCATATCAGATTTCATCTACCCGTGGGCACCGGGTGAGGGAAGAGCTGCATGTCGGTGCTTGCAGAATATTTAATCATTGGTTCAGTATCAGAAACCACTGTGCTTTTTAAGGCTGCTTTCAGGGGATAGTACAGTCCTATAAAAGTGCTTTTTATTTCTTGAGCTTATTTCTTGGCCTTTAATATTTTCAAACTGTTCATTATGCCTTTAATTGGTATTAATACTCAGTAGAACAAGTCCTTCTCTTTAAGTTCTGTGATACAACCTACAGAAAATTACATAAAATATGATCAGTTTAATAGATAAAGCAACAACTATGACCAAAGCAGATACAGAGAAGCTGCTCCCAGCCCTCCCCACCTTTCCGCATGTCCACATGCTCTCCTCCCCAAAGGAGTAATTGCTGTCCTGATAATGGTAATGTCACCTAAGTCCTCTTTTGTTAGTTACCATCCATGCATGTCCACTAAGGACTGCTACAAAGATCCAGTCATTCTTTGTTGTGCCCTGCGCCTTTCACTCAACATAGTTTGGAAAATTCATCTCAGGTGGTGTGGTTAATAATTCTCATTGTGATTAATATATCGTGCTATTTCATTAGTATGTGGTTTCTTCTGTGGTTGACATTTGAGTTTGGGGTGTGGAAAGCAGTGACAGTCTCTCTGCACACCTGGACATTTTTGGTTTTGTTTTGAGACAGAGTCTCACTCTAGCCTGGCTAGCCTGCCTGGAACTCACTGTATAGACTAGAGTTGAACTAGAGATAGGCCTGCCTTTGCCTTCCCATGGCTTGCATTAGAAGTATGTGCCACCATGCCTGACTTCTTACACATTTTATAGAATGTAATTCAGGAGTAGAGTTGTTGGGTTATGATGTCTGCCTGCATTTAACGTGTGTGTGTGTGTGTGTGTGTGTGTGTGTGTGTGTGTGTGTGTGGCTTTTCAAGACAGGGTTTCTCTGTGGTTTTGGAGCTTGTCCTGGAACTAGCCTGCCTCTGCCTCCCAAGTGCTGGGATAAAAGGGGTGCACCACCACCTCCTGGCTTGCCTCTAACATTTTATACTCCCATTACTTCTTGATGGTATGAGAATTCCCTTCCATTTGGCATTGCCAGATTGTAGGTTATTGTGGCTGTGTTTGTTACTTTTCTACTGTGGCGATAGAAAACTGTCAAAAAGCACCTTTGGGAGAAAGGGTTTACTTGGTTTAGTTCCAGAGGGGATGCATTTCCTATGGGGACAGGGGGTCCTGGCAGCAGGAATGTGAGGCTGCTCAATCACAAGTCATGTGCAAGAAGTGGAGTTAGCCCCCGTGACATACTTCCTCCAGCAAGGCTCCATCTCCTACAGGTTCTACCTTCCCAAACAGTGCTCTGGCCTGGGATCAAGTGTTCAAACACATGGCCCGTGGGGGGCATTTCATATCGATAACACTGGTTTTATTATTTTGCATTCCCCTAATTAGGAATGTCACACATTTAGCTCTTTTCCGAAGAGCCATTGGGATACTGTCCATTTGCATGCTGTCCACTTGGTTTATTGTGCTCTATTCGCTCTCTGCTTTCTTACTGGTGCATATACAGATGCATGGATTTAATTTTTGGTACTCAATCAAAGTACTTTGTTTAGTTATGTTATTATACATATCCTCTGCATTTTTTGGTATTTTATCCTTTTTATGGTGTATTGATAAAAAGTAATTTAATGGCAAATCTTTCTAAATTTTTTGTTTAGTGGAGGTTTTTAATTTTCTTAATGTGCATGGTTTCTTAAAAGGATTCTTTTCCTGTCCTGAACTTACCAATTTAAAGTTTTTTTTTTAACAATTTATTTTTTTATCTTGTGCATACTTTGTCTGCAGAAGTCAGAAGAGGGCATTGGTTCCTCTAGTTATGTGTCTGTTTCTGTGATAAAACACCATGACCAGGGTAGCCTAAAGAAGAATTGATTTGGGGTTATGATTTTAGATAAGAATCCATCGTGGTGGAAACAGTGACTAGAGTCCTTAACTGCAGGCATGAACAGGAGTGGACACGGGATGAGATTATGAACACTCAAGCCTGTCCTAGTGACATATTTCCTCTAGCAATACCGTACTTAAACCTCCCCAAATACTGCCACCCCACGGGAGCAAGCATTCAAATATCTGAGTTTATGGGGTACCTGTTTACTCAAACTACTCCATTCCACATGTTGGGCCACATGGTACCAACAACCGTCTTTAACTCTAGTTCCAGAGGAGTTAAGTGATGTGCGTGTGCATGTGCTTGTGAGTATGTGTGTGCATGTGTGTGTGATGTCCTCATGAGGGGGTCAGTCCCTCCTTTATGATACTGCCTTATTTCTTTGAAATACAGTCTCTCCCTGGATCTGATCCAGAGTGGATGTTTTTCTGCGAGGCTGGCATTCAGTAGGCCCTTCCTGTCTCTGGGCTCTTCAGTGCTGAAATTACGAGCATGCACAAGCTACAGCCAGCGTTCTGTGGAACTGGAATCTGAAGTCTGATTCTTATACTTGTGCATTGTGCACTCTGACCATGGGGCCATCCCTCCAAGAAAACCTCTCTGGTTAGAGAATGCTTTATACTTTGGCCTTTTGCATTAGGTCTTTATGTCACCTAGAAGATAGTAATTATAGTGTGAGGGAGAAGGTGGGACTTAGGTAGCCACTTTTCCTAGCATTGTGGAATGCACATACAGCCCTCACCTACTCCCCTGCACACTTACATGTCTGGCACTTTGTACATTTTCTCTTCAGTCTCATTAACCTATTTGTGTTAACAATATATTGCCTTAATTGCTGAAGCAAGGCCTCCTTTTCTTCATGTTGAATAGCTTTTAAAAAAGCTTTATGTATTTGAGTATTTTGCCTGGATATGTTTATATGTCCCATGTATGTTCCTGGTGCTTGAGGAGGCCAAAGAGGGCATCAGACCCCTTAGGACTAGGGTAAGAACTATTGTAAGCTGCCATATCGGCTGGGAATTACCTGGGACCATCTGTAAGAGCATCCAGTGCTCTTAACCTCTCCAGTCCCTCTTTGTTAGTTTTAAACAGATCTTTCCATTTTCATAAAAATATAGAATTTTAGGGATCAATTTGTCATGTTCCACAAACAATAACTTGGGAATACAAGCTTATTTAAAGCTCACTTAAAACGTTTGTACCCCTAACATTCTGCTGTGAAACTTGGGAGGTGGGGGTTGGCAGCACGTTTTCTCCTGAAGTCTACTGGCATTTTCATGAGGGTGCCTCCTGTTTTCCGTAATCTAGATAGAAATTGCAGAAGGCTGCATTTGTGTTAATATCTAGTGTCAAGTGGTTTTGGTTAAGAAGAGGTAACAGCGCGACTATTTTAAAAGTTAGAGACTTAAAACTGAAGACTGGGCCGAGTCTGCAGCCGTCTACATTTAAGTGATTACATCTAGAAAAGGAGGTGAGTACTAACGCTTGGGCTTAATCTGAGCCATGGGCAGCACAAGACTGATCTCTTCCCATAACAGTTGTCCATAGTGCTACTTCCATTTTCACATTTCACGGCCCTGACTGTCATCCGCACCGCATTCCCAGGGCAGCCGGGGTGATGGCGGCAAGCAGAGGTGGAAGCAGATGATAGCTGCTAGGATAGCTCTCCTTTGCTCGGGGCCACTCAGACGCCACCAGGAAAGGAACCAGCACTCATGAATATGGGGACTTGGGCTGCGTGGTGGTGGAGGTGAATACCAACACGTCAAGGCTGCAGTGGGCTTTCGAAAGTGAGTCCTTGGTAAGGTCTTCAGATAACCTGGACACTACAAACTTTTCATTCTGGGATTTTTCTATTTAGAATGGTTTCTTGTGTGACATACACGCACAAATGCACACATGTGCCAAAGGTTGATGTTGAATGTCTCTCTTAATTACTCTCCACCTTCGTTTTTGAGACAGTATTTAGAGCGTCCCCTTTAGGCTAGATTAACATTGAGGAATGGTGTGGGCATCATAGACTGCTCAGACAACCAGGTGGACCTGACAGTTGTACACTCAGTGGGTTCAATGGCACAGTTTGTAATATTACAAGAGATGAGGTTGTTAGAAAATATAAAAAGATTTGTCTTTATATGGGAAGAGTAGAGCGTCTGTGCTCAATAAAAGGATTATATTTCTAGCTTTTTATAGGGAGCATGAAAAATCATTTTTTAAAGCACGGCATGTCTCATTATTGACCAGCTGCCTGACAGCAGGGAGAAACTTAAAGCTATTATTTTAATTTCTGGCTAAAGTGTGGAAGCTTTGATACTGGGCTGATGAAATAAAGCTCACGCTGGATAATACTGAACTGGAGCCAGACCACAAATCAGACCCGATTCTGAAAGCACAGCACAAAAGCCTGGACAATTAACCATGATCTATTACTTCCCAGATGACTTTAGAAAACTGGAATTTAAAAAAAAAAAAGCAAATGAGAGTGAGCCACTGGAAATAGCACTGGGTTATTAGGTTCAGGATTTAAATACCATGATTTCCTTTTATTCCAATGGGAAGTTGTGGGCTCTCCCAACTACAAAGTCTGTAAGATGGGGTCAGCAGATATGGGATATGTTTGGGGAGAACACAGCTTCAAATATGGTCTTCATAGACCTCTTTGAAAGCAGAAAAGTGATGAAAGCCTTACTCTATCTATGGTAACAATAATGACTGAGACATGTTAGATATAAAGCAAAATCTTAAATGGCCACTGAGGCTCGTAAGATGGCTCTGGGAAGGGGTGGGGGGTAAAGGCAGATTGCCACCAAGCCTGATGACTGGAACGGCGGAAGGAGATAACCCATTCCCACAACTTGTCCTCTGACCTCCACATGAGGGTGCATACACAAAGACATATGTGGACATAATAAATGCAAAAATTTAAAATAGAAGCTGTCAATTTAAAGAGAAAGTAAACTTTAAATTTAGTATTTAAGTCAATTGAGAAGTGGGAAGGTCTCAGGTTGCTTCACCCCTCCCTGAGCATATGTAGGCAGTTAATAGTTGCTTGGGGGAGGGAAAGATACTTTCTTTAGTAATGTAGCCATGAGCAAGGCTCATATTCCTGTAAGCAACCTTAGTGAAACTTGTTGGGTCATAAAACATGCACACGAAATAGAAGAGGTTGCGGTGGTTTGAATGACAAATGCCCCTATAGGCTCATCTATTTGAACTCTTGGTCCCTGGCTGGGGTTGCTGGTGGGGAGATTTAGGTGGTGGAGCCTCAGAGGACACATGTCACCGAAGAAGGTAGCTTGGGGGAGTTTGCAGGCTTTTCCCCACTTCCAGTGTGCTGCTTCCTGTTTATGGTTGAGAGGTGATCTCCCAGCTTCCTGCTCCTATTGCCATGCCTGCCACTGCTCCCATGCCTCCCCCACCCTGGTGGACCCTCCCAGGAACTATAAAATCCAAATAAACGCTTTGTTCTGTACGTTCTCTTGGTCATGCTGTCTTACCACAGCAACGAAAAGTAACCAATGCTGGGGTCTGTGGGAGGAGGCCAGTGATCAGTGGGGGTAGGAAGTGAACAGGGGGGTAATGAGGGTGAATACGGTCATACTACATCACAGACATACATGGGAATGTCATGGTGAAACCCATTATGTATGATAGTTTATGTTGACAAAAACAATTGAGAACAATGGAGAATTCCTTTATGTTAATTGGATGAGCATTGACATAAAGAGAGCCCCTGCTTCATAAGGAAAAAAGAATCACAGTAAGGCAAAAGGGAGGCATACAGTATTTTGAGCACTTAGGTGCATTCCTTAGGGGACGTGGAGGTCTTGACTCTATACATGTGCATTTGATCTGAAAACATAGCTAGGAAATAAATGTCTTCCTTTTCAGTGCCGTATGTGTGCTCCACACTGCAAATGGGGAAATTGAGGCACAAAGCAGAAGGAAGCTTTGCTTATGGCTGTGCAGCTGTATCTGAGAGTGCCAACTCTGCCCAATGCCCTTGCTTACTGAGTCACAATTTACAATTACAGAAAAGTCACAATTAAATTTTTAAATTAGAAAAGCCTTTTCTAATTTAAAAATTTTATATTCATTACATAGCTCTAACTATTATTGCAGGTAAGCCCAGTTACTAACCAAACAAGTGTTTCGTCTGGAGGGTGTGCTGCCCGCAGTATCATTTATAAATACAGTCCCATTCTTTTCATTGCCTGACTGGGGGTTTTGAATGAGCCCAGCTTCACCACACCTCCTGGAGGTTAGCAGCTTGAATTGCATTACCTAACAGAATGTCTTACCCATTCTACTGTGATGTTTCAGTCTTCCATCACCTTCTGGAAGGTTTTTGAACCCTGACCATTATTGCCAGCTGGTTAGCTTCATACAGACCTTACTGTCTCATGGAACATACTAGTTTTCTCAGGTGACTTCCTGAGGGAAGTTGGCCTTACATGGGAATAGAAGCTGGAAAGTTTTATGGGACTGGATAGGTGGTAGGGAAAAAGAGAGGAATGGAAAATGGAGAGCGGAGAAGGGTGATTGTCCTGGTTAGCTTTAACCATCAGCCCGACACAGCCTGGAGTCACCTGAGAGGAGGAGCCTCAAGTGAGGCATTGCCTACATCAGATTGGCCTGGGACCTTGGCACTTTGATTGCCAATATCTGTAAAAGGGCCTAGTCTACTGTGGGCAGCATCTTTCCTAGGTAGGTGGTCCTGGACTGAGTAAGAAAGCTAGCTGAGCAGGAGCCAGCAAGCCATGTTCCTCCATGGCTTCTGCTTCAAGTCTTCTTTAAGTTCTTATCCATTTTCCCTCAATAATGGACTGTAACCTAGGACTGTAAAACAAGCCCTTCCACACACAAGTTGCTCTTTGTTGCAACAGAAACATTCTGATGGTTTGTGCTAAACCTGAAACTTGAGGTTTGGCTACACTGGCTAGGCAGCAAGGTCAAAGATTCTCCTGCTCTGCCTCCCCAGAGCTGGGATGTAGGCACAAACCATGCCTAACTTTTTACATGGACTTTGGGTCCTCGTTTTTATGTGGCAGACACGTCATTGACTGAGTCATCTCTCCATCCCCAAAAATCTTTTTTTTTTTAAATCTCTGAAATGCATCCTATGATCACACACCGAGAGTCGTGTGGAAGATGTTTGTTAGGGAGAAGACCTGGTAGAAGGAAAAGGAGAGAAGTGGCCTAGAAGGGTGATCACAGGGCTCTGATGAGGTCTCTGCCAAGGCCTCAGGTGATCTCAGAGATGGAACAGTACTTCAGAAACCTGTTGGGAGTGGAACAGACTGAATAATGGCCCTAGTGGCAACCCTCAGTACCTATGAATCAAGACACTGGGTATCTGTAAGCAGAATCAAATGAAATGTAATCATTCTGTTTAGTCTTAAACAATGGCTGTGGTCCTCCTAGGAAAAAGGAGAGGGAAGTTGGGGGCAGGGGTGTCTCAGTGAGTAAAATACTTCCTGTGAAAATGTGAGGACCTGAGTTTGGATCCCCAGCACCCACATAAGAAGCAGAGTGTGGCTGTGTTCACCTAAAATTCAAGAACTAGGAAGGCAAAGTCAGGAGGATCTGGAGCTCACTGGTCAGCCTGTCTAGTTCCAAGGTGAGAACCCTATCTCTAGTGGAGCGTGAGTGAGGAAGATGCTGAGTTTGACCTCTGACCTCCACATGCACACTTGCACACACATCACACACATACACGGGTGGGGAGGAGGAGGGAGATTGGACACTCCTCAGGCTGGCACACACATACACCCATGAACTAGTACATATGACACACACACATGGGGGGGTGACGGGGAGGGAGACTGGTCACTCCTCAGACTGGCATGCAGGACGAAAGAAGTCAGAGCAGAGAGCAGAAGGAAGCATCTACCAGACCAGCTGGAAGTGCCAAGGGTGACCTGCTGCCCCCAAGAGTTTTGAAGAGGCAAGAGCCTCCGGAAGGAGCCAACCTGCCAACAACTGAACTTAGGCCTTGGTACCCATAACTTTGAGGAAATACCTTTCTGCTGTTTTAAGCCACCCAGTTTGTGGTAATTTGTTATGGCAGCTCCGGGAAACTAATCCAGGAAGCCAGGCCCTTTAACCATGTCTGACCAATCACTGGGTGTAGAAAGCAGGGCCCTGGCAGCAAGCATGACCTTGAGTGAGCTAGCCTTCTTCAACTGCGGCAGTCTCCCAGGAGGGCTGGCAGGTCTTGGTCTGGCAGCATTCCCAGCAGCTGGGGGAATGCGCTCTTTATTCTGGAGAGGTCTGGGCAGAATAGCAGAAGAGCCACTCCCTGTCCCCCAGTTCTCCCCATCTACACAATGGGAATAAGACCTGCATAGCACAGGGGATTAATTAGTCGGTTATACAGATAGCATTAATGGAGCACGTACTGTATGTGTGCCAGACATGCCAAATGCCCTGCATAGGTTAGACCTCCAGTACACAGTAGCTGCTGAGGAAAAACTTCCCAGGTCACTCACCTGCCAGAGCTGTGATAGACCCCACATCTCCCAAGACTTGGGCAGTTGCTTCCATAACAAACCGTTCCCTATGTGTGTCTATGTAGGGCTGTAGTTCACGGAAGTATTTATATGCAGCTGAAATTTGTGCTTCGCCAAAGAAATGTTATTTTGCCTCGTTATCTAAGGAAGGTTTGGAGTGGTGTTCAGCTCATTTGAGCTCTCTCCAGCAGACCCTGTGTGACCAAAGGCATTGATTTGTGAGACAGGCTGGGGCAGGAGGGCAGCTGGGGCTGGGCACAGCTCCCGGCTGCCTGCAGCTCCTTGGCCGTTGGCGCTCCACATCCCCCGCCTCTGCTGACATGGCATTCCTGAGACGTGGGGAGAGGCCAGATCCTATCGTTTTAAAGAGGACAAAGTGAAGGACAGATTAGCCAAGTTGCCCCCTTAATTATGTGGTGAGCTAGAGATGGAGCCCAGAATTGGATCCAGATTTCTGAGGTCCCAGATGGGATTTCTCATCAGTAAGGCCCTGCCACATTCCTTCGCTGGGATCCTGCCCGACCCTGGGTCCCAGGATGTGCACCTGGGCTGAGTTCGTGGGTGGCTGCTCTGTGTGTCCCTGGGTTACTGCTTCCTTTGTGTTCCACTGACTCTAAAAAAAAAAAAAAAGAAAAAAAAAAAGAAACTAAATTTCCCACCCTTAGAAAGCAGTCACTTTATTGAGAATAACAAAGATAGATGCAGCTTGCTTAAATGTTCTTAAACACTTCTTTTGTCAAGCAGTTTTGGCATGGCACATTCAGAACTAAGGAGACTCCTTCAGGCCAAGCCTACGCATTTCTTTTCAGAAGAATCTGCATACAGAAGCATTAGCCAAATTGTTAATGTTAAAAGGAATTTCTGCCCTGAGCAAAACTCTTAGATAAAATTTACAGTGCCTCAGTCTGGGGAACAGGAAGGGCCACGGCCATCCAGAAATGTTCATAGGCATCTCTTTTACTAGCGAGTACCATGCTGTGAGTTTTCACCACTAGAGGGCTAGACCCTAATTACACACTTGATGTCCCAAACACAGTCAATAATTTCCAGGTTTTTAGGCAAAACTATCTTCCAAACTGGGTACCTTACCTTGAGACTGTTGTCACTTCTGACCTTAGTCATGCCCCGGTTCTGTGCTTTTGATTCTCTTCCATATTTTAAAAGAATGACCAACACAAAAAAATAGTTTGCAAACTTCTTTTATAATAAAGATTCATTTTTGTTTTATTTTATGCACATACATGCCTGCATATGTCCACCATGTATGAAGGTCCTGTGGAGGCCAGAAGACGGCGGTGGATCCTCTGGAACTGGAGTTACAGACAGTTGTGACTCACCAGGTGGATGCTGGGATCTGAATCCATGTCCTCTACAAGAACGGCTCATGTTCTTCACCGCTGAGACATCTCTCCGGCCTCAAGTTTGCATATTTTCTTTAGTGGGTACCGACTGCATTGTTTCTCTTTAGCTACTCTTTGTGAAATCCCAAGGTCAATACGGTTAGCCGTCGGCCTTCTCCGTGTCCAGGCCTAGCCCCTGTAGCACAGCCTCGATCATCAATGGGCACAGAAATCATTTTCTTTTTAGATCACTGAGTCTTCTTCAAAAGGCCGGAAAGCCCTCTTGCTGGCTGGCTGTCTCTCCCTCCTCTCTTGCTGTGTCCCCCACCCTCACACCCTGGGGGAAAGGGTTTATGTTGACTTATTATTCCAGAGGGGATGCAGTACATGGCAGCAAGAGGTAAGGCTGGCCTGTCCCATTGTATTAGCAACCTGGAAGAGAGTGAGACCTTTGAGGTCTTCTTTAAAGCAAGACACTGCATGGTGGCTTGCTTAGTTGGATTCATCCATCCATCCACCCAGCTACCCAGCCACCCGGCCAGCCACCCGGCCAGCCTCCCTGCCCACTGGTGCTTGTCACCATCTATTCCATGACACACAATAAACTATAACTTTTCTTATTAAAAATCAATAGTCCAGTGGAAAACGCAATAGTTAATAGAATATAATAGAAACATGCTATGGAAACAGGCATTCTACCCGTCTTACCCCCAAATGCTTTTGTTTACCTTCTTCCATATCCCAAGTACTGAAGTTATTCCAAGGCCTTTATTCACCACGCCGAGGCACATCTCCGGCTAACGCTGTGTCCCCTCAAGTGTTGCTTTTTGACATGTGCTCCTTGCTGTCGACGTGGCTTGGCAGGTAAAGGTGGAAGGAGAGCTCTGACCTCCGCACTCTGCAGAGGCACACATGCCCCACCTACCCCATCATGCACACACCCTCATAATAAAATTTAAAGTAAACAAATAAATGTGTTCCATTTGGGCTCAACCTGAAGTGAAAATGAATCTGTTAGCAAAAGAGCAAAAGCAAGAATGCTCCCAGGAAGAGTTCTGGGCTCTCAGGTACAAGTCAGGAGAAACCGAGTGATGGAGGTAAGGGTGAGGGTAAGGGCGGGGTAGGATGTGAGGGTGGGCTGGGAGGTGGGGGTAAGGATGAGGTGGGAGGTGAGGGCAGTGGCAGAGTTCTGGATTTTCTGTTAACAAACCGAGTGCTTGGCCAAGTCAGTTAACTTCTGGGCATCTGAATCATCACTTGCCAAATGGAAGGGTCTCCAAATGGGTCTCTCAAAACAGAAACAATCAGAATTTGGTGGGGAAATGCATCTGGGAGACAGCTTCGCTCCTCTCCCTGTGGCAATTCAAAATCACTTTATCATAATTAGAAGGTTTGAGAGCCTTGAGATAAAGAGTTCACTTACCTTTATTTCACCCAGCATTTCACAAAGACGTTTGTGTACAGACCCAATTTTATATAATACCTATTAACACGGAAATGTTAGACTGCATGTTCAGGAGAAGCCGATAAACTTTCATTGACTCTTTTGTGCTCGGGTGTTACTTCTTGGGCTGTACTGCATCGAGTTTATGACAATTTAATCACGTTTTCTAATTAACCTTCCGACAGGAGTGACCCCTTCTTTGCAGGGGCCATTGTTTAGTGCTCTTAGGGCTTTGAAACACCAGTGCAAACTGCCGTTCTTTTTAGCCAGAGATGATGAGTGGGGGGGAAATTGGGTTTGCCTCAGTTTCTCCTAGCATCCCACCTCATCCTAGTTGAGGGGAAGAGACCAGCCTTCAGGGGCACTGGGCTCTTTTGAGAATCCATGCAAACGTCATTGACTCATTTTCTTCGGGTTTTAGATGCTTCAATTTGGATAATAGCAGTTCATTCGGGGAAGGGAAAACTGGGAGTTTGCATTCTCATGGTCACCCTACAGACAGACTCCCTTTGTCTTTGAAGCCTCATACCAAGGGAAGAGACACCCATAATACATCTTTAAAACATGCTCCCAGGTGTCATATTCTGCAGCTGCCTGTGGGAAGTGAGTTGAGACAGAGCCTGCTTTCCTTTATTTTAAAATCATCTTCATGTTTTTCAAAAGAAGACCCGGTGTGTGAGAGTGAGGGCAAAGTTTGCACTTGGGCTAATGGTGAGGAATCCCATCATGTGACACTGGGGGCAAAGACTGTACATGCTCTCAGAGACCTAGGTGTTCTAAAGTCTTGGTTCTGAGCTCTTTTTCATTCTGAAGCTGACCCTACACGGCTGACGGTGATGCCTCAGTGATAACCACTGATATATTTTATCTTTGTGGAGATGCAGGGCATCCTCGGATGTCAAATCAGCGGACTAATTTTTATGCAAGCTCAGCAGATTTTTGTGGATCTAGGCCAGGAATTTTAATGAAAGAAAACATCAAAGATGCAGGAGAAATGAGAATATTAGTCAGGGAAGATACACAGCGATGCTCTCTGATAACCCCTGGTATTGACATTAGAACTCTGTGGGAGCGACTTAAATAAACATCTGGACACTGAGTTTAGACATTTTCGGTGACAAACCCCAGACAGATCTTTCGACTTGCAATAATAAATATTTCAGAGGCTATATGAATCAACTGAGAAATTCTGTTTTCAATTACTCCAGTTTTATAAATAGAGCGTAGTTAATTATTCAAGTATAGAATTTCTTTTGAAGATTAGGTGAATTCTATATTTCCTTTGTCCATGGTATACTTGTTTTATTATTCATATCAAATTTATGTCTGTGTGTTCAAAAATAATATAGTTAGCCTGCCAGATGCTGTTAAATTCAGAACCCAGCTGAGCTTGATTTTTTTTTTTAGTATTATTGTTATTATTATTTTATTTTTCGGAGACTTTTAGAACTCTAGGCATTCTGTGAACTTGTCAGGCATGGCCATTCCCAGCCAGGGACCTTCAGATGACTGTAAAAGGGGACCAGGCACCAGGCTCTGACTGTCTGGAGTGCTGGTCTCAGTGGGAAAAGCAGCAGAATGACCGTGGGCAGTGTGGGCTGGTGGTGCTGAGTGGGCCCGGCTTCACGACAATCGTCAGAAATGAAGATAGTCATGTAGCAGCTGCTATACATTTGAAAATTTAGGCTGGGAAGAGAGCTCAGTCGCTGCTTGCCTTGCAACCACGAGGACCTGAGTTTGGGTCTTCAGAACCTAAGTTTCAAAACTGAAGCAAAACAGCTGGGCATGCGACTCACTCTTTCAACTTTAGTGTTGGGGTGGCCAAGAGAGGGAGATCCTGGGGCTTGCCAGGGAGCTCCAGCCGGGTGAGAGGTCCTGTCTGGAAGGAAAGCGGGTGGATGGAGTTCACGAGGAAGGACACCTGCGTTTGTCCTCTGGTCTCTGCATGCATATGTACACAAGCACCCGTGTACTGCCCCCCCACCCCCGAAACAAACACGCACATGCACAAGAAATAAGTTTAAAATGTGAATGCAGGATTTCCGCTTGGAATCGAAAACAATAGGAAAACGTGATGAATTGCATGCATTACTCCCAGAGAGCCCAAGGATTCATTGATTAAACATTAGTGATATTTATGACCCACTCTGGCCTTGAGATTAGGATGTGAACGGAACATCTTGTTCCTAAACCAGACTATTGGGACCTTGTTACCCAGAGCTTGATGAAGCTGCTTGGTAGAACTAGTTGTGTGTTCTGGCTCCTCTTCCCTGAGCAAATTGCACACCCGTGCGCAGGTGTACCTCACCCCCGGTCTAACCCCGATGTGCTCTGATGGTGCTCTGAGTACAGAAGATCTAGCTCTGCCTCTGAGAGTTCTGGGAGGAGGACTCTTTAGGTAAGCCACGATGCCTCCATTCTGTCTAATTATAAATTCGGGACACGACATGGGTTTAGCATTCGTTTATTTGCACGTGCTCTGTGCTTACCTGTGTTCACATTTGTGTGTTTGGCTGCATTTGTGGGCACATGTGTGTGAAGGCCAAAGGTTAACCTTAGGTGCTGTTTCTCAGGATGGCTGTCCACCTTGTTTATTGAGAAAGTCTCCATAGCCTGGAGCTCACTAACTAGGCTAGGCTGGCTGATTAGCAAGCCCCAGGATCTCCCTGTCTCTACCTCCTCAGTTCGGAAATTGCAAATACACACCTCTGTGCCCTCTGGGACAGGATCTCACTATGTAGCTGCGACTGGCCTGGACTCCCTATGTGGATCAGGCTGGTCTCAAACTCAGAGCTGTACCTACTTCCGCCTCCTGAGTGCAGGAATTTAAAGTGTGCACCACGACATCCAGTGAGCTGCTGCTCTTCCTCCTCCTGTTTTTTAAGTCACAGTTTCTAGGGCTCAAACTGGCGTCCACATCCTGTGCAGCAATCCTTCGCTGCAGCCATCTCCCCTGCTCAGGCTAAGCTTTCCTGATGCTCAAATGCAGTCTCCAATGCTGCCTTATACGCAGTGAGCAACAAGCAGCCATGCTATGCGCCATGAGCTTTCATTTCACAGGCAAGATTGTTAATTGCTGTATAAAATACCTTCACCCCTGGAATAAAGTAAATATAAAACATGAATGATTCAATGTTTCCACTTGAATTCCACCCCCCATGAACTCTCATTCGTGATACGTAAATCTACAAAAAATCCCAACAAAAGTCCTGAATTTGAAAGACTTTGATTCTAAGCATTTCAGATAAGGGATCCTCCAGAACACATTTTTTTTTTTAATTAAAAAAGCTGAGTGGCTGGAGAGATGACTCAGTAACTAAAAGCACTGACTGCTCTTGCAGAGGACCTGGGCTCAGTTCCTAGCCCCCACAGGGCAGCTCGCAGCCATCTCTAACTACAGTTCCAAGGGATACAACACCCTCTATGGGCCTCTGTGGATCCTGAAGGCAAAACAACCCATACACATAAATTTTTAAAAATTTTAACACCAGCATGGAGACAAGAAGTTCCCTGGATCTTGTTGACCAGTCTGTCCATCTAGCCCAACTAGTAAGCTACAGGTTCAGTGAGAAACCTTGTCTGGAAAAATACAGTGAAGCTGGGCAGTGGTGGAGGATACCCCTAACCCAGCACAATGGGACCAAATGACATGTCTTCAGAGACTCATCTAGCCCCGTTTACACAGTCAGTACATACATAAAATGACACCAAATAGATAGTTATTGATTCGTAAAATGTAGAAAGAGCTTGACAGTGTATTTTTAATGTGTGTGCTAATTTGGGGTGGGGCTATCTGCGAGGTTCTGACATGCACTTTGGGTTGAGAGTCTATGTTTGTACTTTTCCAGAATGTTCCATCACTTCCTCTTTATTTTGCAGTATGGCAGTCTGGATCTCTCTGTGAGTCTCCTTGGACCGGTTCCTTCATAACTCTGCATCTTTTTGCTTCTGTGGGCTTTTCTCAGCTCTCTTTAGATAAAACTGTCAGGATTAGCAAATAAAATTGGAGACAATTAGGACTGGAGAGATGGCTCAGAGGTTAAGAGCACTGGCTGCTTTTCCAGAAGTGCTGAGTTCAATTCCTGGCAACCACATAGTAGCTCACAGTCATCTGTAATGAGATCCGGTGCACTCTTCTGGTGTGTAGGCAGAACACTGTAGACATAATAAATAAATTTTTTAAAAAAATATAGACAATGAGTCAAATCTGAATTTCATATAAGAAACATTTATAGTACGTCCCATTACGTCTCTATTAGAAGGTTATTAGCAATTTGTTAACATTCCAGCTCAACTAAGTGTCTGCATTTAATCTGGACACTGTATACACAGTGCTCCTGTCCAGGACTCTGGGATCAGTGCAACTTTGATCAGGAAGCAGCCAGTCTTCAGGTCCTCTGTGTCTCCTGGTTCTTCTTGACATTGCATGGTGAGGCTGATCCCACCTGCTAGCTCTTCCTTCAGCAGACACTCTATTCTCCCAATCTGGCTCCTTAAATTGGACACCTTAATGTCTGGCTTGCATCATTTTAGCTTGGCCCTGCCCTTGGTTGAGAGGATTAGTTAACATCTAAGTTTGACACAGGCTTTAGATCACCCTAGTAGAAAGGTGTGTCTCACAAGCCTCCAATAGTTGGTTTTGACCACTTGCCTCATCCACAGCACTTGGTGCAGAGGTCTGCTTTCTTGGTTTGTAGGGCTACTAGGGCATTGCCAACACAGAGAAGCACACAAAACACAGACTTGAGGTGCAGAAAAGGTTCTCAGAAACATACCAAAGTGTGTAGACAGATATTCATCGACCCTGAAAACAACATACTGAATGGGAGAACTGATTTCTGTCTGGAGTAGTTTATACATGTGTCTGTCATGTATGTTTGTGGGGCAGGGGTAGAGGTCAACATTGGCTGTTTTCTTCAATAGCTCCATCTTAGTTTTTTGAAACAAGGCTTCTCACTAGATCCATAGCTCACAGATTTGGCTAGAGTGGCTGGGCAGTAAAGCTCAGAGAGACTCCTGTTTCTACCTCCTCAGTGCCAGGGTTACAGTTGCACACCATGATACTGGCTTTTTTATGTAGGTGCTGGGGATAGAACTCAGGGCCTCTTGCTTCTGCAGCAAGCACTCTATTTATGTAGTAATCTCCCCAACCCATGCATGTGTATTAAGTTAAAATTATATTATGTGTGTGTGTGTATATCTGTTAAAATTATCTTTCCTCCAAAAAGAAAAAAAAATCACGAACATTTTGCGTTATCTCTAGTACAGAGAGGGCCACTGATGCCACTGACAGTTTCCATACAAGCCCTTGATCTTGAAGACTGTAGTCCCCTCGTTTGTGAGATGGTGGGGCTCTGATGCAATACCCTCTAGACTTCTGTCATTCCTCCATCTTAGTGTTTAATTTCCTATTAAACTGGCAATTACCTCCTACAAAGTATCAAATATATTTCTATTTTGGATATCTCTCTGGGTACATCACTTTAAAACGTCTCTGCTCCATATCTTGCTGGACTGCTTTGTCTAAAACCCATATTTTAATTTTTGAAGCAATTTATCCTTTATAACTCTTTTTCACATCCCATAAAAATGACGGATGAGGGAAGGTAGATAAAACTACAGATCAATCTTAGAGTCTGATAATCTAATAAATGCTCCGAGCACCAATCTTCAGTTTACGACCTCTTGCCAATTGATTTACGGCCCCATAGTAAATTTTCTCTCCCACTTATCCAGTATTTATTGGAACATCTTGTTCTTAACAGACAAAGTACTGTATAAAACATCTGTCAAAACAAAAGCCAATTCAATTAAATATCTTTTATTTCCAAATTGACTCTGCTTCTCTCCAGCATCCAGATTGCAAAACAACACACCATGTTCCCTGCAACCCCCTGGAAGGCTTAGGAACATAAAATATACTTGAAATACATTTAAGAAAAAAAACATTAATCTGAATGGAGTGATAGATCCCTACTAACTCCACATGGCTGGTTGACTCTGCTCACGTCAGTGCAGCCCACCCAGTGTTCTGTTCTCTTCCTCAGCGATGGCTCTGACACTCATCCCTCCCACACACACACAGCTAGGACTTCCTTCAGAAGCAGTCTTACTTACATGATAACAATTGGCTTGGTTATGCACCCAAGGACGTGTTCACTACCAGTTCCCCTCATTGTGAATTCCATACTCACTCACAGAATGGACATCTAGTCTATACAAAGAAAATAAATGTATATGCAATTTCTTTAGGCATCTTGAAATATTAAAAATGAAAAAGGGACATGTCCATCCACTGCCGTCTTTGAAGGAACCACCAAGCAAATGTAAACTGAGAAACTTTTCACCCATTTGTTCCCTGCTTTTCCTACTATTGAGTTCTACCTAATTCTCTTTGTAGTTTGTTTGTTTGTTTCAATTTCATGACTTTCTGCTCTGGTCTTAGTTGTTTCTTCCATCTACTGCTTTTGGGGTTGGTTTGTTCTTGTTTGTCCGCTGCCTTAATGTGCATCATTAGGTTGTTTGTTTGAGATCTCTCCGCTTTTTTCTTACATAGGCATTTAGAGTTGAAAATCTTCCTCTTAGGATGTCTTCTTTGTCTCTCATAGGTTTGGGTAATTTTTTCTAAGAGCTGTAGTGGTGAGAGAGAGCCCAGGCTTCCACAGTAGAACTACCTCACCCATACTCTTAACATTTCTTTTGTGTAAAGAGAAACGCTTAGATTTGTATCTCTGACCCCTCTCTTGACCTTCAAACCTCCTGGATCTGTGTTGAAGGTCAGTTTATGGAAGCCTTGACGTGTGGGGATCCTGACTCACAACATTCCCAGACATTTTCTCAAGTTCAAGGTTCCAATTTTGTTGTTGTTGCTAAACGGCCTCCAAATGTAACAGGGATGAATGGCATATTGGAAGCATATGTGCGCTTACCTCCACATTCACGTCATTTCTGATGTCCCTGGGAATTACAAGTGTAAGGAGGCAAAGTACAAGGGAGACCTGAGCAGTAGAGGCAAATGATAATTGTATCCCAGAGGCATCTAGGGCATACTTCATGGTAAAGTTGAAAACAGCAGCAGATGCTCCTAAGGGGATGAGAGATTCTGCTGAAGGGCATCAAGAGTGCCTGAGCTATTTTCTTTTCTTTTCAAAACATAATTCTTTATTGATTCTTTGGGAATTTCATATCATATACCCCAGTCCTGTTCACCTCCCAGTTCCTCTGTATCCTCCCTTCACCCATGAAGCTTCCCCCCAGAGGCCTCCAAACCAATTAACAACAACAACAACACACACACACCAACTCACTCCTCTGTCTTTCCAACACATTTTCATTCGTCCTAATGGCACTGGGCACTGCAGTGTGTCATTCAGTATACCCTTTTGTTCAATCAGTGCCACCCACAAAATGGCCATTACAATGAGTCACTGGTCTGGTCAAAGCCTCTGGCACACCGTCATCACTGGACCCTCACCAAAACACCTCTCAGACATACCGCTGTTGCCCCCAAGTCATGGTGATTTTGTGGTTATCGCTCCACATGACTAGTCCCTTCCCCCACTCAGCAGCTCATAGATGTGGTGGATGTTAGGGTGGGCCAATTGAAGGGGCCTAGAATGTGGGTCTGGGCGGTAGCTGTGCTGGTTGGTCTGTGCCACTGGGACCCCCTCCCCCACAGGCAAGATGTAGAGCCTGCTCTCCTAGGCCCATGCTGCAGGGGCCAGCTCTTCTACATCCCTGTCTGTGGTGTGGTGTGGGGACATGGCTATGGAGTGTGAGGGCCACTCTCCCATTGGGGTGGGGCCATCTCACCTGCTCTGAGCTATTTCCTTACTCACATATGAAAAGCTCATTTTCCTAGAAGCTTTTAGAAACAGTGTTAAGTGGATGCTCACGGTAAGGGTGGCTTCAGTGGCTGTTTGTCACCTGGGTGTAACCCCTCGATTGTGACTTTCCTACATTCACAGTGAGTGAGCTGGAATGGACAGCTTTTACCAGCAGAATTTCAAACTTGTTCCCTTCTGGATCGTTCATGTAAGTTCACATCTTGATAGCGAAAGAGAAAAAAGAAGGGGAAATATAGATTATAATAACAATGGAGTGACATTTTGAAACTGATTGAGTTTTGTCATCACTGGCCTGGGTTCTCCTAGCTCCTTTACATGTTAAGGCTGTTCTTTAAAACTCACCCACAGATGGCCTAAAGTGTGTGTGTGTGTGTGCGTGTGCAGGTGTGTGTGTGTTAGCCACAGTCAACTCTGTGTGTGTGTGAATGCGTGTGTGCCCCTGAGCCTTCACGCGCATGCATGTGGAGGGTGGAGGACAACTTGAAGTAGTTGGCTCCATCTTTCCACCATGTGGGTTCTGAGGATGGAACCTCAGTTTGACAGCAAAGAGGCTCCCTATCCACTGGCCCCCAGAGTGGGCTTTTCAATCTTACAAATTATTCATGGACATTTTAGCAATTAGCCGGGGAGGGGGGATCCTATGGGAACTGGAAGACTTGTAAGGGTTTCCACGGAGATCCCATGTTTCCATCTTCCCAACTACTTTTTACCTGCACTGGTGTGCCTGACACCAGAGTCAGCATATACAGAGTGAAACTGCTACCAGACATTTGATGTCGGGAGACCTCCAAGTCTGGGCTTGCTCGGCTGCACCCAAGACCCTGCCTCCTGCCCTGCCCAGCCCACTGGCCACTAATGTACCAAGGACAGAGAGAATCTGCTTAGCCGGTAGATTCTTAATGTCTGGATAGATACATCAGCTTCTTCGAGTCATGACCAGGGGGGACGGGTCCCCGAAAACTTCATGTCTCTAATGTTCTTGCAGGTTCAGTAACTCAAATGTGATGATCAGGCTCTCAGCATGAGAGGCACCCTGTGGGTGTGCATGGTCCTGGTTTGTTTTCTAATCAGTCTTTGAAATCAACACATAAGTGCCCTGGTCACAGAGGCGAGGCTGGCTGGGCTTTCTCAGGTTAAAGAATGCCTGGACCCCAGTGTTTGAGTTGCAACAGGAATTCGAAGGGCTTATCCAGTTTCCACGGAGGCACTTGAGTACTTCTTTCCCTCCCTCCTTCCCTCCCTCCCTCCCTCCCTCCCCCTCCCTCCCCCTCCCTCCCTCCCCCTCCCTCCCTCCCTTCCTCCCTCCCTCCCTCCCTCCCTCCCTCCCTCCCTCCCTCCCTCCGTCCCTCCCCACTTTACCCCCTTCCTTGCTTGCTTTCGCTCTGGTCTTTTCTGGCATTCAGCCTCTAACCCATCCAAAGCCTTGTTCCTTCACCTGACATTCAAGGCCCTCCTCAGCCAGAGACCAGTCAGCCCTTAGCAGACGCTTGAGTCCTGTGCTGTTTCCCTCATCCATCCCTGACTTCTCTCCCACCGTTGGCCTCAGACTGGAGACCCTGTTTCTATCTCCACCAAAGATCTCTGCATCTCTAAGAGGAGACTCAAATTGCTTCTTCTTCCACTAGGCTCTGAAGGATGGTACCCTCATGTCCATCTGGGGCTCCTGCAACATTCAGATCTATATAGGTGACACCCCTCATCTGAAGGGCCAGGTTTTGTCTCTTCCTCCCATGACTCCTGGCACTGAGCAACCTCCGTGGGCCTGGAGTCTGCCTTTCCACTCGGCAGACAGGCTAGAAATGGCTAGTCATAGGTGGACAGTTAATTTGGTCATAGTGAGCTTCAACCACTTGCTTGCTTGGATCTTATTGGCATGTTGACCCCTCAGTGAATAAACACCAGGAGTTGGCTGATGCCCTCTGACCGCTCCTGCTTTGGCAAAGTTACTGACTGTTCAGTCTTTTATTTCTTGCCTTACCCCTTTTTTCGAACCTTTGTGAGCCTAGTGACCTGATCCTTATCTTTGGACTCTGCTCCAAAGCCTGCTTGCAGAGCCTGCGATCACTACAGAGTAACTCACCTGTGGTGTTCTTCTTGTGCAGTACAACCTGTTTTAACTGGAACAGAGTCCAAGAAAAATGGTGGCCCCTTAGGCCAGGAGGGCTTTGCTTAGTTTCTTTAAGTGACCCCAAGCTCTCCAAGTTCAGGGTCCTCTTGACTTTCTGTTATTCCCTAAGGGGGACTTCTCTGCAGAGAGCTCTTGTGACAGGGTGGGAGGGGTGGGCCTCTGGCTGTGAAAGTTCCTGTCCCAGCTGATAAGAATGTCTGTCAGCTCCAAAGAGGGGGCTGCCCTCTGGCTTGCCCTGGCTTTCTTCTCCCCTTACCTCCTGGGCCATTCCTTCCCAGTCTCCTCTCCTCACCTCCTTTGTCTTCTCCAACAATGGCTTTCTTTCAGGCCCTGTCCTTTCTCACTACCATTTGCCTCTCTCTGAGCTTATCCATTCTCATGGCTTCATTAACACCTCCTTACAGATGACCTCTACAGCCATGAAATGACCCTTTCCCCCTGGCCCCAGACAACAGTTTGAATTGCTGACAGGTCATCTCCCCTCCTGTATCCTGCAGGCCTCTCCACCTTAGAGGGTTCTGTCCCATTCACACTCAGCAAGGTGGCTTGCTCTTCTGGGTGTCCCTGTAGGGCTCCTGTCTCGTTTCCCAGAGTTTCCAGCTAGAAACTTCAACTCTATCAAATGTTTGCCCTGTATGGGGAGGCAAGGTTGGGCTCAGGGCAAGAAGAGTCAAGAAAGCCATCAAGAGAATATACAGAACTCGCTCTGAAGAAGGGAGAGAGACATCAGCGTCTCGAGGCAAACAGGAGAGTGATGTGTGGGCTTCCTTCCCATTCTTGTCGCCACTATGGAGTTCCATGCACTGCTCATCAAAGCTAGATCACCACTGGGGTCTCCTCTGGTTTTGAGTCTCTGCCCATCACTATCTTACTCCCCCACCCCCACCACCAGGTTACACCAGCTCTTAGGGAAAAAATGTAGGCGACGTAATAACCAGGCTAGCTTAATATGAAACCGCAAATTTTAATGAAGGAATAGCTTACAACACCAGGGATCCAGCGATGAGCAGGAGATACAAAAAAGAGAGACTGGCGGGGCTCACACCGCCAGATTTATAAGTAAACATTAGCCCAAGGCAAACACGCCCCCCATTGGGCGGAGTTTCCCCTACATCTCCCCTTTTTGTCTAAATAAGACAGAACTAAACCAAATACAATTATATATACAATAGTAACAAATAAATATAACAATCAATATTGAGCAAGAAACATATAACAAAAGTTTTGCTAAACATTCTATCTCAAGGAGTCTAAATAAGGTAGAGAGTAACTACAATTATCTAATCTTCAACTCCGTCAAAGATCTGAGAAGGGAATTAATATTACTTAACAAACGAGAGATATCCAAAATGTGCAACAAATGACAGAGACAACTGACTACCTGGGCAATCACCCAAAGTCTCGTTTGCAATGTTGAGTCAACCAACTTTGGTTAAGGCCTAACATAACTGACATACCATTATTAAAGGCAAAGAACTTTCTTAGAATTATCCTACCCTGTCTTGGAAAGATAAAACAATCCTGTTTTATCCACTTATGGATATTCTGTATCTTTGTCAGTAGTCGAGGTATGGGCTTTTCTTAACCCAAAGGCCAGTTATGCCAAGAAGACAAGCTCCCAATGGAGTGTCTTTGGTGCTCAACGTTCTCTCGGGAGTAGAGTGGCGTTGCCAGGAGTGATTGTGTCTCGTTGGCACAGAATTCTAGGTTAAATTAAAGGCCATATTCTACAGCTCTTCAAAGAGGCTGAAGATCATACTATCTATACTAAATATAATCTTTATTTATCTAAAAAACCTGATTAACCTAAAAATAAATATGACAAGCATATAATTTTCAATACCTATCTAACTTGAAGACTAAGAGAATAAACAACTGTGCAATATATGAAGACAATGATCTTTAACTGTAAACAATGTCATTACATATTAAATGTAAACAATGTTATTATATAAATAGTATCAGAGGTAGAAATGTACATTGTAATATGGTAGATGTATCAATACAATATAGACAAAGTTATAAACATACTCTTATACAAAAATAGAGGTAGGAACACTTACATTCAATATTCAATATATCAATATACAAGAGACAATTTTCTAAAAACAGTAAATCACAAATACCAATCATCCCATCAAACCAGTTAATCCCCCCCCTTTTTTAAAATGCCCAATTGGCATTATTGCAACATCATGGTTAGGGCTTGTGCCACGTTCACTCTTCTAGACTCACAAACCCTCCTGCTAATTGCTGCATGACCTTAAGCAAGCTGTTTAACCCTTGTGCCTCATCTGCAAGGGGAGGCTGCCGTTGTGAGGACAGAATGAATTGCTAAAGGCACAAATTCTAACGAGCACATGATCGGTGGCAGCTATCATTTCTGCTCCTGTGTATTTGGGGTTCTGTGTTCCTCTGAAGCTGGCTCACAGGCCTTGGGGAGTTCCTTCCATTTGGTGCTGAACCCTTACCAAGAACATTGGTTTCTCAGGTTATGCATCTCTAGCCCAGCTATCACCTTAGTTCCCTTACCCTGCACTGAATGTCTCTCTGGTGCCCTAGCCCCTGGCCACCCCTCTCTCATTAGATCTTGGATCACAGACAGAACAGAGGATGTTAAGTGCTTTCGCAGCTCTTTCCTCCATGAATATACTGTCAAAATTGGCAGCATCCACCAAGACAGGACTGTCTCCTTGAGAACAACCTCGTGTGTGTGCTCTGTTCCCTCTCTGGCCAAGAGCAAGCAGCCTTTTTCTGCAAAGAACCAGCTAGCAGACGTTTGAGGTGACATAGGCCACATGCCCATCATTCATCTCTGCAGCAGTTCCCTGCCCAGAGGTGACTGCGGAGTTCCTGAAGAGCCTTCCAGAATCTCCCGTGGGTCACATCGAGCTTACGACTGCAGTTTGCAGTAGACAAACCCCACTGCCCAGTGGTGGGTGTTCCCGACTTCTCCTCCCATGATCAGTCCAAGCCTCTGTTGCTGGGACTTGGGATCACCTCAGCAAAGGTTCAAGTGGCCCAGGGCACTCAGGTGAATTAGCCCCGGGGTCTGACAGCTTTGTTCCTGAGATCAGCCAGAGCGAGGGAGGATGAGACCCAGGAGGCTTGAGCCGGTCAAGAAAAGGAAAAGCAGATTTTCTCCCTCATCCCCTTCTTCCTCCCTAACCCACTGCATGTTCACATGACCCTCAGCCCTAGTCCCAGAGGTAAATAAATACATGTTTTATAACCACCTCGGACAGATTTTTGTTATTAAGGAAGGAAATTAAAAGTCTCTTAAGTGTAGATAATGTGGAGCTTGCTAGACAAATTGACAATAGCCAGGAAATTTGAAACACAGGGCTGCACCCTCCTCCTCTGCTGGAGCGTCCACTGCGAGCTCTCCACCACCTAGCTACAGGGCGTGGTGGGGCAGCCTGGAAAGTCCTATCAGTAGACTGGGGGTGTCTCTGCCAATCGCGTCAGTAGGTCCTGTTGTGCCAGCAAGCATTAATTTGGCAATTGTGAGGCTCCCACCTGCTCTTAACCTGTGTCCTTCTATCTGTGTCGCAAGGGGCAGCAGGTGGGAAAGGTAGTGAGCATCCCACCCATGGGCCCCAGGCGACCCTCTCTTAATGGGATCCGCCTTTCAAGGCGAGAGAAACCTGTCCATCTGGGGACCGTCCTGCTTGCTGGCCTCTCTAACCCTGTTGGCTGTCACCGGGGGAGTAATTATGATGGAAATGGTGGGTGCTGGAGAGAAGGTGAACTATTTGCCCTCCCCAGCACTTGAGCGCAATGAAAGGTGACTTTGTTTATTTATTGAGCTGTTATGGCTTAGCACTAAGAGGAGCTCCTGCCAAGAATGAAACCACCATTTTTTTTTCTTTTTTGGATTATATCTTTAAGCACAAATTGCTTTGTTACTGGTCAATATTTGTGGGGAACAAAATCCAGCAAAAGCCACATTCGTTTGATATTACATACATTTTTCCTGTATCTCACCGGGTATGCCGAAAGTAAATCCCTTCCCCGATATTTCCCACATCTGGTCTTAATATTACAAAGTCTTTGTCTCATGTACTTTTTTGATAGACAACATCTTTGTGGAGCATTTTGTTATTAGACTCTATGAAATGTTGATATTAATCTGAGCTGCCCTGATCTTCATGGAACACGAGGCTAGTTGGAAACTATCCTTGGAAGCATCTTTGGGGGAGGAGTATTTGGGGATCAAGAGATGTATTTTGACATCCTTCCAAGAGCATTTGACTGTGTTTCGTGGGAACGCTGCATGCGTTTAACCCAGAGGACCTCCAGGCAAGGTTGCTGCTTGATTCAACTCTCCCCAACCAATGTCTGCCGCCCTCCATGTCAGGAACCTTGGAAGGGAAAAGGACAGATGTCAGGTTTACCTCCTCTACTCTGGGACTAAAGAAACCGAAGCTCCGTGGGTCGAGTGCCTAGCTTTTCCCAAGGGACCGTCATTCCTTTCTGGATCTGAGTTGATTGAAAAGCTGAAGCTCAAGGCTGGGGAGATAGATGGCTTGCCACAGGGGCATGAGAACCTAATTTGGATGGCCAGTACCCACATAAACTTGGCTGGCGGTGTGTGCCAGTAATACCAGCACCAGGAGGCAGAGACAGGAGGATCACCAGGGCCTTTTAGCCTAGGCAGCCAAACCAATGAGCTCTGGGTTCAGTGGAACTGTCTCGAAACAATAACATGAAGTGGGTTGATGGCACCTCCGAAGAGGAAAAGATCTGTTAACCCCCAAAATGAGCAACCCTCTGGCAGTGACTTCCAAGGCTGTGACTTAACAGGGAGCTCGCGGGGATGCAGAGTGCTGGCCTGACTTGTTTCAGTTCTGCGTGTGGACAAGAGGCACTCCGAGCTGTGCAGTGAGATAGGGGAGTGATGTGCAGAACCGGCTGTGTGGCGAGATAGAGGAGTCATGTGCCGAACCGGCTGTGCAGCAGGCTTTGTGGTTAAACGCGGAAAAGAAGCACTGCGGGATAGCATAGGAAATATCTCCAAGGATAAAAGCTGGCGAGGCTGTATCAGGGCTGGTGAGCCAGGCGGCCCAGCCCCAGAGTAGAAGGAAATGCTTTCTGCTGTGAAGTCTCTTTTCTCTTTTAAAATGTATACCATGTACCTTCATCACCAGTTCGAGAAATTAGCTAAAGCCAACCACACACCAAGTCCTCTGTTTTTCTGTGTAGCCTTTTGGAACGCAGTTAAATTTCTCTCTCCCTCCCTCTCTGTCTTTCTCTCTCTCTGTGGATGTCTCTGTCTGTGTCATCCTCCCACCCCCACCTTTCAGACAGGGACTCATGTAGTCAGGGCTAGCCTCCAACTCCGTTTATAGCTGAGGATGACCTCTATCTCCCGATTTCTCTGCTGCCACCTCCTGAGTGCTGGGATTGCAGCTGACCACCCACACACCAGGTTTATGCCATGCTGGGGAAGCAACCCAGGGCTTTGTGACTTCTGGGCAAGCGCTCTGTCAAAGGAGCTACATCCCCAGCCCAGGAACTCAACTTTCTAAAATAAGGCAAAACCTAACGACCTAGAGAAGCATGCGTTCTCTCCTCTAGATCTCTTCTGCTCAGTCACCATCAGTCCTAACAGACGCATCTTATATTTTGATAAAAAAAAAAAAAAACAAGTAAAATCTCTCATAAGTCTATCCCAACTTCCCTTTTATTTAAGTAGCCTGGACTCAGAAAGGGACCCAGAGCATGCTAGACCTTGAAAATGGTTTCGAATGTGGGCTGGTGGCTTCTACAAACATGTTGGAAGCGTGGATAGGAGTCAGGCTTCAACATTGGGATCTGCCTGCAGAGAGGCAAGCTTGCTTCTAGATGATTGTGTTCAGACAGAGCGCGCACTGGAGACCAAGGTTGAAACATATGTCTAAATGATAAAATAAATGAATGTGATTTTTTAAAACTGTCACGGGGAGAAGAGAATGAAGGTAAAAGAAAACTGCCCTCTGTAATCCTTCAATATTCCACATCTAATTGCCGACGGACTCCGGTCTTCCCAAAGGTTAGCGTGTTCAGGCTACTTTTTTAGTGGCATATTTTTGTCATTAAATAAATAATAACTTGGAGGAAATGATTTCACCTCAGAGTTTAAATTCCTCGGCGACTGTCTCATTTTCTTCTGGAGATCCCTGGGGAACTCCCGGGAAGTGGAGCAGTGCATTTCCTAGATTCGTCAGAGGGGGGCGGACTTGGTTTGCATCTACTGTTGTTGCTCCCTTGGGAACAGTAAGTAAGGAGAGGGCCAGGAAGCCGGAACCCGGCTGTTCACGTCTCATTCATGTTCAGCCCCTACAGCTTTAGATGAGCCAGAGAAAACTTGCGACTTGTAGTTTTCTCACCTGTATCATGGGGTTTCCCATAGTGACTGGGACGGGCTACTGTGGTATGGCTTACCTGCCTGGAATCAGCTCCCAGAAAAACTTTTGCTACCTTTGTGGAGCACTCTGTGCTAGGGAATCACCGTCCCATGCTGATTGCAGCCTTTAGTTTGATCCAAGCTGCCTGGTTGAGTCTTCCAGCCTCAGCTTCAACTCTCACGAAAATGGGATCGCTCAACAAAGCATCCGTCCGTGTGCCCCCAGAGGGTCTTCCTTATCTGTCAGCTTTCTCAGAGGGCCTAGAACTTTCTTTACTGTTAGGAAAGCCTGCACAACTTCACAATCTCTCAGTAGCCCAGCAAACATGCGTGGGCCGGGGGGAGAACAAGGAAGTTTAAAAACAACTTTCCTATTTTAAAAAAGCTAATTGCACCCAAAGAAAAACATATAGGCATCCTCCTGAATATTAACCTTCATCAGGCGATGAAAGGAGACAGAGACAGAGACCCACATTGGAGCACCAGACAGAAATCTCAAGGTCCAAATCAGGAGCAGAAGGAGAGAGAGCACGAGCAAGGAACTCAGGACCGCGAGGGGTGCACCCACACACTGAGACAATAGGGATGTTCTATCGGGAACTCACCAAGGCCAGCTGGCCCGGGTCTGAAAAAGCCTGGGATAAAACGGGACTCGCTGAACATAGCAGACAATGAGGACTACTGAGAACTCAAGAACTATGGCAATGGGTTTTTGATCCTACTGCACGTACTGGCTTTGTGGAGCCTAGGCAGTTTGGATGCTCACCTTACTAAACCTGGATGGAGGTGGGTGGTCCTTGGACTTCCCACAGGGCAGGGAACCCTGATTGCTCTTTGGGCTGACCCGAGGGAGGGGGACTTGATTGGGGGAGGAGGAGGGAAATGGGAGGTGGTGGCGGGGAAGAGACAGAAATCTTTAATAAATAAATAAATAAATTTTTAAAAAAGCGAATTGCAATGTGCAATTCTTTGGAAATCTCAGAGTTAAAATAGCGAGCTCTCCCACCCCCTACTACCTGGAGATTCTTGAGAGAGTTGCTAAGGTGTGTCTGTCTGCATTTAAAGATTGACCTTTTATTGTCTGTAAATGAAAACATCATCCCTGAGACTCTGGGGATTAAAACAGCTTTTTTAGAATTTTCTGCAAGTTTATCTCTCATTTACCCTTCAGGCAAGAGTGAAATAATAGAAGATGTCCAATATTTTGCTTCTTCCTGTAAAAGTAAATCAAAACCGTGGGAATGCTTCCTCCTAATTTAATATACTGCTGTCTCCTTAAATCTATCTCCGATTTTGTTCAATTAACCCTCTGATTGCTGCCACAGACAACCACAACGAGGTCAAAGAATAAGGCAGAGTTTTCTTGGTAGGGTGATGTGAGACCGTGGCCCAGAGCCCAGTAATGTTCTAACATGGCCATCGACCCAGGGCTTTTCCTATCTCTTTCTCAGCCTTGCCCTTCCCTTGCCCACTCTCAGGGTGCATGCAAGCTATCATAACTCTGCTGAGATGTGGGGGTATCTCTACTTACATACTCTTTTCTCCTCAAAAGCACATAATTTTGTTGTAAAACCTTATTTATTTTCAAACCAGGTTGGTTCTTGGGTTTTATATTTATCATGTTTTTTTTTTCTTTTCTCTATCTCTTTTTTTTCTTTTCCTTCAGCCTGTCCCTGGCACAGACAAAGAAGACAGAAAACCAAGGGGCAGAGAGGGAAAAGCAACAGCTCTGGCCCTCAGGAGGGGAGTGGCCTGAAGCTGGGAGTGCCTAAACAGAGGTTGTCTTGTCTCCCTCATCCCCATGGGTGCGGTTTAAAAGCCTGATCCCTGCCTTTCAGCCATTTTTTTCCTCCCAGTGTCTGCCCAGAACAAGAAGCCACCATCTCGGGGGAACCTGCTTTCATTTCCAGCATCTGCCTCGGACTGTTTTGGGGAAATAGATGGCTTCCAGGATTGGGGGGTGCACAACCGTTTTGTTGAAAGTGTTTATTCACCAGTGGGTGTCTGTCAGGTCTACATAGAGAAACAGAATTTAAGAGACCGTAACTCCAAATTTCCCTGGACTGTCTCAGCTTTAAGTAGTGGAAATCCCATTCCTGGCACACAGCACACATTTTCTCCCCGTTTGGAGCAAACTAAGATGCATTGGCACTTCTAGATGCTGGGCTTCACTTCCGATGCTTAGATTTAACTTCTGGGAGTTGGATTCAACTTCCAGGTTCTGGGTTCCAATTCCAGATACAAATCTGGCTTCCAGATGCTGGGGAAGCAAGTGCTGGGATTTTTTTTTTAAATTTCTTGAGATGGTATTTCTCCTCATAGGCCTGGCTGTCCTGGAACTACCTCTGTAGAGCAAGCTGGCCTCGAACTCAGAGATTCTGCCTCCTAAGTGCTGGGATTAAAGGCCTCCACCACCATATTCTGCTCAGTGTTGGGATTCTTCATGCTTTTTTGGTGTTTCCTGCTTCTAGCCAAGGTTTAAACCCACTGGCCTTGAGGCCAAATGACCATGAGCAGAAGCGCTGACTGTAGAAGGGCTCTGCTGGGTGACTGTAGGGAAGGTGACATTCTTTCTGTTATTGTTACGCACTTCACTCAGGGATGAGGCAGGACTCTCAGCACCCCATGTCACTTGGCCTTGGTCAGAACTAGCCTGGGACAAGGGTAACCCTTGACTCCTGCATTGAGCACAGTGGACACAGAAAACCTCAGGAATTGAAATAGGGTTTTTGTTTTGTTTTGTTTTTGTTGTTGTTTTTGTCTTTGTTTTTGAGACAGGGTTTCTCAGTGTAGCTTTGGAGCCTATCTTGGAACTCACTCTTTAGATCAGGTTAGCCTCGAACTTGCAGAGATCTGTCTGCCTCTGCCGCCCAAGCGTTGGGATTAAAGATGTGCGCCACCACTGCATGGCTGAAATAGCTATTTTAAAAGATTTTTTAAAAAAATTGTGAGCTCTGTTTCTTCTCCGTAAAGCAGGGGTCACGGGACCTGCTGTAGCCCATGGGGTCAGTGTGAGAAGCCAGCGGGACAGTGTGTGGGACGTTGTCTGGCACATGGTAGGCGCTCATCATGGCAGCCATTACTCATTACGATAGGTGGCTTCAAGCTTTCCTGCTCCCTGGCTGAGAAGGAGGGGTCACGAACATGTAACTCTGAAGTGGTTTTTCAGTGTGAGGAAATCACTGAAGAAGGGGCCAAGCAGGGCAACTCTTGTCTGCTGTGTGCTCTCTGGAAACTCAGCCCCTCAGGGACTTAGTTTCTTTTTCTGAAAGAGTGGAGAATTTTAAGAACTGGTATACAGGAGCTGGGCAAATGGCTCACTTGGCAATGCACAGGATCCCAAATCTAATCCCCAGAAACCACATGATAAAGCTAGAAAGAACGGCTCGGACTTAGATGTATATATTCTATCGGTTCTGTTTCTTTAGAAAACCCAGACTAATACAATCGCATATGAAAATTTGTTCCACTGGATCTCCTATCTTTCATGGGCCTGTCAAAACTTTGCTCTCTGCAGCCCTCATCATTTTGTTGGGCTCGCAGGGCCAGGATAGAGTCTCGTCCATCTCCTCCACCTATTCTGTTCTCTCTCCTCCCTTTCTCCCAACCCAGCCCTTTCCTAGCCCGAAGGATCCGACATGGGCATAATGGTGCCAGTAATCATCCTGCTCCCACAGATATCCATCCAGTGAAAGAGTCTTTCTGCCCTCTCTGCTTACTCTGAACTCAACCAAGTAGAGGTCTTTCCTAAAGGGGGATCAGGTTTGTTTGGGCTACGATGGTTCTGGAAACAGATACACAGCCTGACCCTCCAGGAGGAAATGTCAGCATGCTGCTAATACTAATCAAAATACGTACTGCCATAAAAATTTTCCAACTCATAATAGTGTGTGTCAGGGTACTGAATTTGCTGGGTGGCACATGGGATCACATCTTCCCACGAATTCTTTTTAGAGTATTGCAGTCAGGATGAATTATAACTGAAGATTGGTAGTCATTTTTGGTTGTGTTGCTAAATCAAAGCTAGCCTATGAAGAGGTTTGATTATATATATGACCAAGCCAATTGTTCTCTTTGTATTTTTAATTTTGTGTGAATGTGTGTGTCATAGAGAGTTGCTTTACTTGTAATATACCAATGAAAAATAAAAGACAGAGAGTTATAGTATAAAAAAAATAGTTCAAAATTGCTGGGCAGTGGGAGTCACAAGAACAGAGTCAGCCAGGCCTGAAATCCTAGGCTAGGTATGGAAGTGAATGCTTGTCAGCAGAAAGTAGTGCTGAGGTGAGGCTACTTCAGCCTGCATAGTTTAAAATTTGACACGATTTGTTTACAAAATGTTTTGGGGCAAAAGCTCATGTTTGTAAAGGACTGTGTGCGTGCTCATCTCTCTAAGAGAGGTCTGTTAGCCGCTCCTCTGTTGCTGTGATGGAAACACCACAGCCGTAATAAGCTCTATTCTGAGTTGCCTTGCTCATGACTGCTGGAATGGGGGCTTGCTTGGAGAGTGGGACTGTGCCTTTGAAGTGTACCTCTCAGTGCACCTCGCTCTCCCTCCTAGATCCCTCTTTTCTTCCCTCTTCTCTTCCACCCCCATCTGCCCATCTCTGGCCTTCTCTGGCTGCCAGTGCCCCATGGTAGACGGAACGTTCACACACCTTGGGTCAAAAAGATAGATGTGGTCATGGGTTCTGGCAGATTTAAGGAAGTATGAGAGACAGCTCAGTACAAAGTTGGAGCCAGGATCAGATGCCTGACAGAAAGGGATGGTTAATGGGATGAGAGATGAAATTTGAAAAATCCCTGTCATTTAGTCAGTGTTGCGAAAGAGGTTGACTCTGTACATTTTTGGTTTTTTGGGGGACGGGGAGACTGGGGGTAAGCGTAGCTTACTTCAAGCAGAGAAGTTTAAAACTGGGAGAACTGAAATGACAGAATCCTATGAAGGTGATCATAATGATCAACCCCTTTGCATCAGGGCGAGGCCGGGAGGGTGTTGTTTAGGGGAAGGGGGGTGCAGGTGGAGGGTGCTGGGAGGTTGCTGGGAAAGGGAAGTCAGGCCATGAATCCTTGTTACCAAGATTTTCCTAAAGGACTTTGGTGTACATCAAAATGACCGTGGAAGTTGTTCCGCTGTGATTCGTGATGCAGGCTACTAGGAGGACCTGTCCTTGGATCTGTGGGTGGGCAGGAGAAGGCAGGCACAGGGAGGCTTTGGGACTGGCTGGGAGAGTTCAAGTGGTCTGGGTCAAGTGTTTCTGGCTCAAATGGTTAATGGAATGTACACCCCACTACTTACCAGGTCACAGCCAGACCCCAGATTTTTAGAGGTCAAAGACGAGGTAACACACACAGTCCAAGCCACCTTTGGTGATCTGGAATGCCTTGGGGATGTGGAAGGATCAGCTGTAACAGGCGGCAGAGGACATTAATGACAGACACCTGGAAGTCTTGGCTTTCATCCCCTTCTAGAAAGAACAGAATGTCTCCATTCCCTCCTTGATGCGCGCTCTCTCTCTCTCTCTCTCTCTCTCTCTCTCTCTCTCTCTCTCTCTGTCTCTGTTTCTCTCTCTCTCTCTCTCTCTCTCTCTCTCTCTCTCTCTCTCTCTCTCTCTCTCTCTCTCTCTCTCTCTCTCTCTCTCTCCGTGCAAATGTGAGGCAAAATTTCTGCCCTAGGACATTTAGCACACTTCTGTTAAAGAACATAATGACCAACATAAAAGAGATGAATATGACCGCTAGTACAGGAGCCATCAAAGCGTCACTGTTTCATAATTCAGAAGAATTTGTATGTAGTAATCTCTGCAGGACATGAGGCGTGTAAGTGGGTGATCAAGAGAGAAGTGTTGCCAGCAGAGCAGAGGAAGGTTAAGCAGTCAGACCTCCTGGGTGTGTACGTCTGTCTGTCTGTCTGTCTCTAGGTGCGGATGCCAGGAGTGAGCATCGGTGTCTTCCTCAACTGCGTTCCACTTTTTATTTGTTTGTTTTTGTTTATTTGAGGCAGGACTTCTCACTGAACCTGAAGCTTGAGAATTAATCTAGACTAGCTGGCCAGTGACTTTCCCGATCATCCTTGCTCCATTTCCACCGGTGGATTACAGGTGTGTATCACGGGGTGGTTCTGGATATCAAATTTGGGACTTCATGCTCATGCAGTGAGCATTTAGTTAGTTAGTTTGTTTTATTTTTTCGAGACAGGATTTTTCTATGTAGCTCTGGCTGTCCTGGAACTCACTCTGTAGACCAGGCTAGCCTCGAACTCACAGATAGATCCCTCTGCCTCTGCCTCTCTAGTGCTGGGATTAAAGGTGTGCACCACCACTGCCCAGTGCAACAATTATTTTCCTGGCTGAGCTATCTCCCAGTCTTGTCAGATCGATTTCCATCCTGGGAAAGGGTTCTGGTTCATTTTACACAGGAGCGGGAACAGATGAGCCAAGTATACAGCCTAACACACAAAGATGTGGTCCCTTAGGAAACAGCCCCATGGGCATCCTGGAGTCCGGTTCCAGCAAATTCTCGTCTCTTTCTCTTGGACAGAGGTGAGGAGAGTCTTGGGAGAAGGACACAGAGAGGTCTCCGTCCGTGGCATCCTCGAGTCTCCCACTATGTGTTTTGCTTGAACTGCCGCACAAGTGGCTTGTTCCTTTTTTTTAACTAGTAACAGTGCATATGCTTCTGACAGCTTCAACTGGACTTTGTAGCTTTAGTTGGCCTTTGGACCAGCTGCCCTAGCCCTAGACTGGATGACCACCTTTTGTGCTACTGGCTTTGGGCATGGGAACAGGGTCACATAAAAGTACATAGCAAAGCAAAGCTACCGCCGCCCCCCAAACCCTGTTTCCCTTCCAGACTTCTCTGCCTCTGAAAAAGGCTCCCAGCTTCTGCTTGGAGTCTTTTCTTACACAGACCCCTCTGGGTCACAGTTTCTTCCTTGCCATCGACCAGAGCCCTTTCCAACAGAACCAAATCATCCCGCCTTGAACTTTTGTTTATACAGGGAAACTCAACTCACTCTACCTAACCATCCTTTGGGGTTATTATTTGGGGTTATTATGGGGTGCTCTTTCTTTAGAGCAAGCTCAGGCATCTGTGGAAAACACACAGCCGCCTCCTCCCCAGTGTTGATAGCCTGCATGCCAGTTCAGTCACACAAACAACGTGAGCCGCATTCCTGTTCCCATTCTCCCACCCGCTCACAGGAGCCTCCCACCCCTTCCAACACTCGCAGGTATTTCTATGACTACAGAGAGAAGCTTGCCCTCCAATTACAACTGGCCTGTTGTCTGTGGTCAGCAGGTGACTCCCATGTCACCCTCCACATCTCTTACCTGCCTGTACTAATGGCAATGCCAACCTCTGTGCCTGGGGTAGATTTTGCTCCCACAACCACCCCTCTTTGAAGGTCATTGACCTGAGTGGAGGGAGAAGAGATCTTCCCCTGCTCTGTGTGATTCTACTCTACTCTGTGAGGCTCTACGTTCACTCAGACTCCCGTGTTCTCTGGACTACAGTCCTTCTGGACCAGAGTCCTTGAGCTTCTAACCTCACTTACAGCAGAGGCCTTGAGTCAGGTTTTCCTGTTCTTCTCATCTTTCTCACTGGACTACAGCTCTCCTCTCCTCTGTCCCTCCCCGTCAAACTCTCTAGGGAGGTTGATTATTCTCCAGACGTAGGTAGGACTGGGCTCCTCAGTACCCCAAGGCAAAACCTCCGAATGTCTATGTGACCTAAAAAGTTCTGCCTTGCCATGGACAAGGTTCCCTTCATTTCTTGAGTTCAAATTTGTGAAGCAATGAGTAAACTTTTTTTTATTTGCAAACCAAAAATCTAATAAAATGAACATTGTCCTCATTTCTGGAACCCATTAAAAGTCTTTTCAGTTAATTATGTTTTTTTTTTTTATTTTAGTAAAACCAAGGCCCAATTTACTGTTTTACTCACACTGCTCAGGGGTATTAAATCTGCTTAACATTGTTGTGTACCCATCCTTAAAACACTTTTCAGTTTTTCAAACTGAGCACTTTGGGCCACGAAGGGTAACTTCCTGGTCCCTCCAGTTCCCAGGAGCTTCTCTTCTGCTTTCTATCCTATGAACCTGGCTCGTCTGGGTACCTCACTGAAGTGGAATCTTACTGCATTTGTTCTTTGACAAGCGGATTAGGGGGCAGAACGTCCTGCGAGCTCACCTGCGCAGCAGCATGCGTGGGTGTGCGGGTCAGTTTTAAGTGTGAACTCCACACAACCTAGAGCCACCCAGAAAGAGGGAATCTCAGTAAGGAATTATCTAGATCAGGTTGGTCTGTGGGCATATCTGTTGGGTGGAGGGGGTTGACTTGACTATTAATGGGGTGGGGAGAGGATTCTCCTCGAATGTGGGTGGCGTCATTTTATGGGTTGGGCTCTTAACTGTAAACATGAAGAAAGGTAGCTGAGTAAAAGCAAGGCGGAGTGTGGGGAGACCGATGATGCCCTGCTCCTATGTCATTGGAACTGTGTCTGCTCCTATGTAATTGGAACTATGTCGGTAATCATTATCTGGGACAGGCAGTGCCATAGTTGGATCTTTGGCAGGGTAGAGATTGCTGTCAGTTCTTGGTTAACTTCTCAAACAAGTATCTGGAGTTTCAAATTTCAAAGGCCCCAAATTGTAGCTTCACGTTTAGACAATCAAGTTAACATTTTTTTTATCATCATTATCTTCTTCATTGCTGTGTGTGGAGTAGGTGTGAATGTGGAGATGTGTATGCCACAGCACATACAGAGGCCAGAGAACAGCTTTCAGAAGTTGGCTCTCTCCTTCCACCCTGTTGAGGTTGTGTCTCTTGTGTTGTTTCTGCTGCACTGTGCGCTCCAGGTTAGCTGGTCTGCATGCTTGTGGGTGGTTCTCTGATGTCTAGGCAGAAGCTCAGGGACTTTGGATGCATGCCATGACATCCCACTTTTTTTTTAAAGTGTGGGTTCTGAGGACTGAACTCAGGTTATTAGGATTGGGTGCTCAGGCTTTTACCTGCTGAGACATCTCTCACTGACCCTCAACCTGACACAGCATTTTGAAAAGGTTTGCATTGTCCCTAAGAACAACTTTGACTACATCTGCACTCAACACACATAAGGTGGCAGATCATACTTCATGTGACCGTGCGTGTACCTCTGGAAACAGCATTATACCAATTCCTTTCTTTATTCATGATTTCGGTGGTGACCTAAGCAGAAAAATGGCCTCCATAGGCCCCTGGCAACTGGTGCTTTTAGGAGGTGTGGCCTTGTTGGAGTAGATGTGGCTTTGTTGAAGGAAGTGTGTCACTGGGGGTGGGCTTCGAGGTCTCACATGCTCAAGCCAGGCCCAGTCTCTTACTTTCTTCCTACTGCCTTGGATATAGAAGTCTCAGCTACCTCTCCAGCACCGTGTCTCCCTGCATGCAACCATGACATATAACGGACTAAACCTCTGAACTGTAAACCGGCCTCCAAACAGATGATCCAGGGATTTTTAGTTCAGCCTCACAATTAAGCAGTCGTTGCCACTATCTTTCTAATTCCAACACAATTTGTCATCCCAGAAAAAGAAAAAAACCAACCCATATTCATTTCCAGTCTCTATCAGTTCCCTTAAAAAGCTCAACAATTGACTTGGGCCCCCCGCCCTCTTTTGGCGCGAGGCATTGGGAGCTGGGTCCCAGTCCTCCCGGCGCCCGGGCGGGCTCCACTGCCCTTGTTTCTGTGGCCTGCCTGCACCAAGGAGGGTAGGCGCTTTGTTTGCGAGCTGCCCAACCAGCACGGAGGCCTGATCTCTCGGCCCCAGGAGAACCAGCATTGGGGTGAGTTTCTGGCCCGCGGCGCCAGCCAGGGACGGGGATCTCGGGGGTCCCTTGGCCTCCTGTCTTTCTTGGGCTCTCTGCAGGACCTCTATTCCCTGGTTACTGCCTCTTTCTTCCTGGCCCACCCAGCTTCTGTCCAGAGCCCTCCCCACTTGGGCCCCCCTCCCCCCCCCCCCCCCCCGCCCTCTTTTGGCGCGTGGCATTGGGAGCTGGATCCCAGTCCTCGGGGCGCCCGGGCGGGCTCCACTGCCTTTGTTTCTATGGCCTGCCTGCACCAAGGAGAGTAGGCGCTTTGTTTGCGAGCTGCCCAACCAGCACGGAGGCCTGATCTCTCGGCCCCAGGAGAACCAGCGTTGGGCTTCTGTCCAGAGCCCTCCCCACTTGGGCCCCCCGCCCTCTTTTGGCGCGAGGCATTGGGAGCTGGGTCCCAGTCCTCCCGGCGCCCGGGCGGGCTCCACTGCCTTTGTTTCTGTGGCCTGCCTGCACCAAGGAGGGTAGGCGCTTTGTTTGCGAACTGCCCAACCAGCACGGAGGCCTGATCTCTCGGCCCCAGGAGAACCAGCGTTGGGGTGAGTTTCTGGCCCGCGGCGCCAGCCAGGGACGGGGATCTCGGGGGTCCCTTGGCCTCCTGTCTTTCTTGGGCTCTCTGCAGGACCTCTATTCCCTGGTTACTGCCTCTTTCTTCCTGGCCCACCCAGCTTCTGTCCAGAGCCCTCCCCACTTGGGCCCCCCGCCCTCTTTTGGCGCGAGGCATTGGGAGCTGGGTCCCAGTCCTCCCGGCGCCCGGGCGGGCTCCACTGCCTTTGTTTCTGTGGCCTGACTGCACCAAGGAGAGTAGGCGCTTTGTTTGCGAGCTGCCCAACCAGCACGGAGGCCTGATCTCTCGGCCCCAGGAGAACCAGCGTTGAGGAGAACCAGCATTGGGGAGAACCAGCGTTGGGACGAGCCAGGGTTGGGCACGGAGACCTGATCCCTTGGTGCCAGGAGAGCCAACATTGGGGAGGTGCGTTGGGTAGGCAAGGAGACCTGATCTGGTAAAAGAAGACCCATAAGGGAGTATTTGGAAGAAGAGATGGGCAGACGTCAAGGCAAGAATTCGCCCAACAAATTGAAAAGCAACATGAAGCCACCAGAATCCAGCGACCTCACAACGGAAGGACATGAACACCTTAATCAAGAAGGAGAAAAGTTTGACTTCATGAAAGTGATTGACGCCCTTAAACAGCATGTAAAAAACGCCCTTATAGAAATGGATGAGAAATATAACAGAAAGTTTGAAGAATTGAATAAATCAGTGAATGATACCCTAGAAAACCAAGGAAAAACAATCAAACAGATAATGGAAACAGTTCAAGACTTGAAAACTGAAATAGAGGCAAAGAAGAAAACACAAACAGAGGGCCGGCTGGACATGGAAAATCTAGGTAAACGAATAGAGACTACAGAAACAAGCATAACCAGCAGAATACAAGAGATAGAAGAAAGACTCTCAGATTCTGAAGATACCATAGAGAAAATAAACACTATGATCAAAGAAAACAGCAAGTCCAACAAACTCTCATCACAAAACATTCAGGAAATATGGGACACAATAAAAAGACCAAACCTAAGAATAATAGGAGTAGAAGAAGGAGAAGAAGTGCAGCTCAATGGTCCAGAAAATATATTTAATAAAATTATAGAAGAAAACTTTCCCAACCTAAAGAAAGATATACCTATGAAGGTGCAAGAAGCATACAGAACACCGAATAGGCTGGATCAAAAAAAAACATCCCCTCGCCATATAATTATCAAAACACAAAGCATTCAGAATAAGGAAAAAATATTAAGAGCGGCAAAGGAAAAAGGCCAAATTACTTACAAAGGTAAACCTATCAGACTTACACCTGACTTTTCCATGGAAACCATGAAAGCCAGAAGGTCCTGGATAGATGTACTGCAGAAACTGAGAGACCATGGATGCAAGCCCAGATTACTATACCCAGCCAAGCTTTCGTTCACTATAAATGGAGAAAATAAAATTTTCCAGGATAAAAACAAATTCAAACAATATGCAGCCACAAATCCAGCCTTACAGAAAGTAATAGAAGGAAAATCACTAACCAAGGAATCCAATAATGACTACAATAACTCAGACATCTAGAGACCCTTCATCAACACAAACCAAAGAAGGGATACACACAAACTCTACGACTAAAAAATAATGACCGGAGTTAACAACCACTGGTCATTAATATCACTTAATGTCAATGGTCTCAACTCACCTATAAAAAGGCACAGGCTAAGAGATTGGATAAGAAAACAGGATCCAACATTCTGCTGTTTACAAGAAACACACCTCAACCACAAAGACAGGCACCTACTCAGAGTAAAGGGTTGGGAAAAGGCCTATCAAGCAAATGGACCTAAGAAACAAGCAGGTGTGGCCATACTAATCTCTAACAAAGTTGACTTCAAACTTAAATCAATCAGAAGAGATGGAGAGGGGCATTTTATATTCATAACAGGAACAGTTCATCAGGATGAAGTCTCAATCCTGAACATCTATGCCCCTAATATAAAAGCACCCACGTACATAAAAGAAACATTGCTAAAATTCAAGGCAGCCATCAAACCGCACACACTAATAGTAGGAGATTTCAACACTCCTCTCTCACCAATGGACAGGTCAATCAGACAGAAACCTAACAGAGAAATAAGACAACTAATGGAGGTAATGAAACAAATGGACTTAACAGACATCTATAGAACATTCCACCCAAATAGGAAAGAATACACCTTCTTCTCTGCAGCTCATGGAACCTTCTCGAAAATCGACCACATAGTCGGTAACAAAGCAAACATCCACAGTTACAAAAAAGTATTACTAACCACCTGTGTCTTATCAGATCACCATGGATTAAAGTTAGAATTCAACAACAAGGCTACCCCCGGAAAGCCCACAAAGTCATGGAAACTGAACAGCCAACTACTGAACCACACCTGGATTAAGGAAGAAATAAAGAAAGAAATTAAAGTCTTCCTGGAATTCAATGAAAATAAAGAAACAACATACTCAAACTTATGGGACACTCTGAAAGCAGTCCTAAGAGGAAAGTTCATAGCATTAAGTGCCCACTTAAAGAAAACAGAGAAAGCTCACATTGGAGACTTAACAGCCCACCTGAAAGCTCTAGAAAAAAAAGAAGCAGACTCACCTAGGAGGAGTAGGAGACTGGAAATAATCAAACTGAGGGCTGAAATCAATAAAATAGAAACACAGAGAACAATCCAAAGAATCAATGAAACAAAAAGCTGGTTCCTGGAGAAAATCAACAAGATTGACAAACCCCTATCCAAACTAATCAAACGGCAGAGAGAGAATTTGCAAATTAATAAGATCAGAAATGAAAAGGGGGACATAACCACAGACACAGAGGAAATTCAGAGAATCATTAGATCCTACTACAAAAGCCTATACGCCACAAAACTGGAAAATGTAAAGGAAATGGATACTTTCTTAGATAAATATCATTTACCAAAGTTAAATCAGGACCAGGTGAACAATCTAAATAGACCTGTTAGTCGCGAAGAATTAGAAGAGGTTATCAAAAACCTCCCTACCAAAAAAAGCCCAGGACCAGATGGTTTCAATGCGGAATTCTACCAGAACTTCCAAGAAGACCTAATACCTATACTCCTTAATGTATTTCACAATATAGAAACAGAAGGGTCATTACCAAATTCCTTTTATGAAGCTACAGTTACTCTGATACCAAAACCACACAAAGACTCAACCAGGAAAGAGAATTACAGGCCGATCTCACTCATGAATATCGACGCAAAAATCCTCAACAAAATACTGGCAAACCGAATCCAAGAACACATCCGAAAAATTATACATTATGATCAAGTAGGCTTCATTCCTGAGATGCAGGGCTGGTTCAACATACGAAAATCTATCAATGTAATCCATCATATAAATAAACTGAAAGAAAAAAACCATATGATCATTTCATTAGATGCTGAAAAAGCATTCGACAAAATTCAACATCTATTTATGTTAAAAGTCTTGGAGAGATTAGGGATACAAGGGTCATACCTAAATATAATAAAAGCTATATACAGCAAGCCGACAGCTAACATCAAATTAAACGGAGAGAAACTCAAAGCCATCCCACTTAACTCAGGAACACGACAAGGCTGTCCACTTTCGCCATACCTCTTCAATATAGTGCTGGAAGTTCTAGCAATAGCAATAAGACAGCATAATGGGATCAAGGGGATTCGAATTGGAAAGGAAGAAGTTAAACTTTCGTTATTCGCAGATGATATGATAGTGTACATAAGCGATCCCCAAAACTCCACCAAAGAACTTTTACAGCTGATAAACAGCTTTAGTAATGTGGCAGGATACAAGATCAACTCCAAAAAATCAGTCGCCCTCTTATACACAAAGGATATGGAAGCAGAGAGGGAAATCAGAGAAGCTTCTCCATTCACGATAGCCACAAACAGCATAAAATATCTTGGGGTAAATCTAACCAAGGAAGTGAAAGATCTATTTGACAAGAACTTTAAGGCATTGAAGAAAGAAATTGATGAGGATACCAAAAAATGGATGGACATCCCTTGCTCTTGGATTGGGAGGATCAACATAGTAAAAATGGCAATTCTACCTAAGGCAATTTATAGATTCAATGCAATCCCCATCAAGATCCCATCAAAATTCTTCACAGATCTGGAGAGGACAATAATCAACTTTATATGGAAAAACAAAAAACCCAGGATAGCCAAAACAATCCTATACAATAAAGGATCTTCTGGAGGCATTACCATCCCTGACTTCAAACTCTATTACAGAGCTACAGTAATGAAAACAGGGTGGTACTGGCATAAAAACAGAGAAGTCGACCAATGGAATCGTATAGAAGACCCGGATTTTACCCCACAAACCTATGAACACCTCATTTTCGATAAAGGAGCTAAAAGTATACAATGGAAGAAAGAAAGCATCTTCAACAAATGGTGCTGGCACATCTGGATGTCAACCTGTAGAAGAATGAAAATAGACCCATATATATCACCGTGCACAAAACTCAAGTCCAAATGGATTAAAGACCTCATTATCAGCCCGAAAACACTGAACCTGATAGAAGAGAAAGTGGGAAATACCCTACAACAGATGGGCACAGGTGATCGCTTCTTAGGTATAACCCCAGAAGCACAGACATTAAGGGCAACATTGAATAAATGGGACCTACTAAAACTGAGAAGCTTCTGTAAAGCAAAGGACACTGTCACTAAGACACAAAGGCAACCTACTGACTGGGAGAAGATCTTCACCAACCCCGCAACAGACAAAGGTCTGATCTCCAAAATATATAGAGAACTCAAGAAACTAGACTTTAAAATGCTAATTAACCCAATTAAAAAATGGGGCACTGAACTGAACAGAGAATTCTCAACAGAAGAACTTCAAATGGCCAAAAGATACTTAAGGTCGTGCTCAACTTCCTTAGCAATCAGGGAAATGCAAATCAAAACAACTTTGAGATACCATCTTACACCGGTCAGAATGGCTAAAGTCAAAAACACCAAGGATAGCCTTTGCTGGAGAGGCTGTGGAGGAAGGGGTACCCTCATCCATTGCTGGTGGGAATGCAATCTTGTGCAACCACTGTGGAAGTCAGTGTTTCGGTTTCTCAGGAAATTCGGGATCAACCTACCCCTGGACCCAGCAATACCACTCTTGGGAATTTACCCAAGAGATGCTCTATCACATGTCAAAAGCATTTGTTCAACTATGTTCATAGCAGTATTATTTGTAATAGCCAGAACCTGGAAACAACCTAGATGCCCTTCAATGGAAGAATGGATGAAGAAAGTATGGAATATATACACACTAGAGTACTATGCTGCGGTAAAAAACAATGACTTCTCGAATTTTGCATGCAAATGGATGGAAATAGAAAGCACTATCTTGAGTGAGGTATCCCAGACCCAAAAAGAAGAACATGGGATGTACTCACTCATAATTGGTTTCTAGCCATAAATAGGGGTCACAGAATCTACAATTGGCGAACCTAAAGAAGCTAAGTAAGAAGGTGAACACAAGGAAAAACATATCGTTATCCTCTTGGATAAGGGAAGTAGACAAAATTGCCGGGGAGAAAAGTGGGATCTTGGGGGTGGGGTGGGAAGGGGGTAAGGGGAGATGGGGAGAGAAAAGGTAGAAGGGAAGGAGGGGGGTCTTGGGGAAATAGGAGGATCGGGATAAAGGAAGGTTGGATAGGGGAGCACGTAACCACAATTCTTAGTTAAGGGACCCACTTTAGGGTGGGCAGGAGAATTGACCCTAGAGGGGCTCCCAGGTGCCCAAGCTGAGGTCCCCAGTTAGTTCCTTGGGCAGCTGAGGATAGGGAACCTGAAATGACCCCATCCTAGCGCAATACTGATGAATATCTTGCATATCATCTTAGAACTTTCATCTGGTGATGGATGGAGATAGAGACAGAGACCCACATTGGAGCACTGGACTGAGCTCCCAAGGTCCCAACGAGGAGCAGAAGGAGGGAGAACATGAGCAAAGAAGTCGGGACCGCGAGGGGTGCACCCACCCACTGAGACAGTGGAGCTGATCTACTGGGAGCTCACCAAGGCCAGCTGGACTATTACCAAGAAAAGCATGGGATAAAACTGAACTCTCTGATCATGACGAACAATGAGGGCTGATGATACGCCAAGGACAATGGCACGCAGTTTTGATCCTACGCAATCTGCTGGCTGGGTGGGAGCCTAGCCAGTTTGGATGTTCACCTTCCTAGATATAGACGGAGGGGGGAGGACCTTGGACTTACCACAGGGCAGGGAACCCTGACTGCTCTTGGGACTGGAGAGGGAGGGGGAGAGGAGTGGGGGGAAGGGGAGAGGGGTGGGAGGAGGGGGAGAAGAGTGGGAGGAGGGGGAGAAGAGTGGGAGGAGGGGGAGGGAAAGGGGAGGCTGGGAGGAGGTGGAAATTTGTTTTTTTTTTCTTTATTCTTTTATCAATAAAAAAAATAATCAAAAAAAAAAAGAAAAAAAAAACTTACATGTTTACAAAAATATTTTCCTATTAAACCATATTATCATTATAGTAACTTCTCAGGTTTTTCCCCTGAAAATTTAAAAATATTTAGGCATATATATGAATAAAACTGTTGTTGGAATTCAAAAAAAAAAAAAAAAAAAAAAGCTCAACAATTGTTTTATTACATTTACTTATTTAGTGAGTGTGTGTGTGTCTGTGTGTCTCTGTGTGTGTGGACCTGTGTTTGTCATGGTGTGCATGTGGAGGTCAGAGGACAACTTTTCTGAGTTAGTTCTTTCTACCATGGAGGTGGTCAAACTTGGGGGCAAGTGCATCTCGCTGGTCTGGAGACTCCCGTTTCCCCTCCTCTCCCGGCAGTCACTGATCTATTCTCTTCATCTGTGGATTTGTCTATTCTAGGCATTTCAATTAGGAATGGAATCACGGAGCTGGAGAGATGGCTCAGAGGTTAAGAGCGTTGCTTGCTCTTCCAAAGATCCTGAGTTCAATTCCCAGCAACTACATGGTGGCTCACAACCATCTGTAATGGAGTCTTTTGGCTTGCAGGCATACACACAGACAGAATATTGTATACATAATAAATAATATTTTTTTTTAAAAAAAGGAATGTAATCACGCCGTGCTTGGGTCATTGGGTCTGTCTTCTTCCACTTAGGGCAAGATTCGTTCTTGTGTGGCACCGGGCACTGCTTTTTACACTTGTTCAATAGTAGAAGAGTCTCGGGAAATGTCGCAGGTAGATTCTCAAGGGACAACGCAGAGGGAAACAGGGAATCTAAGGAAAGGATTTTCCGCCCCTCAGCCTGGGTCTGTGTCTGAAAGGCTCCCAATGTGATCAGTTTCTTGGTTGAAACACGTTTGGGCTTTCCATCCTTTCCATATAAATCCTCTACAGCGTTTCTCTCTCAAACAATCCAGACAAAAGGACTTGGATGAAGGAAAGCGATCAGGGTCACTTTGTCTCTGGGGTGGAGAAGGGGTGGGCTTGAACTGGGCAGGGAGTGAGTACCTGGGAAGAGAAAACCATGTAGGAAAAAGAGGCAATAGAGATTTGTTGTGGCCTGGTTCTCACTGATGAACATTTCTGAGAAATGTCTTTTTGCTTTGAGGCCCAAAAGGATTACATGGTCTGCAGCTGACCAGAACTCCTGGGACATGATTGCCTTTCTGGGCAAGGGAAAAAAAATCCATGGAAACCTCTGTCCAAAGTCAATTATCTGAGATTTGGAGTCCTGCAGCCTGCCAGCAGAAACTGCAGGCCATTTGTATGTGGCCCGGTATGTAGGCCGCCTCCGCCAGCTTTCCGGGCTCAACCCTCCATCCCCATGGGAGACTCCGGCAGCTGCAGCTGCCTCCTTGGCTACCGTCCACCACAGCCCGCACCCTCTTCTGAGTTGCTGTCAGCTATCATGTTCATGCTGGGAAGTCTTGTTGGACGTGTCTCCCATCCTTTGCACGGTGGGTGAATCTAACACGTACTCTGGAGGGTGGAAGGAGCCCTGGATGGAGCCAGGAGCTCAGTGCTGTCCAGGGACGTGTGGGTCTTGACAGAGGTTCTGCTTTCTCTTCAGTTGGGACGATGTGGAACTCAAGTTGCCTCCATGAGTTTTACGTTTCTCACATGTAAATGACTGGTTGATTTCTAGGCTTGTCCAGGAGGCTGTAGGTAGCTCTCCTGCTACATTAGGGAGTTAGACCAAGCGGCTTCTGAGGCGTTTCTCTGTTTTGTGGGTCTAAAGACTCCTCAAGGGGTCAGGGCTATAGTCAGTTGGAGAAGTAGATCCATGTTTGAGCCCCAGAACCTGTATAAGGAAACACGGGACGGTGGTGGTAGGCAGAGCCCTAGGACTTCCTGGATGGTCAGCCTAGCCAAATGTTGAGTCCCAGGCCAATAAGAGACTTTGTTTCAAAAAGTAAGGTGAGTGGCAACACTTGTATTCTCCTATTGCCTACACACACTCACACACACACACAGACACACAGACACATACATACAGATACACACACACACACAGACACATACATACAGATGCACACTCACACACACAGACACATACATACAGATGCACACTCACACACACAGACACATACATACAGATACACACTCACACACACAGACACATACATATAGATACACACTCACACACACAGACACACAGACACATACATATAGATACACACTCACACACACAGACACATACATATAGATACACACTCACACACACAGACACATACATATAGATACACACTCACACACACACAGACACATACATACAGATACACACTCACACACACAGACACATACATACAGATACACACTCACACACACAGACAGACACACAGACACATACATACAGATACACACTCTCACACACAGATACACACACACACACACACACACACACACACACACACACACACACATTTTGCAAAGTAGCTGACACTTGAGGCTTACAGCCTTTCTGTATCTCAGCAGTTTTCTCAAGCTGTCTAAGGAGCCAGCAGCCACCGTCTTCTTTCGGCTATCGCCCTACACGGGCGCTTACTGATCAACTGAAGTCTCTTAGGAATACCTGCCACCCAGATGAGTGAAAAGAAAATGAAGAGACATGGAATCAAGTACAACCCACACCTCTAATTGTATCTTAGAGCAGAAAACTGCTGGAAGCTTGCAGCTTACACTTCAGGGTAACTGAGCTGGGAATGCAGGGCTGACCAGTCCTCCCCAGAATGCCACACACTCGCTCGCTCTCCTCCCTTCCAGCTCTGCTCAGCCTGCAGAGTCTCCCTCGCTTCTCCACTACAGCAGAGTTCTTGCTCGCTGACCTCCCACCCACTTTCAGGTGCACCTCGATTCTCTTGGTCCCTCTTTTTGATTTGCTCCATGGGGATGCAAGGATTGTTCTATTTGTGTATCCAGTGGCTCCTGGTAGAGTCTACAGCTATCTTTCTGTTTTGCGCCCAGGTAGCACATTCAATAGTTTTGTTATTGTACTGGGAAAAGGTTTTGAAATACAAATCTTGCTCCCTCACCCCCACTTCTTTTTCTTTCTCCCACTGAGAGCCAGGTTTCATATTCTGGGCCTCTTGTTCATTTTTCAGAGGCAGGGCAACATGGGCAAGATCAAGCCAGACCCTGACAAAGCCCAGCCTCCCCTGAGCTCAGAGCCCTATGTTTATTTTACAACAATTAGAGGCATACAGGCTCCTTTGCAGACAGGTTAATACATCAGACTAACTTGTGCAGTGCCCTTTCTCAAACAGGCCTGGTAGAAGGACCTTGAACACGGCTTTAAAGATTGCCCTGGGCACTGGGGAGATGGCCTAGTCAGTAAAGTGTTTGCCTTGAAAGCACGAGGAAGACCTCAGTTTGATCCCTAGAACTCAGGTAACCATGCTGGATGTGGCGACACAAGCTTGTAATGTCAGTGCCAGGGAGGTAGAGACAGGTGGATCCCAGGGTCTCATTGGTCAGTGAGCCTGGCTGAATGAGTGAGCTCCAGGTTCAAGGGGAGACCTTGTCTCTAAAGGGTGAACGTTGTCTTGAGGAATGATACTTGAGGGTGTTCTCTGGTTTCCACATCTGTGTACACATGCATCTGCTATCCAAAACTGCACATACATGTATAAGCATGTGCCATACACACGGTTGGTAAACGAATGCTAAGAGACACTTTTTTTTTTTATTTCTTTAGAGACAATCACTAGGACCTGAAACTTGGCTAAAGAAGCATTGCTTTCTCTCATGGAAAGAAAACCCCCAATAACAAGGTTAAGCCACTCTCTAGGGTTGACTAAGGACTAAGAACAGCCAATCAACAGCCTCTTGACCACTCCCCAAGCAGAGATGGGGATGGAGAAAGGAGAGCTCCTCAGAGATTTGGGATTATGACACATCAGCTTAGCATCCTATTATGTATGTTATCTCCCCCCTCTGCTTTCCTGGCCCCTGAAATGAAGTGTTAGAGATGGCCAGAAGATCACGTCTAGAGGTGAGCTCTGTTTCTGAGGAGAGAACAGCATTGTTATCTGGATGAATGCATTCTTGGGCAACCAGCTTGTCCATTGGAGACCAGTTCTCAATGTCCAGGGGTGGTTTTTGTGCTCATAGCTAGAAGGTACTGTAGGTATCTGGTGGGTAGGGGTCAAGGATGTTACTAAGCACCCACTCACGTGGCACAAAAAGGATGGTCTGGTCCCCAACATCATCAGTGCCAACATGGAAAAATCCTGGAATGAAATGCCTATCGGCTAAGAGGGAAAGGAATTGTCATGGTGTTCCTGGAGATGCCAAAGCCACCACTTCCTCTGTGTTTGTGTATTTCTCTGCCAGTCACAGCTGTGGTTCACCTTCCAGGGGCTCACATAACCTACACCCCTCCTGCTGTGTGTGAGTGAGCATTTCTCCAGACCAGCACATCTCAAGCTCGGTCTAAATCACCCAGGAATCTGGTTAAAATGCGAATTCCAAATCAGTTAATTTGGAGGGAGGTCCTGGAGTGGCACCAGCCCTGTGAGTCCACAGACCATACTTTCAGTGGCAAGATGTTTGTTGATGGTTGACCAACAGTGCCCAAGGATGCTACGTTAACTTCTGAAGTGCGGCATCAACTTACACTTCCCCAGAGATATGGGTTGGTGCCTATCTTCTCAGCAATTTGCGATTGTTCGTCTTGAGATCTTAATTCACATTTCTCTGACTTTTAAATTAATTTCACTTTTCTTATGTTTATCGACCATTCACATGCACCGCCATTGTCTCTCTCTCTCTCTCTTTTTTTTTTTTAGGTAGTCTGCCTTTTGCTTTGTGGGCATTTAACTTTCCTTTTAAAGTTTTATTTTACTATTTAAGAAAGTGTGTGTATGTGTGTGTGGGTTGGTACACATGCGTGCAGGTACCTGTAAAGGCCAGAAGAGGGCGTCGGATTCCCTAGAGCTGTGGTGACAGGACATGCGAACTGGATGTGGGTGTTGGGAACTGATCTCAGGCTCTCCATAAGAGCTCTTAACTACTGAATCGCCTCTTTAACACCATTGTCTTATTTCTAATTAAACCTTGATATATATAAAAAGAAATGCCAAAATCTGTAGTAAATATATATGTAATATATAGCACAAATACATACATACATGCATACACACACACATATACAGATATATAAGCTAAAGAGTTTGGCATTTCTTTTATTTTTATCTTTTTACTTTTCCTTGTGGTGCCCATAGTGACTAAAAACTCTTCATTTTATTATGATTTAATTTATAAATATTTTTGTGTTTAGTGTACACATATTTTTAAAAAGTTCTTTCCTCAAGAAGATAAAGTTAGTGGTTTAGATAGCAGCTTAGTCATCACTTGTTGTAAAGTATGGAGTTAATTCTGTGTTTTATTACCAACCCCAAACCAATTCCCAACACGCCAAGAGCTTACAGTTGCTGCTTAGCCCCTTTTACAGTCAGCATAATTCGTAAGCGTGGCACAATCACCAAAACTAAAAATCTAATAGTGATGAGGCCTGAGGATGGGCACATGGTTTAAAACTGCCAGCAAAATAAGCAGTTAATAATACTAACATCATATCTTAGCATTTTCCTTGCATCTCCTTTGGTTCAATCAATTACAATTTGTAAGGGTCACCATAGGCTCCAGACACTTGAAGGAAAAGGATGCCTCTGTGTGGCATTCTACCATGACAGGCTTACATCGGTTCAGGTGACCAACCATGGAAAAGGCAGGCACAAGCTGCCTGCTCACAGTCCTTCCTGCTCCATGCTCTGAATTTCTCTACACAATGACTTTATTTCTTCCATGGGATTCTCTCCAAGCAACCTCTAAACTCAAGGAGTTCGTGTGAAAGATCTTAGGAAACTTTCTGTAGCTGAGTTTGGGCCAAGTGCCCCACCCTAAGCCATCCGGGAAGTAAAGCCAGTTACGGTGAAGGGCGGGAAGAGAGGGGCTAGCACCAAACAGATCATGAACTTGACAGCTCTCCCCTTACATCTGTGTCCGGAGGGGAGAGGCAGAAGGGAGCTGTTCGGCGAGAGTGTGGTCTTTTCAAGGAAAGTACAGTGTTAGTCAGGTGACGACCTTGAAGTGAGTGTGTCTTGACCCCTGTTGCAGTGTTCTTTGAGAGCCATGAAACATAGGGATCAAATGCCAGAGATCTGGGGTTCCAGAAAACTTAATGGGCACTCAAGCAACTCCAAGGCAGTAGCTCTTAGGTTCACTGTCTTGTGATCTCAAAGAAAGAGATGCAAGGACAAAGGAGGGCGAGCAGAGTCTTTTGGAGCACCTTAGTCACTTCTCAGTTGCAGTGCTAAAGCCACCACAGCCAAGGCAACTGAGAGAAGAAAGAGGTTATTGGGGCTCACTTAAAGTTCCAGAGGTTATTGGGGCTCGTTTAGAGTTCCAGAGGGTCAGAAATCCAGTACCACCATGGTGGAGATCATGACAGCATGCCTGCATGGCACTGGAGTAGGAACTGAGAGCTTACATGTTGAGATGACAGTTCTAAGGCAGACAGACAGACAGAGAGAGAGAGAGAGAGAGAGAGAGAGAGAGAGAGAGAGAGAGAGAGACAGACACACAGAGAGAGACAGACAGACACACAGAGAGAGACAGACAGACAGAGAGAGAGACAGACAGACAGAGAGAGAGACAGAGAGAGACAGAGAGAGACAGGGAGAGAGAGAGAGAGCGCCAGCGAGCTAACTGGGAATGGTGTGGACTTTGAAATCCCAAGTGGCACACCTCCAACAAGACCATGCTTCCTAATCCTTCCCAAACAGCGCCACCAACTAGAAACCAAGCAAAACTATGAGTTTCTAGGGGTCATTTCTATTCAAACCACCACCCCAAGGTAGAGAAGTAGCTCTTGGAAGGAAAGGAGGGATTCCAAAGTCACTTGCTAGCCTGGCCTTCTTTTATTTCTAGTGCCTGAGCCAGACTGGTCCAAAGACTGTAAACAAGAGATTGAATTGAGGAGCGTCTTTCCTGCTGAACTGAAAGGCTGCAGGGAATTTTCACTGAATGAAGGATAGGGTAGGATCTGACAGGCTCAGGAAAAGCCCAAAGGGAAGGGGTCGGGGACTGTGTTGGTGGAAGAAAAGGGACTGGGGGTGGCATTGGTGCAAGGAAGACCTGCCAAAATCTTCAAGGTGGAGGAAGAATAAAAAAGGGAAGAGGGGAAGGGATGGTGGTCAGCCATTAACAGAAGAGCCAGTGGTCAGCAGGAGTTTGGTGAGTCAGGGTATTTTTAGGGTTCACAGCTTCTGCGCTAACTTTATTGTGTTTGAATCCAGCGTCTGCATCCCTGGCCGTAAGGAGTTAACTGGGAAGCTGGCTCTGCCCAATTGCAGATGTCTCTCCTTCGGAGATAAGTTCACCATCTCTGCCAGGGGCCTCCCTTTGCCTTTCTAGCTACCTTAGGAAAGAAACTGTCACACACCCCCATCTCTGTCACCCCTAATGAAGTTATTCCATCTTTCAAGCAATGTCTTCATGTTTGACAAGTACCAGGGACTTTAATTGAAAATTACTTTGGGAATCTTGCCAGACATCACAAATTGAAAATATGAAAACCCGCTCTCGTGGGTCAGGGGTGTAACAAGCCCCATGTCAAATGTCATTACCTCTTGTGCATTCCAGGACTGTGCAGGTGGGAAGCCAAGTGTTGATTGCATATTTTAGCCCAAGAATAATTTCCTGAATGGCAATTTGTTCCTTTATTTGATGAAACTGAGGTTTTCAACAGCAGTAAAATACAGTCTTTCCAGAGTATATTTCCGTGGGTTATAAAGATTGATTATGCTGCTTAGTGAGAGATTCATTATTTGGTCATTTAGACTGTAATTTATTTAAAAAAAAACAAAAAACCTTCAACAACCCCAAAACGCTAATGAATTCCAGTTAGAAAGTTTTATCCCACGAACAGCGGTATTTTGCTCAGCATTGCTTCAAACTGATAGCCCTGGGAGCCTGGAGAAGGAGAAGCTAGGAGACCAGTCCTGTTCTAAGCGGGCCCAATGTCACTTTTGGGGTCACAAAAGGTCCTCTCATTTCCGTGGCTCTCAGGACAGCTATCTCTGGCTCCTTGAAACCTCCAGCAGATTTTAATTTCCATTTGTGCAATCAAATAAGGAGACACTGCAGGGCAAACACATGGCCAGAAGCAAAACCTAAAGTCCAGAATGGACACAGAGCATAGAAAAGACCCCTGGGAAAGTCAGGGTAGAGAGATCTGAGGAAGAAGCCACCGAGAGAGACTAGCACGGGAGAGCAGGGGCAGATGAAGGACAACATGTCCCCTCTCCACACTTGTATCTAACTCACTCTAGTCCTTGTTGGTTCCCTTCAGGGCATCTCACTCACTCTGCTTGCCAACCCACTCCTGAGTAGACCCTTCTAGAACCTGTAGCCCTAAAGACACTTCTTCAGAAAAATAAACAAATAAATCTGTTTCCGGCTTGAGTATCAAAAGCAAGCAACCTAAGGGTTATAGGAGTTGGGAGATTTGAGAAAGGACTAAAGACAAAAGACAGTCAATGGTCGTCCCCAGCCTGTTTTGAGTTCTGCTCATGTTTAGACTGAGTCTGAAGTAGTCTGGGGAACATGGGCGCTCAGAAAAGGGGCGCACACACCCACTTGCATGCACACACAATTAAAAAACAAAAATAAATCTTAAACAAGAAAACAAAGGCACACATTTCTCTCTTTCTTCTGTAGACAAACTAAGGCTCAGGAAGCCTTAGTCTATCTTGTCTTCTTCAAGTGTTTGAAATTCCCAGTTCTGGTTGTCCCCAATTATACTACCGTGCTTCAGAAGAGACCACAAGATATACAACGAAACCCACATTAAGAGTTTTTATTAACAAAGAAAAAGTAAAGTGGGGGGCGGGGGGAGCGTGTACTGGCCAGTCTGAAAGAAACCTGGTGAGAGAGACGGGCGGGTTCGCTTTTTGTTTGCTTGGTTTTTTGAGATAGGGTTTCTCTGTGTGCCTGCTTTTTTTGGGGGGGGGGGGTGTTTCGAGACAGGGTTTCTCTGTAGCTTTGGAGCTGTCCTAGAACTAGCTTTTGTAGACCAGGCTGGCCTCGAACTCAAAGGCGCGCCGCTTTTTAAAGGTAGCTCAGCGAATGTGGAATGTGTACATGCCCTTACACACCCATCTCCTGCATATATATAGATTACATGGCCACATTGCACATGCGCATAGGTTACATAGGGCCTAAGACCTCAGGGTGACTAGGCAATTTGCCTGAATGTTGATGGTGCACGCACGGCCGTAGGCTCCCGGAACTGCTAGCCCCTAGGGTGACTAAGCATTTTGCCTGAATGCTGACAGTCGTGGGACCCCGATATGATGGAAAAGACAACATCTAGTCTGTTCGCAGACCAGTGGAAACAGATTAAACAAGTCATTTGCTCATGAGGAGCCTTTACTATCAGACTTACCGGCCATTTACCAAGGTTGTTCATGTCTGCCCTTTGGATTCCCTTTACGGCTACCTGGTTTCACTTCATACCACAAGAGTGCCGGACCACTTGTGAGGTAGACCAGGTATCCCAGAAGGGAAGAGCAAGAGAAGCCTCAGGTCAAGTCCTCCGAAAAGACCCTCTGGAGTTTGGAAACCTAGCATTGCTGGTCACCTTGACTCCGAAAAGGGTGCCTCTCCCCTTGCCCCTGCCACTGCCCCAGACCAGAGAACGGAGGTTCCATCTGAAGAGGTATGCTCTTCTAACCAGGCTTCAGGGAGCGTATCAACTCCGTTACTGTGATCAGCGAAGGGAAACTGGCACATGCCATGGAGCCCAGCCAAGGGCAACTCCTCATTTCAACTTCAAAGGAATCCACAAGAGGAGAAGCACAGTCGTTGGGGCGAACAGAAGATCCTTTATTGTTCCTTTGAGATGGTCCCAACCCAGTTTCCACAAAGTCATGCTTTAAATTCCTTCAGCATTCTTACAGTTCCTCATTACTGCGTCTCTAGGGAAACCCCCAACCTTTCACCATCCGGGGATCTCATTTCCAGAGATTCCAAAGATATAATTGCAAAGTCCACTCAAATAGTTCTCGGAAAACAAAAGCTCATTTAAAAAAAAATCACTCTGCAGTGACAGATTTCACAACTCTCCATCTCTCCATATGTCTCTTTCAAGATTGCCACCAAGTAGTTTCTTTTCAAGTACACATGGGCGATTGTTTTTCTACTTATCCTGGGCTACCATGAAGGAAAAGATCTGACGAGAGGTCTAGAGCTGAGAAATGTGGAGATGATTTTCTTTTTTAATCTTCAGTGTGTGGTGGGTGGTGAGGGGGGACTACGATTTAGGTGTTCTTGGAAGCCAGAAGAAAGCATTGAATCCCACAGGCTGGAGTTTCTGTGATAGTGAGGCACCTAACATGGGTGTTGGGAACAAAATTCAGATCCTCTTCAAGAGCAGGACGTGAGCCATCTCCGGCCTCTGATGTTGATCTCTTTTTTAAGATGGGGTTTTTCCTGTGTAGCCCTGCCTGTCTCGGAACTTACTCTGTAGACTAGACTGGCTTTGAACTCACAGAGATCCACTTGCCTCTGCCTCCTGAGTGCTGAGTTTAAAGGTGTGTCACACACTGCCCAGCTTCCTGGAGCTGATCTCTATGGTGCATTTTCAGTGAACAAAGGCAATGCCAAGAGGTGCCCGTGTATCACAGGTTACTGTAGATTCATTGAACGGTGAGTCAGAGAGTCAGGTTTCAAAGCACGGTCAGCATGAGGGAGCACAGGAGATAGTGAACTGGGGTGTGTGTGTGGGGGAGTATGTGTCTGTTTATGATCCCGGTAACTGATAACTTTTCTAGGCCAGGGCTATGTACCAGTGGGCATAACCAGCCTAGTCCTTGAGCCTTCTTTTATGGCTAGGATGGTTATGTCCAGCACAGGCAAAGCAATAATAACAAATGTGTTTGCCTTGCAAAGTCAAGAGGCCTGAGCCTTCTTTCTCCTCCTGCCTCCCACAGTCTGGTTTTGTTGAACTTTTGCCTAATACAACCAGTGCCTGGCATATTGGTTATTATTATTTTTAAAATCTCATTGATGAATTTGTAGAGGTAAAATACTTAATTGGAAGGTTGAGAAGATGGTTCAGCAGCTAAGAGCACTGATCTTAGCAAAGGATCCTGATTTTATTTCCTGGCTCACAACTAATTGCAACTTCATTCCCAGGGGATCCAACACCCTCTTATGGCCTCCAAGGGCACTGCATACATGTGGTGCACACACATGCATGCATGCTGGCAAATACCCATATACATTCCCTGGGCAGCTGAGGATAGGGAACCTGAAATGACCCTATCCTATAATAATACTGACGAATATCTTGCATATCACCATAGAACCTTCATCTGGTGATGGATGGAGATGAGACAGAGATCCACACTGGAGCACTGGACTGAGCTTCCAGGGTCCCAATGAGGAGCAGAAGGAGGGAGAACAAGAGCAAGGAAGTCAGGACCACGAGGGGTGCACCCACCCACTGAGACAGTGGGGCTGATCTATTGGGAGCTCACCAAGGCCAGCTGGACTGTGACTGAAAAAGCATGGGATAAAACCGGAATCTCTGAACATGGCGAACAATGAGGGCTGATGAGAAGCCAAGGACGATGGCAGGGGGTTTTGATCCTACTTAATGTTCTGGCTTTGTGCAAGCCTAGCCAGTTTGGATGTTCACCTTCCTAGATATGGACGGAGCGGGGAGGACCTTGGACTTTCCACAGGGCAGGGAACCCTGACTGCTCTTGGGACTGGAGAGGGAGGGGGAGAGGAGTGGGGGGAGGGGGAGAAGGGTGGGAGGAGGGGGAGGGGATTGGGAGGCTGGGAGGAGGCGGAAACTTTTTTTTCCTTTTTTTCAATAAAATAAAATAAATAAAAAATTAAAAATGTAAATTTTTTTTTAATTTTTTCTTTTCTTTTTTTATTTTATTGAGCTATACATTTTTCTCTGCTCCCCTCACTGCCTCTCCCCTCCCCCTTCAACCCTCCCCCAAGGTCCCCATGCTCCCAATTTACTCAGAAGATCTTGTCTTTTTCTATTTTCTATTTCCCATGTAGATTATGTCTATGTAAGTCTCTCTTAGTGTCCTCATTGTTGTCTAAGTTCTCTGGGATTGTGGTTTGTAGGCTGACTTTCTTTGTCACCTATGAGTGAGTACATGTGATAATTGTTTTTCTGCGTCTGGGTTACCTCACTCAAAATAATGATTTCTAGCTCCACCCATTTTCCTGCAAAATTCAAGTTGTTGTTATTTTTTCTGTTGTGTAGCACTCCATTGTGTAAATGTACCAAATTTTCTTTACCCATTCTTCAATCGAGGGACATTTAGGTTGTTTCCAGGTTCTGGCTATGACAAACAAAGCTGCTATGAACATAGTTGAGCACATGTCCTTGTGGCATGATTGAGCATCCTTTGAATATATACCCAAAAGTGGTATTGCTGCGTCTTGAGGAAGGTTGTTTCCTAATTTTCTGATAAATCGCCACACTGACATCCAAAGGGGTTGTACCATCTTGCATTCCCACCAGCAATGCAGAAGTGTTCCCTTTTCCCCACGACCTCTCTAGCATAAGTTGTCATTAGTGTTTTTGATCTTGGCTATTCTTACAGGTGTAAGATAGAATCTCAGAGTTGTTTTGATTTACATTTCTCTGATGACTAAGGATGTTGAACATTTCCTTAAGTGTCTTTCAGCCATTTTAGATTCCTCTGTTTAGAGTTCTCTGTTTAGGTCTGTACTCCATTGTAAAAAATATTTTTAAATGTTTAATTTTGGGACAGTGATGATGCTGACATAAAAACCAGAGAACATTTTGTAAAGTGCCTTCCTCAGTGTTGCACCCCTAAGGCCCGAGCTGGAAGGTTCTGGATCCTAACAGTTATGATCCCTTTTCAACTTCCTGTGAGCCATTGTGATGTTTCCCCTCCACTGCAATTCTGCTTTCTTGTAAGTCATGCATTTTCCTCTCAGAAGCTGGGTGTTCTGTCTTGTTTAAGGGATTGGTTCTAAATTCCTGTTTCTTGCTCTCCTCCAGCCTCTCCATGGACAAGTGAGCACACATTTTCTTGCACACTTTGTGACTTTTCACAGCTCTGGAGGAGCAGCGGGGTTACTGTCTTATCAGTAAACCCTAAGTCAATCATCACACGTTGTCCACATTCCTATATTTTATATGTCGGCCCAAGTGTTTGCTTCTCAGTATAAATCAGAACCGTTCCCAGTGTGCCTTGCAGTCTCATTAGCCAAACCCCTTAACCATGGGCAGTTGCTGTTTTTGCTAAGTGGAAATGTTAAAAACGGATTCTCTGAAGTAATTGCTCTTTTGTAATATTAGAAATATCTCAATGGTGACAGCTTGGAGACACGCTAACTTTTAAGTCCTTAAACCAAATAACAAATCAACCCTTGTGGTTCATGTTTCCAGAAGGGACGATGAGCATTATCCCTACAGCTGTTCATGATATAATATGAAAATGAAAACCATGTACGTGTGAAACAGCAAGCCCACGCTGCTTCGCTTTGCTCATTTCGCAGAGGGCTCTAATGTGAAGACATCCTCGGGAAGATGCAGCCCACAATCTTTCATCCGATCATGATTTAGCCAAACCACAATGATACTCCTGAGGCTTCTTCAGCTTCACTGACAGTGCCTGTTGGTTCAGTGACTGCAAAAGGGATGCTTTACAGTGGTGCTAGCTCCAGCTCTCAGCATCCAGAGAAGAGCGTGAATCTTTAAAAACAAACAACGAAGTGATTTTTTAAAAGATTTCATTTTTAATTTTCATGTGTATGGGTGTTTAGCCTGCATGATGTATGTGCACCCCATGCATGTAGTGCCTGCGGAAGCCAGAAGAGGGCACTATATACCTTGGAACTGGATTTAGGGATGGTTGGGAGTAGCCATGTGTTTGCTGGGAATTGAGTTCCCTTCGTCTGCAAGAACATCTAGTGCTCCTTAGCAATGAGCCACCAATTCAGCCTCAGACTGGTTTTTTTTGTTTATTTTTTTTAAAGATTTATTTTGTTATTATTGTTTTAATTTGTGTGGATGAAAGTATGTGTGCCTGCAGAGAACAGAACAGGGCATCAGAGCCCTTGGAACTGGAGTTACAGGTGTTTGTGGGCTGCCCATCACGGGTACTGGGAATCAAACCACAGGTCCTCTGCAAGAGTAGTATGTGCTCTTAACGGCTAAGCCATCTCTTCAGCTGGTAAATCTAGATAATTTTGATGTTTTATTTCTGATGTAATAAGATGTAAGGAGAGAGGTTTGTTGTATAGTTGGTTTGTTGGGGAGGGACTTAAAGTAAAAGTGAAACAGACACAGGGCAAGTGCATATGGTACTAATTTGACTATGTACCTGAGCACCTAAATTGCTGGAATTCCCGTTTACATCAAAGGTGGGTTTAAACAACAGAAAGTAGAATTATAACCTTAAAAAAATCCATAACCTAAGTCAATAATTTATTGGCAGAATTCCCCCAGCAACTTACCATTTTATGAGAATAATAATAACTCCCATATGTTGCCACCTTGCCCTGTACCAGGCTCTGGCTTAGATGGCCTTAGATGTTTGATCTGACTGAGTCTTCATGATCATCCCCTGAGATGCTCCCTCTTCCGTTCTGAGGTGGAGAAGACAGGTTCTGCTGGTTTACTGAGAAGGCTTCCAACTCAGGCTTGCCTGACTCAAAATACCTTCATGTCCACCTTGGAGGCTCATGTGCGACCTCACAACTGCCTAAGGAATTGGTAAGGGCTAGGGATGTAGTTCAGCTGGCAGAGTACTTGACCAGGATGCAGAGAACCCTAACATTTATCCAAGCACAGCACAAAAGGGGTAGCACTTGGGAAGTAGAGGCAGAAGGACCAGAAGTTCAAGGTCATTCTATAACTACAGAGCAAATTTGAGGTCAACCTGGCATATATGAGAGGAGGAGGAGCTGGAGAGATACAGCTCAGGTGGTAGAGCGCTCCTGTTGAGTTTGAACTCCAGAACCTAGGTAAAAAAGCTGGGCATAATGACTACTTGCAATCCCAGTGCTGGGGAAGCAACAGTTGGTCTAGAGGCTCACTGGCTGGCTAGTCTAACCTAATCTGTGAGTTCCACGACAATACAAGAGTCTATGCAAAACAAACAGGATAGCACCCGAGGAACACCACCCCCTGACTTCTGCTCTTCCCAAATGTATGCACACAAATTCATGCTCACTAGCACACATGTGTGCACACCTAGCAGAGAGAAATTGGTGAGAACATGGTTACCCACATCTACCAAGAGAGTTTTAGGCTGTGAGAAGAAGTTCCTTTTGGTTCTTTCCCCCTTTGCTTTCTTTCGGAATGGGTCCTCAGTGGACAGGGCTGGGGTTGAGTGTGTCCTCTCCAGGTTCATCAGAAATGGCTTCCCTCCTGGGTGTCATATCCTGCCAGGAAGCCTCCCTGCTCCCTGTTTCTGACCGACTGACAAATTCCTGCTAATCTGGGAATTCCTCACAAGCAATGCTGAGAGGGTAGAGAGGGCTTTGATCCTGGACAGATGCCCTGTGATGGATGCTCCCCGGAGGACACCGTTTCCCCACGAGACTCAGAAGTGGGAGGGGAAGGAAGGCCGGAGGTGCCAGTTCCAGGCAGGCGTGGGTGGCTAACTCCTGTCACCTGACTCTGTCACCCTTTCTGACATGCCCATTCATCAGATGGGACCTTTCTCCATATCCAGAAAGGATGAGTCCCTGGGGGATGTGGTTAGAGCAGAGTGTGTGGAATACCACCTGAGCCACGGCGCTTGTTTATATGAGAAAATGTTCCCACGCTGTTCTGCTCCAAGATCTCCGAAGAGAGGCGGGCTTGTCAATAGGGGTTCTGAACGCAAGTGTTTTGGTGGGAAGCCCGTGAGCTCGGGTACGCGGGGGTGCACGGATTCCACAGTAGTTTAGACTCTTCCCTGATTCCTGAATTTGCTCCTGACCTGCAGTTTTTAGGAAGTTTTCATTTGAATAGTGCAGCATCTGGATTTAGGTTCTGTAGGTCCTCTTCATCATTGCCCCAGTGACCCTACTCACTCCACCAAGTGGTCCCCAGTGACCCTACTCACTCCACCAAGTGGTCCCCGACTTTCACAGTGACCTGCAAGCCACCCCTCCAGGGCTCCCTCTTAGAGCTCAGGGTAATCTCCGCTGCCCAGGGAGGGTGCCCAGGCTTACATTACAAGCAAATGCATAGCTATACGTGGGAGCTAGTGATGAGGGCTGTGATTCAGACAAGCGGTGCTAGGAGCACTGAGTGGGGCAGGCAAGGCAAAAACACACACGTGTATGAATTCATAACTTTTACCGAGGGAAACATCACACTTCGGGTGTTTACTGATATTAAGATGCTGTGAGATTTGTATTGGCGATCTTGGCGATGGCTTCTTCCCTTTCCATCAGTTCGGCCTTTCAGTCCCACTGACTGACCTCTCAGTACCAGAGTCTTAAGCCTGTGGTTGTTTGGGTATTTGGAAAGGTCAGTATGTCAGAATGCTGAGCAGAAGCTTCGTGGAGTCACCCTAGTTGATATACCAAAGAGTCACACGTACGGTGTGACATCTGGTGAAAAGTGCCATAGCTGGATCCTCCCCCACGGTCCGGTCAGGCCCAATGGCTACTATCAATGTTGTATGAGCAAGATGAGCTCCTGTTGTTCAGACCACAGGACGGGTCTCTTAAGTCTCAGCTAGGGCTCATTCCTTTCCCCTTGGCAACAGATTTCCTCATCTCCAGAACTCCGTATCTTATTGTCACCCAAGAGTGAGGACAGATACAGTGAATTAGCTGAAAAAAAAAAGACAGAAGAAGGGGTTGGGTCAAAGTCATGGCCCTAAAATCTGACATTTAGAAGACCAGAATAGGGTACTGTATCAGTTACTTTTGTCATTGCTGTGACCAAATACCCACAAGAAGCATCACAGGCTCTCCTGCTGTCACGACGTGAGAGTGACAGACAAGGCGGATGTCCCAGAGGGCAGTCTGTCTTCCCTCTTTATTTTCAGGTCTGTGGGAGAAGACCTGCAGCTTGTTCAGTCTTGATTTTTGTGAGGCATCAACCCACACTCTATCCATGTGGACAGATCTCCCACCTCTGTCCTCAGACTAGAAACACACCTCATGTGCTGAGAGTGGTCAGTGAACACAGCCAGACTTCTGCAGGGTTCCTAGCCTCTTCTCTGTGTTCAGTGCACAGCAACTACCAGAGCTTGGACATTAGGTGGTCTTCTGCTATGAAATAGTACTGTGTGCTTTAGCTTATTATGAAGGAAATGCTGAAATATTAATGACATATCCCTAATAAACCCCACTAATATGCAAAAGAAAGAGCCGAACCTACTCCCGATGTCACCAAAAGTACTAGGATGGTTACATTTTTATACTGTCCCCAATAACAAATGTATTCGCGTGTAAATACCTACTTTATGAACATACGATATGCTTGTTTATTTTGTGCATATAATTTTGACTTAGATATAATATAGCAAAACATCATTAAGGAATGCAGATTTACTGTGTAGTGGTGTGGGCTGATTTTCCGCTCTTCCACCAAATATAAATATCTGGTAATATTTCGTAATGATAAGTATCTGGGTAAGAAAGAGTCTCAATCCTCTTCTAGAGGCCCTGGCATCTGGGCTCCTAGCATCTGGCTATGACTGATGAGGGAGTTACCAAGAGTTAGAAACTGAGGGTCCTGGTATCTCACAGTTCTCAGACTGTCTGTGAGCCTCCAGGAAACAGTGAGTTCTTGAGGCCAAATTGTGTGTTGAGTCAGGCCTGGAGAGAACCTGATTGCTTTGGAATGGTCTTTATCTCGGGGGACCCATGGAGGGAGAATGACCTCAATCTAGGACATACTTCCTGGAACCGTGACTCTCCAGTGGGCTAAACCCACAGTGTCTTCCAAAGAACAAAGACATAACCCACAGAGCACAGACTGTATCCTGTTCACATTGAAGCCCAGTGAAGCTTTGTTGGTGCCTGAGCAAGTGGGGAGGGGGAATGGCTGAGAGAACCAGACTTGAATGGTTTGTTTCTTGAGTGGAAGCTGCTGGTGGTAGATGGTACCAAGGGGTTGGGAAAGGAAGCCGGCACTTCTGGAATGTCCTGGCAGTGCTCTCTCAACTCTTAAAGTGATTCTTCAGTACGGAGGGGAGGAAATGGAACGGTTAGAACAGAGTCATTTCCCTAAGGCCAGCTGACAGCTGAAGAACTGAGATTCATTTGGACTCTTGTCTTTCTGGAATTCTCTGTCAGGCTGGGTTGAGAAATCTGGGGGGTGTCCAGGAGCCCAGTGAAGTGAAAACTAGTGCAAATCAATTTTGAGAGTAACGAGTTAAGACCATGTGTGAGAGAGCTAATGGTCAGGGTAATGTGAGGCGCTGACTTCCACTTCAGTTCGTGAAACCAACCGCTCTGTCTTCAGATAGAAACCCTGCCACATCCTGGGACTGTGACGGGAGGATGGGCTGGGTGGGACCTGACTTCAGAGCTCAGGCCATCCTCTCTGTACTCAGTGAATTCACAGCAATCATGAGGACTTAGAAACGAAATCTGAGCTGAGCTGAGCCCAGGCAAGCAACATTGGAACGCAGAATAGCTAGGACTTTGTCAAGTTGCTGCTAGTTCATCTCCTGATGTGGCTGAGAGTTGCCTTCTAGCTGGCCCCAAGGATCCCAGTGCCCGAAGGATGGGCTTGGTCTCCAGGAATTAGGTTTCTGTTCTGCCCCTCCAGCTCTTCTGGAAGTGTTGGAAGCCACTTGGGGGAGAGTACAGGACCAGATAGTAAATATTCAGACTTTGAAAAAGAAGCCATAAACAGCACAGAAAATAATAAATGTGGCTGTGTTACATTAAAAATTTGCTTAGCTGGTTGGTTGTAGTTCTCAAGATCATTCTGTTCTCGGATGGTTTTTTAAAGTCCTGTAGTGAGCTGGAGATGTTGAATGCTTGCCTAGTATATGTAAGGCTCTGCTTTGACCTCTAGTGCTACACAAATCAGGTGACAAAATCTGTGATCTAAAAGCTGTGGAGGTGGAGGCAGGGGAATCAAAGGTTTAAGATTATCCTTGCCTACACAGTTAGTTCCAAGTCAGCCTGGGTCAGCCCGGGCTACACGAGATCTGTTTACAAAACAGAATCCCCTCCCCTCAAACCCACAGTGATGTATCACCTGGTATCTATTAGGATGGCTACTACAAAAATATAATAAATAAAATAAAAAAACATGCATGAGCACCTGTGTCCAGTCTCCAGCTTCCCAAAACAAATGAACAAACAAAACCCCCCAAAACAAAAATTGGAAAAAATCAAATATTGCAGAGGATGCAGAGAAAACAGAATCGTTGTCCACTGTGAGCGGGAATGTAAAGTGTGCCATTACCTTAAAATCAACACAGTAGTTCCTTGTGTAATTAAAAATAGGGCTATCTTATAAGATTTAGCACTTGTGTTTCTGGTGTGTTCCCCAAAGATTAATTATGTAGTCACACTTAATAGATTATTCCCCACAGTCAAAAGATAGAGGAAGAGACAACCCAAATGTCCCCTCAGAGGCTCAGAGAGGCAGGCAGTGGTATTCAGTGGGTGGTTGTCGGCCTTAAAGAGGAAGTGGATTCTGACACTTGATAGAACACGGGCAAAGTGAAATGGATACAAAGGGGGAATATTGTATATAAGATGATGAGAAAAAAAGTCAGCTGGTGGCTTCCAGAGGCTTGAAGGAAGAATGGAGAGCTATCATTCAATGGGGTGGGATGCTGGAGTTGCAGTTTTACAAACTGAAACACACCCTGGAGACGGATGCTGGTGATAGCTGCACAGAAATCGGAATGCACTTAATGTCGCTGAGATGTACGCTTAAACTGCTAACACAATGAGCTGTGGATTATGCGTGTTTTGTCTCATTTAAAAATGGGAAAAACTTAAGGTCACCTTTAGGGGCTGAGGAGATGCCTCATCCAGTAGAATGCTGGTCAGCAAGCATTAGGTCCCAGGCTTAAATCCTTAGCACCCATGTAAACAGCTGAGTGTTGAGTGCTTGGCTGTAAACTCCCAGCAGTGAGGAGGTAGAGACAGGAGGGGTCCATGTGTCTCCTGGCCAGCTAGTCTTGCTAAACTGGCCAGGTCCAAGTTCAGTGAGAGACCCTGATTGAACAAGTGTACATCATGCTGACCTCTGGCCTCCACGTGGATCACACACACACACACACACACACAGGAAAAAATGCTGAACTCATCAATGCTCAAATACTGAGCATGCCTTTGGCCCCAGCTGTTCTTAGAGGCTGAGGCAGGAGGACTAATTGAGTCTAGGTGTTTGAGTCTAACATGGCTAGTATAGAAAGACTCCCATAGGGGATGAGCCACAGGAGTGGGAATTCTCCTAGCTGGACACAGTGACCTGCTCGTCTCAAGGAGCAGTCTTGGTTGGAAACACTTTAAGCAGCTAATAAGGGCCTGGCATTGTGCAATGCCCTGGCTTGTGGCAGGAAGCGGAGCAGGTCACGTCAATATGTCATGCTGCTCCCATTCTACTCAGGACCCAGGGTGAAAACACAAAAACAAGAGCAGGGCGATGCTAGAGAAAATACAGGGTGACCAGGGAATGCTCCCTCCCTGCCCTCCTCCCGTCCTCTTCCCTCCCTTTCCCTTCCCTCCTCCCTCTTAGCCCCCTCGCCTCCACTTTCCCCTTCTAGCCCCTTCTCCCTCCTTTCTTCCCTCCCTCCCTCTTTCTTTCTTCTTTCCTTCCTTCCTTCCTTCCTTCCTTCCTTCCTTCCTTCCTTCCTTCCTTCCTTCCTTCTTTCCTTTCATAAATGGGCAGTGAAGCTTTAGCTGTGGGGAGCTCCGGGGTGGGAGACAGCCACTGCATGAGCCCACAGTGGGCAGAGCTTGAAGAACGGAGAGAGGCTAGCAGGCCAATCAGGCCACCGGGGTTTGAGGGGCATGTGGCAGGGAGCCTTGAAGGCCGTGGTCCAGGATGGGAGTTTGATTTCAGGGTCCCTGAAAGTGTGTGAAGTGTTCTCCACGGCGGCCTCTAGCCTCCCGATCCTTACAGGGGAGACCAGGGAAAGTGTACACGATACCGCGCCTCGCCTCTGCAAACCATTTCTATTACCCATATGGAAAAAATCTAGCCTACATAATTTAGGAGTTATAGGATGTACACATTTTTCCAATATTTCTTTTAGGGACAATAAACTTTCAATTTTATGATGAGTTAATATTGATTCTGCGTTGTAAACAGCGGGGCCAGTTTGATTAGAAGAGTAGCAACTTAGTGCCAAACAAGGAATACATGATTTTCCTTTCCCTTTCCTACCTTTCTCTTATCTTCCCTTCCCTTTCCTTCCTTTTCTCTCTTCTCCTCTCCCTTCCCTTCCCCCTCACCCTTCACTTCTCTTTCACATCCTTCTTTCCCCATTTCCCCCTCTCCTTTTTTCCAGCCTTTCTCCTCTCCCTTTCTCACCCTCTCCTCCCTCCCCTTTGTCCCTCCCTCCCTCCCTCTCTCCCTCTCTCCCTCCCTCCCTCCCTCCCTCCCTCCTTTCTCTCTTTCTCTTTCTTTCTTTCTTTCTTTCTTTCTTTCTTTCTTTCTTTCTTTCATAAATGTACTTCAATCGAATGTCTGGCTCACTCTTGGAAGTGAATAGCTTCAATGTATCCTGAAAACCAGGGACAGATCCCAGTTTGATACTGGCTTTAATTTCAGCCAGGCTCCCATACTATGTCTTACAGATGCTGTGGATGAGAAAGGACTCCTGAAACCCACGAGAAGTTAACTGATCCCAGCTTCTCCACACTCCTTCCCAGCAGCTCTCCGGGAACCTAGTATTTGAGGACCCACAACAGGAAGGCAGGAAGCATGGTCTCAGAACCTGGGGAGTGAAAAGATGATGAAAGGTAACTTCTGGAAGACATGAACTCGCATTTGAAATAGAAACAGCATTGAAAGAAAAAAACCAAACCAGTCCCTCCCCCAACCCCAAACACCCCCTCTCACAGGAAATTATAATCAGCTTTACGAAGGTTCCATAGAGAGTACTCTGGGACATTGAAAAATTGGTATGAGGACACCAGATAAACAGAGGAGGAGCTGAAGGTGGATTGATGAGTTCTCCTTCCCTGGACGTCAGGGCTTGTGCTCAGAGTTCTAACACTTTCCCTGACATCCCAGGGAGGCAGAGACGGCAGTGGCAGGGACATGTAGTAAGGTGAAGGGGAGGTTGGCCACAGCCATTTTGCTTGTGAGCGCTGCTATCAGTAGTGATACATAGTGAACATTCTAGATGCTGGATGCTCATTAGTCTTTAGGACTGCATAGTGAGTCAGTCCTAGAGGGGGGAATACAGCCATAGCTTTGGGGATATTCTGCTTCCATGTTGAAGAGTGTCATGCAGCTGTTGCTTAGAGTGACCAGTGCAAGAGGGGCAGAGACATAACCAATTTACACAATCCATGCACGTGTCCTGAAGTCTGAACCAAGAACACAGTGACAAAGATTCAGGAGGATCCATAGGAGCAGTCCATGGTCTTTGGAGACTCCTCAGCAGCGGCTACCACTTGGAACCTTGCGGCAGCCAGTGTTCAAAGCTGCTGCCCAGACCTCCCTTGTCTCTGAGCTGCTGCAGGGCCATCTAATAAATGCCAGGGTTGCTTAGCTAAGCCAAGATCCATGACTGTGTCTTACAACCAATGACTTGGATGTTACAAGGTGGCCAGGACAAAGGAGCTGGGTAGAAATGGGGAGCCTCTGTGTATAGAAGAAAGCCCAAAGTCGCTAGTTACAAGCTACATTTCTTATACTCAAAACCTCTTTTGTTCTTGTTCCTTAGATCCTCTTGGCTTAAATTGTGTGAATAGTCCTCATCTGGGCCCTTATTTTCAGTTTCTCCTGTTTCCCAAGAAACTGCCAGCATCATTACTTAGAACGTTCATGTCTTCTCTGGAACTATCAACGTCCTTAGCAAGGCGGATAACGTCTGCCTACGTGTGGTATCAGCCCGACCTTGTGGCTTGCTCCTGACATCCTTAGGTATCCAAGTAGGGACTGCATGGGATAACTTGCCTTTCCTTAGCAGTGGAAATGCTAAGTACACATGCTCTGCCCTCTTCTGGGAACATCTCCCCATGATTCTGTGTTCTCTGGAAGTCCTGCTTTGTTGTGAAGAGTTCAGTTGGAATAGTATCAGGAGTGTGAAGTCAGACCCGGCCATCTAGAAGGAATCAGTCCTGTCTTCTGCATTCCCACAACTCAATCTTGTATTGCTGTTTATTCCTCTGTCTTGACTTTGGGCTGACACTGTTCATGTACCTCTTCTAATATTTACTTTGTGTGTATGTCTGAGTGCATCTATGTTCACTATGTATGTTCAAAAGTTCATTCAAGAGTCTGTGGAGGTCAGATAAGATGTCAGACCCCCTAGAACTGAAGATACAGTGGGTTCTGGAAACTGAACCCAGGTCCTCTACAAAAGCATGTGCTCTTCACTGCTGAGACATCACTTTACCTCCTCCCCCCCTCAACCCTGTCACTTGTCTTTTAGAAAAAAATGTCTTAGAAGTAGTATTAGGTTGGGATTCATGGAGGTGACATGGAAGTAAGACAGACAGACATCTCCAGAAGCAGAATTGTTCTTCAATCAGAACAACCGAACCACACCAGTCTGCGAGAATGGAGATAGGTCATTAGCCCTTCAGGTAGGACCTATACTTCTCTCTCAAGGCTTAATGCCAGGAATGCTAAACAAAGCTTTTCTTTTGCATGATGTGTTTGCCAGATCTAGGCTGTGAGGGTCATTAGCTGAGTTAGTCACATCAAAAGTCAATCTTTCCACCTTCAGGTTCCTTCTGAGTGTGCTCAGCAGGCCATTTCACACAGGTGCCTTTTTCTCCTCTTCCCTTGGCCGCTGTCTCCTACCATGGTCCACCCAGTCTCAAGCGCTAAGATCAGCTCATGGAAGAAGCTAAGTGATGTACAGTTGAGTGAGTGGCCTCTTTCTTCCCTGTTTCTTCTGGGGCAAGTCCTGACTCAGATCCACTCCTGGTATTTATGAGACAGCAGAAAGAGACTTCCTCCCCTCAGAATACAGTGGAATGTCTCAGTCCACAACACAACCTAATCCCTGTTCGACAAAACACTTCTCCTTCTCTTTGCCAAGTATGTCTTCATGGCCTCATCCCACCCCACCCTCCTTTATGAATGTGTTTGTACACGTGCACGAGGAAGCCTGTGGATGGTGGGAATTATTCTCATTAGCTTCTCCACCATCTTCCATGAGGCAAGGTCCCAGAGCGCACTGGGATGTCTAATTCTGTCAGCCACCTTGCTCTGGGTATACGCTGTTTCCACCTTCGGAGGCTGGAGTGACAGACAGGTCTCTCAGTCTACCTGGCATTTACGTGGCTTCTGGGAAACTTGTGAGGAAAGTGCTTAGCCACTGAGCCATCTCCCCAGCCCCCAGGCTTGCACGTCTCTGCCTTCTGGTCTGGAAATAGATGGCTCAGGAAAGACCTCCAGCCTGCTCGTTTTTCTTTTCCCCTTGACTTTACCTTTTAATTTGAAGACCTGCATATATCATAGCTGTAAGAACCCCATCCTAAAGTGCTGCCCTTGGATACCCTTTAAGGTACATGTCTCACTAATGTTGCACGATCTCTGGAGGCTGGACTAAGGACGGGGCTACACTGGAGTTCTCGAATTCTGGGTGCCATTGCATAGTGTAGAAAAGGTAGCATGAACTTCAGGTGGGTAAGACCCTTCACTTCATGAAAAGCAGAGTGTCTCGAGGGTGCTAGGGTAGGCCCAGGGTAGGCTCTTCATGCCTGGCTCTGAAGAATATCCTGTTCTGGCTTTATTCTAGAACTTGGTAGACTCATCCAGAGAACAGGCAGGAAAAACCATGCCCGGACTCCTCGAGCTGCTTCTACACCATAGTGAATAGTACGTCTACAGCCAGAGTGTCAAGCATCGGAGTCCTGAGCACACTGGGGACAATGGCTCCTGATGCCACGCTGGTCACAGTGGAAGGGACAACAGCAGCCTCTGCAGGTTGAGGTAGGAATGCTCTGAGGCAAAGGCTTGGTTGCAGAGGTCTAGAAGCTTCTACCTTAAGGCAGTGTTGCCATCACCTCTGATGGACCCAGGCAGGCAGGTAGGATCCTGGACGGTTGACAGTCACTGTTACTTCTTTGGGCTGAGCAAAACTGGTGGCTGGTACTTTAAAGGAGGTAGGAGATTTGTCTGCTCAAAGGCTCTCAAATGGGCTCCCGCGCGCAGCTGTGGCCAAGCTTTGAAATATTTCCAGCCTCCAGTCTTCCTGCTGTGAGGGCTCTGGGAGCTGTTTGCTATTCTGGGCAGTGGGTGTGCAGATGAAAGGGCAGATGGGTTGCAGAGGACTCGCTCCCCAAACGCCCATAAAATTTTTGATCTTTGGCCCCTGCTGTAAAATGATTCTGGGAATGGCGCTCAGGCAGGGGCTCGGGACACCAATATGGGGACTCTCATGGATTCTGGCTAGAGCACAGGATGCTCTCAGTGACACTGGGGACCGAAAAGGTGGTAGGAAAAGGTTTCATCTCAACGATCGATTCAAACATGTAAATACTCCAGCCACTAGAAAGAGGAAAATTTGCCTGTGGGTGTGCTTTACTTCCTGGGCTCAGCTGAGTCGAGCCATTTGACTAGCTGAGTAGGGCACCCAGCTGCAAGGCAAGCAACCTACGCAGAGCCTGGGGCTCAGCCATTACCCCTGTTCCCAGTCTTCATTTCACAACCTGGAAAATAGGGGCTTTGGACCATTTGTTCTAGAAGTTACCTTCCCAGCTGCAGTTACCATTTCAGAAATAGTGGAGTCCAAGGGCCAATCTGGAAAGATCTTCACACAGCCCTTGCATTCATGTGATTTCCAGCTTTTAAATCAGTGAGCAATAGCACTTCTTTAGGTTGGGAATTTGATACTAGGAGCCAGAACAGGTTTAATTTTAGTCCCAGCCTGCACACAATGACTATTATATGTATTTATATAATATTATATAATAAATATTATACACACACACACACACACACACACACACACACACACACACATATATATATATATATATATATATATATGTATATAATCTCTTTGAGCCTGAATTTCCTTGTCTATATTGTATGTTATGGTGTTCTTCCCCTGTGAGGGAGTGAAATCATGGCTGTGGGTATTGGCTCAGCCTCCAGGTTCTCCCTCTGTAGAGCTACTCTGCTCCTGGCTTCAGCAAGCCCGGGCTGGCTCAGCAAGGCAGGAGTCTGCTGATGGGGCTTCCAGGGTCCATGACTTGGGTGTGCACAGGCTCTTCGCTGACAGGTATGTTTACAATGGGTGGAGCAGAGCAACTTGGCCTAAATGGGGAGTTCCCACTGTTGTTCAGGGCCTTAGATCTGGAGGGCGAACTAGAGACTGTGCAGTGGGGTTTACTGCCGTCCAGTGAGGGGGAGGAACGCGGCAGTGTGGAACAGTGGGAGGAAGGTGAGGTCTGGAGTCAGCCCAAGCTGACACTGCTTAGTTTGGTTCTGTGTCCGAGAGCTTAGTGACTTACCTGTATTCTGCTGGAGTTAACTCACGAGTGTTTGATGAGTAGAGGAAGGGAGGAAGGGATGCATAAAGGAGGTGAGGCTCAATTTCTTGCTCAGCCACATGAAATTTGGCATTGTAATTTTCTCATTAGTAAAGTGTGGATAATATTTACCGCAGAGTTGTCAAGACAATTCACCATGATCAGTGTTTCAATCTATTTATCTATTCTCTCCCTCCTTTCTCTTTTCCTATCGCTTTTTTCCAACTCCCTCTCTTCCGTCCATCCACCCATCCATCAATCCATCCATCCATCCATCCATCCACCCATCCATCCATCCATCCATCCATCCATCCATCCATTCATCCATCCATCCATCTATCCTTCCATCCATCCACCCATCCATCCATCCATCCATCCATCTATCCTTCCTTCCATCCATCCATCATTTACACATCTGGGACAATAGCAATAGCAGCACAGTCACAGTCAGGGTTGACTGTTGTAGATGACAATAAGAGAAAGGGGTCATGGAGACACAGGCAGACAGGCTGAGAGTCCAGCTGTGGTTGAGACAGTGCCTCTCTCATGATGGTTATAGCCAACCAGGGAAACACTCCCAACTGCATCTTAACGTAATGTGGATAATGTTCTTCGGGTTTATTTTCTTGTCCTTGTTTTCCCAACTTAAATTTTTTTTTAGATTACTTATTTTATGTCTATGAATGTTTTGCCTCTCTGTGTGTATATGCTCTGCATGCGTGCCTGGGGTGGGTGGAGACCAGAAGAGGGCCTTGGAACTGGAGTTATAGTTGTGAGCTGCTAAGGGGGTGCTGGGAACTAAAGCTGGGACCTCTGCAAGAGCAGCGGATGCTTTTAACTGCTGAACCATCTTTCCAGACCCTCAGTTTTTTTTTAAAGAATAAATAATAATTTATTTTAATAACCTCTGGAATTCTTCCTTGTTTTCTAGGTTTTATCTAGAATATTCTCTCTCCATCCAGAGACTCTTAGTGTGGGTGATAAAGGTGTTGAGACTGAATGTTCTTCTTGAATCTTGGCATTAGGGCAAGTGGCCCAGCCACTTTGGCTTCACCATCACTGGGCCCGGGTCCACATTACCTTCACTTTGCTGTGACTGAGTACATGGTAGAAGAAACTTAATGCAAGGAAGATTCATTTATTTTGGTTCCCAGTTTCAGGAGATTTCAACCCATCATAGTGATGGGGAGGAGCCGGAAGCATGATGGAGCACCTCTGACTGTGGGTAGGAGCATGAGGCAGTAGCTGCTTACAATGGGGGAGACCAGGGAAGCAAACAAGAGCACCAGAACCAGGGTTTGAGGCGGCCTTCAAAGGTCTTCTAGTCGTCTACTTCCACCAGCCAGGGCTCACCTACTAAAGTCTCCATACTCTTCAAAAAGGCTCCACAGCTGGGGGAAAGTTGCTCAGAACATGAGCCTATGTCGTGGGGGCCATGCAGGGTGGGAAGCAGGGAAGGTGCACTTCATACCATAACAGTGTGGGTTCCAAAGGTGCCTTTGATCTATGTGATGAGCAAACTTCTCATCGTGAAGTAGGAGTGATGAGGTTGCACACCTCATGGAACCGCTTGGCAGCGTTTGAGGCAGCCCTGGTTATCAGGGGTTGGCCGTTGTGGTTTCCATCCTGCAGATACGTCCCAAGATGGAGTTCAGCAGCAAAGGATCCTGTGAAAAGCTTTAACGAAGAGCAGACGTCAGCATCACAGTTGCACTGTGGCTCAATTTTCTACATCGTGAGGCTCGCACAAGTGCATTCTGGGAATTTTAGGACCCTGTAGGCCACTTCTAGTTTTTCTCAGTGTACATTTCATACAGGGTATATCAGAACAGTAAGATGCCACTCACAAATGAACAGTTACGCACGAGCCACTCTCCACCCAGCACCACGGTTTTCTGGAAGTCTCCTTTCGTTAGCACCCGACAGCACTGCTGAGGTGCCTGACAAGGACCTAGGTGTCACAGAGGCTGTCTGTGAGCAGGGAATAGACTCCTCACCATTTCTAACGTGACTGCAGGCTCACCTGACTCCAAAAGGAAGCTTGGGGATGTTACCTTCCTACTTCCTCTAGTCAGGGTTGGTTTTCATGGTTCTTCACATCCAAGCTTTGCCTGAGCTGAGCAGGTAAGCCTCTGTCACCCCGACCAGTGCCCAGACACCAGTATTGTCCTAGGGAGCCAGTTAAGTAAAAGCACACCTCAAATGCAAAGAAGTCCATTGAGTTATTCTGCATTTAAAGAAAAAAGTCGAATCGATTCTCTTGTGTATTGCTAAAATCAAGTTTGCGATCTCACCCTCTCTCATCTGGACAAGACAATGTTGGGAGGAAGAACAATGTCACCTTTCGTGTGTTAGTTCTTTTCTACTGGAACAGCTGGAGGGTTGTCTCAGACACTTTATTGGTCAGGATTATGTCCTGTTCCTACTTCCAAATGGATCCCCAGCAAGGGGAACAGAACGGCTCTGCTTGGTCCTGATTGAGCTGAAACTAGTGTTGGGTTGGGAGGCCATGACCCCTGTACTCATCCCGGACACCATTATAAACTTGCTTGCTTATAAAACTACCCTGAATATAATCCTTTTTTAACCCAAAAGCAATAGCAGTGGCATAGGAGATTTTGATTTTACCATTCAAATTTTATAAATCCTGCTGCTCTTTGACGTCCTTGGTCTAACTTGGCGCAAACTTGCAACACACACACACACACACACACACACACACACACACACACACACACAATCAAAACAAACAAACAAAAATAGATCAAAACAGTAAGGATTCTAGGCAGTCTCAAAGCTATCTCTGCCAGTTCCATAGAGTAGAAACAAGAACTCAGAAGTGGCCCCAGGGCCCACTCTGCCAGTCACCAGGTCCTGTAAAGCTCTTCTCCACATCCTTCCCCAGAGCCAGGATTGATGGTTACTGCAGAGCTGACTTCCTCTGTAATGAATCCCAGGATGCCTTGCTCTGGGGAGGCCTTCCTGGTTTCTATGGCTTCAACGGCCCACTGACGAATGTGGAGTACAAGCTGAGGCCGAGGCAGTCCTACCATGGCCTTCTGAATAATAAAACCAAGCCTTCCCATCATTTCCCTTTCCCTCAGAGGGAGAAAAACATTCAGAACACAAGGCCCATCAAGACCTTTCCTGTTGCTGATGTCTCTATTGGAGACTTGACTGCAGAGGTTAAATGTTTTGGATTACAAAATGTACATTATATGGGGGTCTTCCTATAAATCAACAAGGCAGGTATGTTAAACACAGAAAAACATCTCCAGCTGTTCCCTTACTCATCCCGCTTGTTATTTAACTCAGTCTGGGCCCTAAGGAATATTTTTAGTTGTACTGTCAACAGTTTCAAAACAAAGAAGAAAGTAGGGCTGGCAAACGAGGAGCCCAGCTGGCCCTCTGTTTAGGCTCCCACTGTATATACTTTAATCCTGTCACCTGCAAGCTATTTAATCAGGATTTACAATTGAACATGAAGGATGAGGGGTCCGCAGGGCTGTGTTTCTAGTGTTTGGATTGCAAATGACGGAGAAAAACTTTGTTATCGGATGTTGTAGCTATTTGAAGTTGGGTGCCCTCTCACCCAAGGGGAACCCAGCATCATTTATCACTCCTCAGAAAAAAAAGAAAGCCAAAAACCTCAGCTCGGGCAGACCTTGTCCCTTACAGCAGAATATGCTAGAGTAAACAAACTTGGGATTTATGAACAATGAGAAAAATAATTTCCAGAGAGCGAATGGCAGGAGGGAGAGGTTTGGAGGGAAATAATGAGTCCACAGCCGAGGCTAAGACACAAAGCAACATGGAGCACGGAGATTGGTCTACGATCCGGCCAAGGACTATGGGAAAAGAACAGAGTAGAGCAGAGCAAAGCAAGGAGATTTTGCCCAACACTCAGATGGAACCCAAACTTGCCTATAAATCAACAAATTTCCAAAACAAAATATAGAGACACCAACTTTAAAGTTTCCAAGTTGCCTTAGGAAAAGTGCCCAAAATTCTGAATAGAAACTCTCTGTTGGGAATGTGGAGGTGCTTCCAAGATGATGGCCTAAAAGCAGCCTGCAAAAATAGCAGCCCAATGATGTTTATTGAGTTCTAGTCTTTACATTTGAGAGAAACAAAGACGATAAAGATAGTGTCCCAGCTCCTCAGGGAACTCTAGGCTACTTGAGAGGAGGAGACAATCCCAACTGAGATAGAAAAGTGACCATGTGACAATCCCAGAGAAAGCTGGCAATCATCATTAACTAGAGGAGCTGCATAAAACTTTCTGAGGCAATGGTTCCCAAGGTGGTCTAGTTAGCACCAAGAGACCCAGATGACTCTTGATGCTCACACTGAGAGTCCCGTGGTTGAGAAATGCTTGATGAAAAGCTGACGTAAGTTCATTTACATTGAAAATTACATTTGCATCTATGATTTTTTTTATTGTATTCATGGGGGTGTGGAAAGTAGAACAAACTGGTACAAAACAAGGCTTGTCCACCTGGTCGGCATTGGAGGCTAATGTGTGGATGGCCGGCTTCTTTGGCAATACTGTTTCTGTTTCCTTTCTGCACTCTGGAGAGCACTGGGTGATAAACACTGGCTTTGGTCATAGTCTGCGGCCTCGTGGAATGATCTAGGGGGTATTAGAGCAAATGTTAACTGAGTTGCCCAGATGGTCTTGGGGGTGGCTTTATAAAACAAGTTAGGGACTGTGGCCAAGAGGACTGGGGCTTAGCTGTGGCTTTAGCGGCAATCATTATTTTAATGCCCCACCCAGAAGCTTAGCCCTTCTAGCAACTCTTTTCTCCCAATCCATTTTTTTTTCAGTATATATAGGCTGGGGAGTATGTTAAATTCAATCGAATCTGAAAGAGCAGGGCTGAGAGCCATAGCAAGCTGTTTATATCTTCCACTGGACCAGGATCAGCTAACACCAAGAAGTAAGTGGATGACTGGAACTGGAGAAATGACTGATTCTATTAAGAACACTTACTGCCCTTCCTGAGTCCCATGTTCAGCTCTCAGCATTCACGTTGGGCAGTTCCCAGAAACCTGTGACTCAGCTCCATGCAATCTGATGCCCTCTTCTTGTCTCTGTAGGTACTACACACATGTGGCATGTACTCATATAGACATATACACATACATATAAGTGAAAATTAAAATCTTAAAAGAAGAATCCCATGACTGTCAAAAAAATCCATTTGACTTTTAAAAGTCATCCAAGAACCAGATTTACCGGCTTGCTTATTACTCCTTATTTATATGAGTAAAGGAAACAGGCATTTTTTGATTGTTAAAATAAATTAATATCCCAAACACAGACAAACATAGAATAAAACCAGCATTCTGTGATCATTTTGGAAATATCACCCATTTTATAATCTGATTTTTTCACTTATGATATCAGATGTAGTTTTCTTGTTTGTCTATATTTTCTAAATCCCAATTTTAAGGCCTGTATAAAATTTGATCACATGATTTTCCTTGAATATTTAGCTAATCCATCTTGCTGCATGCTTTGAGTCACTTCCATCTTTCTAAACCTTTTAATAAGCAATGCTGGTATGAATATTTTAAAAACAAATCTTTAGTAGTATAATGCAACTTTATTTGAGCAAATGTTTTGAACTTCAGCTTAGTCTTAAACTTTTGTATTTCATCTTAAAGTCCTGTTAGTTTCATGCTTTTACCTTCCCAGCTTTTTTGAATCATAATTGACCAATAAAAATGTAAGGTATTCAAGGTAGACAGTATGAGTGACATACATCTTCTATGTGCAGCGACCCCAATCAATGACTTAACATGACCATTTTAATTCATAGTAATTTATCTGCATGTATATGACTGTGTGTGTGTGTGTTGAGGGCACTTAAAAGATGCTCTATTGTCAAACTTTAAGTAAACAGTACCATATGTTTAGCTATGGTTGCCACATTAGACAGTAGATTTCCAGGAAGTATTCACTCAGACCTTTTAACATAGTCTCCCCATCTCCCCTTCCCACAGCCACTAGCAACCTGTTTCTAGTCTTGCTTCTGTGAGTTAAGCTTTTGAAAGAACACTTTAATTAGTGTGTGTGTGTGTGTGTGTGTGTGTGTGTATGAGTGCAGTTCCCAGTAGAGTTCAGAAGAGGGTGTCAGATCCCATTAGGAGTGGTTGTGAGTCACCTGATGTGGATGCTGGTGACAAATATTGAGCCTTCTGGAAGGGCAGCATGTGCTTGCTACTGCAGAGCCATCTCTCCAACCCTTAGATTCTAAATATAAACGAGACCATACATTTGTCTTCTTGTGCCTGGTTTATTTCACCTTATAGTACATCCTTTAAGTTTGTCTGTGTTGTCAAAATGACAAAATTTCCTTCTTTTTGCATCTGGATAATGTTCAATATTTTACACACACACATACACACATATACACACACACACATTTTCTTTATCAGTTAGCAGATATTTAAATTGTTTCCATATCTTAGATGAGATGAATAGTGCTACAACAAACATGAGAATTCTTTAAGATACTGATTTAATTTCACATATATATTACGTATATAAAATAATTTACTATATATGAAATTAATATAATCTATCTATCCATTTCCACAAGTAGGGTTGCTGGGTCATATGGGAGTTCTAATTTCCCACAGCACTGATTTACAATCCCACTAACACTGTACAAAGGCTGCTTTTCCTGACACTCTTGCCTACACGTCCCTTTTGTCTTTTCTTCACAGGTATGAAGTGATGTCCTGTTGTGCTGTTGGTGTGCATTTTCCTAATGATCAATGATGGTGTGAACCTTTGCATGTACTTTGTATAACTCTTAGAAAAGTATCTAGTCCAGTCCTTTGTCCCATTGAAAATTGTGATTTGTTTATTTATGCTATTAAGTTGTATGAGATTCTTATGTGGTTTAGATCTTAAATTGTATCAAATATATAGTTGATACAGTCTGTGGGCTGCTGTCTTTGTTAGCTTTGATTGTCAGCTTGGGAAAGTCTGGAGTCATCTAAGAGGAGAACTACCTAGTTCAGAGTGACTTGTGGTGCCTCTGTGAGAAAACTTTTAACTGACGTGGAGGGGGGGGGGTTCAGCCTGTTGCAGATAGTTTTGGGCTACATAAGCAAGCTAGACAATCAGCAGCCAGCGAGCAAGCCAGCAAGCAGTGTTCGTCCCTGGTTCCTGCCTTGAGTTCTTGCTCTGATTTCCTTCAGTACTGTATTGTGCCCTGGGAGTGTAAATAAACCAAATAACCCCTTTTCTCTGTAAGCTGGTTTTGGTGAGAGCATTTTATCGCAGCAGTAGAATGAAACCAGGACAGCTATCTTCCCTTGCTTCTTTCAACAGGGTCTTGTTGTGTTGCCTGAGCTACCCTCAATTTCACGATCCTTCTGCCTCTAGCTCCTAAGTGCTGGCACGAGTGGGATGTGCCATCATGCCCCACTGTCTTGTTACTTGATTCCTTAGCCACAGAAATGCTTTTTAGTTTGATATAATTTTACTTGTTAATTTTGTTCTTGTTGTTAGTGCTTTTGGTAACCTAAAGCATATCTTTACCATGCTGAATATCAGAGTCATGTGTGTATGCGCATGCATGAGCATTCATGCATGTGTGCGTGCATGTGTGGTTTGCAGGTGTGTGCGTATGTGTATGTATGTCTATGTGTGCAGACCGGAAGTCAACATCATGTATTGGTCTGCAGGTGCCACCTACCTCTTGTTCATTGGCCTGGAGATCACATATGAAACTAGGCTACCTGGTCACTGAGCCCCAGGAATCTGCCTGCCTCTGCCTCCCAGGTCAGGGATTACAAGCCCGTGCCACAGTTCCCAATGTTTTATGTGGGTTCTGGGATTAACCTCAGGAGCCTACGCCTGGACAGCACCTGTGCTGACTAATTCAGCCCTCCACCCAGCATCAAGGAATTTCACTTCTTTATTCTTTTCTGAAAGTCGTATGGTTTCCGATTTTGTGTCTAGTTATAACACATTTCAAGCCAATCTTTGTACATGGCATAAGAGGAAGATCTAATTTCTTTTGTGTGTAGATTCCAATGTTCCTCTATACCACACATTAAGGAGTCTGTTCTTTTGTAATTGTGTATTCTTGGCACTTCACTGGGGATTAGTTAACTGTATATGCATGCATGAGATTTTTTTCTAGACTGTCAGTTCTGTTTGGTGATCTGTGTATCTTGCTCCTCATGAACGTCTTGCTGTTTTGATTAACATAGTTTGTAATAAATTTGAAATCAGGAGCATGCTGCCACTAATGATATTCTTTCTCCAAATTGCTTTGGTTATTCAGAGATTTAATTGTTCCAATCGAATTTCAGAATTCTCTAATCACTTCTATGAAAAGTCTCATATAAATTTTGATAGTAATTTTATCGACTGTAGGCTGCTTTAGGTAGTAGGAACATTTCAAAAATATCGATTCCTCTAATTCATGAATATGGGCTATGGCTCCATTGAATTTTTTCTTCTTTAATTTCTTTTATCCATATTTTATAGTTTTAGTGTGTAGATTTTTTTTAACCTTCTTGGCTCAGATATTTCTGAGTACGTTTTTTGATATCATAGAAATAAAAAGAATCATGAGGTTAAAATGTTTTTTATTTGATAACCAATATGTTTAAATACTTAATATGCAAAGCTCTTATAGTCAACGAGAAAGTGTGGATTTTGCAACTAAAAAAAAGAAAACGAGATGAGAGTGGCTATCAAAAACATAAAGATGAAATCCAGTAGCAAAGATCTTCTAAGTCCCGATTTAGCCTGAGAGTCTTTATTTACGTAAATCAGCTTTCTGCTACTCTGACATAATATCTGAGGAAATAAATTTAATAAAGGGAAGGGTTAATTTGGGTTCATGCTTTTGAAGTTTCAGTCCATGGTTGTTTTTGGCCTGTGGTGGCCCCAGTACATCATAGCAGGAGCAATGGTAGAGTAGGCCTAGTCACTTCCTGGAGAGCAGGAAGGAGAGGGGAGGGCTAGGGAGTGGGGAGAGTTAACTCAAGGATATACTCCAGTAGTTGGGGGGAGGGAGAAGGGAGAGGGAGAGAGAGAGTTCAAGGGCATACTCCAGTGATGAGAGAGAGAGAGAGAGAGAGAGAGAGAGAGAGAGAGAGAGAGAGAGAGAGAGAATGGGTTTGGAGGAGGGAAAGGGAGAGAGAGTGATTCTATTAAGATTACAGGAACTAGCACATGCAGCATTTAGTCAGCATGACTAATAATAACTACAAACTTCTGTTTTGATTAGTTAAGGTTATCATTGTATATTCCTAAGTTAAAAAATGAATGAATGAATGAATGAATGAATGAATGAAAAGAAGATCTGGGCCCTGTAGAGATGGGTTAGTGGTTAAGAGCATGTACTAGTCTCAGAGAAGACCTGAGTTCAGTTCCTAGTACCCATGTTGAGCAGCTCATAGGTATCTGTAAGTCCAGCTCCAGGAGATCTGACAACCTCTTCTGGCCTTTGAGGTACCTTTCCTTGTACACAAAGTCTCTCTCTCTCTCTCTCTCTCTCTCTCTCTCTCTCTCTCTCTCTCTCTCTCTCTCTCTTCTCTCTCTCTCTCTCTCTCTCTCTCTCTCTCACACACACACACACACAACATAAAAAACATTGAAAAGTTCAAAATGCACACGATAAATGCTTATTAAAAGACAGACGTGCATACACACATCTGCAGATGCATATAAACACACAGGGAGGGAACGGTGTAGTTTGAGAGTCATTGTCTTGGTTGTGGCCTTTGGAATAAATGTCAAGTTTTTCCTTCATTTTCATATTTTCCAAATTTTGTGTAATAACACACTGATGTTTTTATACAAAACTTTAAAATGTTAGAAGTGCAAGTGCTCATTTTTGATTAGTTGTTGAATAACAGAGAATGATTGTGATTCACTTTGGTAGACAAAGAAGGAAAGAGAGACAGGCATCCAAGAAATGTGTGCAATATTCTTTTTCAGTGTGTATGGGTGTTTTGCCTACCTATATGTCAGTGCAAATTTGCATGCCTGGTGCTCATGAAGTCCAGAAGAGGGCATTAGAGATGGTTGTGAGCTGCTGTGTGGGTTCTAGGAATCAAATTCGGGTCCCGTGGAAGAGCAGCCCTTGCGCCCTTGCTCTTAGCCACAGCACTATCTCCCCAGCCCGACTGCAACGTTTTACTTTATAGAAGAGAATTTAAGCTGAAACAGTGGAGCATATTTCAGAAGACAGGGAGCAGCTACAAGGCCAGGGCCACATCCTTGCTCCACCCCAGTGTCTATTGTACTCTTTTTGCAAAGAAGAAAACACAGAGAAGCAAAATTAAATGAGAGGTTGCTCTTGAAGAAAGCTCAAGTGCCAGGGACAGCTCTTGATCCCATTGCTAGGAGCCCAAGCAGACCAGCCCTAAACTTTCTTAAGAGAATGTCAGAGATCCCAAGGTGAGGGCTGGTGATGCCATTCAGTTTGAAAAGCTGTCTCTCTGGGCTCCCGAAAGGACTTCTGGAGTGATCTAGAGAGAGCTTCTAAGAAGGAGCATCCACTCCTGGTAAATTCTGTTCTCTGAATTTCCCTCATCCTCCCTCTGCTTTGTTAGGATTGCATCACTCTAGTTTTCATCCCTGACTAATGTCATCATCGTGAAGTTGGTCCTAACCCTGCTCCGTTCCCGTATCTTTTCATGTATCTTTTCCTTGCTTCTGTTATCATCAAATGTCCACGTGTTGCCTGTTGCTTGACCTCGGGAAAAGGTCAAGGCTCCCCTCAGTCCAGTAAGACCAACTTTGTCTATGAGCTATATTTCCCAACATCTAAGTCCCTCTTGAATTTGAATTGTACGCTGCCCTTTCCTGTCTATCTGGCTCTGGTTCACACAGGCCTGCTCTTCCCCACCACTTCCTTTCTCCATAGAGAGTTCTGACCAACGGTCCACCCCCACTTTAAATGTTTTTTGAGGCTGGCTCAGCGGGTAAGAACACTGACTGCTGCTCTTCCAGAGGACCTGGGTTCAATTCCCAGCGCTCACATGGAGACTCTCAAGTGTCTGTAGCTCCAGTTCTAGGGGACCTGATGCCCCCTTCTGGCCTCCATGAGCAATAGGCACACATGTGTTACACAGACATATACAGAGGTAAAAAGATCTCCACCACCACACCAATAAATGTTACGTCTCCCTTGAAGCTTTCTCCCACATTGTCCTCAGGGCTCTGTTTAGTCAGGCTCTCTTTTATGGTGTGTCTGCTGCCTTAACAAATTAAACCCCACAATCTCAGAGCTCAGTTCAGTTCTCTCCCCTTCACACCACTGCCTGATGCTAACCAAGATGCTCTCCTGGTCTGCATTCTCTCCTGGTGACTAGAGACCCCAGCTGCCTCCACCCATCAGCTCTGCTGTCTTAGACCTCTCTTCTTCCGGTACCCAGCAGAGAGGAAGGCACAGAGAACAGAAGCCAACAGCCAGCTACCACTTCTGTTCCATTCCCATTGCTGAGCAAAACCACGGGGAGACTGAAGAATGTGGAGAAGCCCAACTCAGGGCCAGTCTGTGAGCACTGCTTTGCCAGTGGACTTCTCCAGCAAGGGCACCACCTGTCCTGCTGGACTTAGGAACGTCTGATAGTTAACAGTGAAAAGCCGTACATCTCAGGAAAACCATCCCTGCAGAAGACTAAGTGTGGTCACTTTCCTCCCAATCTGTTTCTTACACACTTTTATTAGAGGATCACCTCACCCAATTGAGTGCACAGAGGGAAAGAAGGGACCCATTGATCTCCAGGAGAAAGACTATAGAACATGAGGGGGTTTTTGATTTGTTTTTTGTGGATTCAGGGGAATCAGGATCATGAGGGTAGGTGGTTGGAGGTTGCTTTATTGGAAAGGCTGGAAACATGGAGCTGGCTATATTCTCAAACTCAGAACAGTTTTAAGTATCAGGGATTAGTCTATCCTGGGCGTTCTCGAAGGAACATGGTCAGTCTCTACAAAAACACCGGTTCAACTGTTTGAGTCCAGGTGTGGGCAACTTTCTTCTCCAATGCTGTCCTGAGAACCTGTCACTTAAAGACGTTCGGAAGAAGGACACCAGCAACACATCAGACATAGAGTCACTGAGAGACCCACCCACTTAGATGCTCCCACACAGCCAGGCAAACCAGTTGGTATTGACACCCCAGCCCTCTGAGTTCAAAGCAAGAACCACCCCAGAGTTTCCACCATCTGAGGAGGACCTTGCCTTCCTCCTTTGAAGTGGTTCCTTTGAAGGTCAAGGTAGAGGGGCCATGTTGATTCAAGACATCGCTAGCGAAGGAGGAGACCTCTGCTCCCACCACATTTGTAATGTTCGCATGAGGTTAGCAAAACAAATGGCTGCAGCTCACATGAGAGCCAGGGCCAGCCTTCTTTCCCAACTGTCCCAACCCGGGACCGCTCTCTAGGATCGGGTGAGACTTGGGCTTAGAAAGAACCCCAAACCCATCGAGTCACTGAGTTTATTTCAAGACTCTTCAGCCCCTGTTGTCATTCAGTGAGAGCTAAGTGACCAGTTTGGGCTGCTATTTGCCAAATGATGTGGACTGGATTTGGAGGCAGAAGACCTGGGTCCTCGTCTCTACTACCTGTTTTTTTTTATTGTGCTGGCAAGTGTCACAGTATTCTCTTCCACCTGCCACTTCTTTCAAAGATTTTGGCTTACACAACTGTTGACCTTGTGGCAGAGTCTCATGTAGCCCAGGCTGGCTTCAAATTTCTTATGGAGTTGAGGATTGCCATAAATTCTGATCCTCCAGCCTCTACCTCCTGAGTGCTATTGCCCTAACACTCCTGGTTTATGTGTTGCTGGGGATGGAGCCCATAATTTCTTGAATTTGCTAAGGAAGTGCTCAGCCAACTCTGCCCAGACCCAGAGAACTCCTAAAGCAAGCTGAAGATGTTGAGCAGCCTTTGGAAATGGAGCCAGTGGATGGGACCTGGAGCTGAATTTGACAAGGGAGACAACTCTAAAGGAACTCAGCAAGTTCAGAAAAAAACAACTTTAATGATACAGCAAACATTGCTTGGACATTGTGTGTGTGTGTGTGTGTGTGTGTGTGTGTGTGTGAGACAGAGAGAGAGAGAGAGAGAGAGAGAGAGAGAGAGAGAGAGAGAGAGAGAGGAAGAGAGAGAGACTTATTTTATTTGTGGTACCTAGCACTGATTTAGGAATATAATAATCACTGAATTCAGTAGTTAGAAAATAAGGGTATTCTCTTTACACTCATGCCCTTCCATCTATACAGATAGTTAGCCTGACTTGTGACACATTAAAAATGATGTCCACACAGATTCAATTTGGGCCTTTTCTGTTTGAGCCAAAGGATTGTCTGTAAGAACTGGAAAACTTGAAATTGTCAGGAAAACTCTAAGGAATTGATCAATACTTTGTTTTGCCACTGATGCAGGTAGCATCCTCTTCCACATCACCCTTGCACTAATTAGGTCACTCGGCATTTGGAATGGATGTTGCATATGCCAGCCACCAAATGGCTTGCCTCAGAGCCCCAAAGGGTCATTTGTTTGGATAGAGTCCCTTGGGCTTCTCTGTTGTTGTTTATCTCAAGTTCTGAGTCAGGAGGCTTCGTCCATCTCACTTCTGTTCCTGCAAGGAAATGCCACCCAGAGAGCAGGGAGATCAACAACAGAGGATGCAGGACAGGCAGGAACACTGGAGCTTTGAAGAGGCAACAGCAGGCATGCGAAGGGCTAAGAGTGACTTAGACTACCTCAAGCCAGGGTTTTATGTGTAACTGTGAATTCAGAAAAAAAAACACACACTATAAACACAGGCACACCCATGTATAAACCAAATCTATCATCTGTCTGTCCGTCTATCTATCTATCTATCTATCTATCTATCTATCTATCTATCTATCTATCTATCTATCTATCATCTATTTATCATTATCTATCTATCTATCTATTTAATCTATCTATCATCTTCTATCTATCCATATATCTATTTATCATCTATGTATCATCTATCTATCTATCTATCTATCTATCTATCTATCTATCTATCTATCATCTATTATCTCTACTGATTTATCTATCACCTAACTACCCATTATTTATGTATCTGTCACCTATATCATATACCCCTACCTTCTATCCACTTATTATCTATCATCTATTACTTATTTATTCTATCTATCTATCTATCTATCTATCTATCTATCTATCTATCTATCCATCTATCTATCTATGTCAACTCATTATTGGTCTGTTATCTATCCCTACCATCTCTCTATCATCTACCTGCATATCTATTATCTATCACCTATTTATATTTATACCTATATCTATCTGTCTACTTACCTACTATCACCGATCAATCCCCTATCCTGTTTATTATCTACTTTAGCTTCTCTATCTGGGAATACTCGTATGAGCTTATAAACCATATTTTTATAACTATCTTATTGTGGAGGGGAGGAGCCAGCTATCTCTATATTTATATAATTCCGTATTTTTCCAAAGCACCTCATTCACTACTTATTACCAAAACTCTATAGAAAGGGTGAAAATTATTACCCTTGTGTGAAAACAAGTGAATAATCCCAGGTTGCTTTGGGAGGTGGACCTTTTTCTCATCAAGGGATCTACCAACACAAGCCAGATTGAATGCCTCCCCAAACCCTTGGTGGTCTGGATCATAGAGGAGGGTCAAGAATGCCCTTTGTTCCCTTCCTCCAGATGCTCTCTTGGGCAGGAGGTGGGCTTCTCACCCGGCAGCCTTTCAGGCCACTATGTGAACGAAGGCCCCTGCAGAACTCTGGAGAATCTGTCAAGTGAGGCATGGACTTGGGGCGTGCCAGTTGATGTGGCCACCATTTGGTTGCCTCAAGAAATGTTGGTTCAGCTGGTTTGGGAGGGATGGGAATGAGATCTGGGGACACAGGCTCAGAAGCCCAGAGTGTTTCTGAGGCATGATGTGAGGCTGTGGTTAAGTGGGGAGACTGAGGTGCAGCTATTTGTGGGGAGATAAGGTGGTAGGCATCTCAAGATCTGGGGAGGTTCAGCCGTGGATTCTCTTGAGAGGGTGCAGTTACTCCAACTTTCAGTGGTTAGAACGAATTCTTTATGCTCATTTCCTGCAGAATATTTCCCACACTGCAATCAGAAACAAGTCAGCGATTATGTGTGTGGCCTTTATCTGAATCCCCAGTGGGTCAGACGTCAAAGGAGCCTGTAGGAAGTCAGACATTGAATGAGCCCCCTCTTTCTACCTTTCTGGATTATTTTTCATGTCTATGAAAACTAAGAGTTCCTTCAGAATGCTTTAATTATATTTATAAAAACATTCTCATGTATGTTTCTTTGCCCATAGGATAAAGTGTGTATTTGTCCCTGGTGATAAGAGCCTCTCCCTTGAGTTACTGTCTTATCAGTCACTAAACATATGTCCCTTGGTGAACCACAAACTGGTCCCCAGGCTGGTGGATTCCCTCTTCCTCCCCGCAGAGCAAATCACTGTCTCTGTCATGCCCTTACCTGTGTCATTCTTCACAGAGGCCTTCTGGCTGTTCTGTCTCCCTGGCTAATGATTTCTTATCTTAAAATTCAGCACAGCCATCTAACAGGGGTCACAGCTCAGGTTCTGATCAAACCCATGTAGAATCAAAAGGGCGGTGTGGAAGACAAATGATCCAAGCCTGGTGTCCTGATCCAGGAGACATGCACAGTACATCTTCCTGTGGGGAAGGTGGGACAATTTATAATTATCATAGCTATTATAATCTCTTACATCAGGCTTAGAGTTTAAAAGCGCTTTCCTATCTATTGTTGGAGAAGGCTGCTTGTTGGTTCCTGGCTGCTCAGCCCTGGAATAATCACACAGAAACTGTATTATTTACATCCCTGCTTGGCCTATTAGCTCTTGCTTCTTATTGGCTAACTCTTATATCTTAATTTAACCCATCTCCATTAATCTGTGCATCATCACGAGGTCATGGCATACGAGCAAAGTTTCAGCATGTCTTTCTCCAGAGGCAGCTCCATGGCTTCTCTCTCACTCCGCCTTCCTTTTCCCAGCATTCAATTTAGTTTTTCCCACCTACCTCTATTCCCTGAGCAGGCCCAAGACAGTTTCTTTATTAACCAATGGTATTCACAGCATACAGAGGGGAATCCCACATCAATCTATGTTGTAGCTGATGCCCAATAAAGGCCCTGAGCCGTGCAGGCTAGAAACTGCGTCAACGTCTTTTAGATACAAAGATTATAGGGAGAGCAGGTGACTTGTTCATAGTCATACACTTAGTAACGCAAGAGCCAGAGTGAAATAAATTCCACATCCTTTGCTACCCCATGTATGAAAGGCCTGGCGTGGAAGGGCTTTCGAGATAAGCACAGTGCAAGAAGGCATGGAAAATATACCAAGTCAGGAGCCATCTTGAGTTAGAATCTCACACTGCCCCCCTTTCCCTGTGTACACCTCTTGACATCCATCTCTCAGGCACTGTGCCCAGAGACAGGGAGATCATTGGGTCATTTTCTATCTTTGATCAACCTTGATAAATCACAGGTCTTCCTACAAATTCTTCTTGTCAAGCTTTACGCTCCATTTTACATAGGAAAATAATCTTGTGTGGGAGCTGTCACGTTTCCATGTGACAAGGTGGAGAGGGTGATGATGGCGGAAGCTAAGTAGCTCACTTATGGTCCCATAGAACGTTACAATGCTGGACTTCACATCTGGTCATCCAAATTCTTCCACAGCATATTCAGCACGAACCAGACTTCCTATAGCTTCTAATCACTGATTTGACTTCTCGATGTTCTTCAAAAACAGTACCAAGGCTCTTCTTACATGAGGATGCCTTCAGTGCTGTGTGACTTTGTGTTCTCCGAATGTCCTTAGCGTGGGCCACACATGGCCAGCCTCTGGAGCTCATATCACCTGGCTTCTCTTCCTTCTCTGATATTTCCCATTCTAGATCCTGCACTTTCAGCCATGTTCCTGTCTTTATGACAATGTTGCACACAAAATGAAACATGATGTGTTTGCATGTGAATCGATCCACATAAAGCAGCTGTATTTGGGACTGGAGAGATGGCTCAGTGGTTAAAGAGTGCTTGCTGTTCTTTCAGAGGACCTGAGTTTTCAGCACATCTGGAAGCCCACAGTCACCTCTAATTCCAGTTCCAGGAGACCCTGAAACCCTCTTCTGGCCTCTGGGGACACCTGCTCACACATGCACTTACACACATATATAAATAAAGATAAATTTAAAAAAATGACTAAATTTAAGTTAACTTTAAAAATAGAATTCTGGCCTATGTTGCAGATAATAATGTGTGTACTAAGCCTAGCTCCCATCTTAGCTTTGACTCCCACAACACGGTCCTTCATCCTGACCCTGGACAGCTATTTCCTTGGACCCAAATATAGTTCATACTGAACTCTGGAAGAATTCACATTAAAATCCCCCCACCTTACCTCCTCACAGCCCATCCGATTATCTCATCAATACCCCTTTCTGCCACTTATCATACAAAGTTTTTGTCTCTAATTTTGTGTGATCTGAAAATCTATTTCTTACATATTTGTGCATGACCTTGGTTTAAAGCAATAGCAATAGTGAAACTTCTTCCAATCTGACCCCTGGCCCTTTTCTGTAGATAGTCAGCCCTTTCCGCTTCTCCCAATTCTTCTTGAGCCCAGTTGATTGTCCCTTTCCTTGTCTCACAAGTATTTTACTCACTGTCCATATCACTATAACAAAACTCCAGAGATAATTAGCTTGTATTGAGGAAAATTTATTTTTGCTGACAATTTTGGAGAACTTAGACTCTGATCAATAAACCCATTGATGGTTTGGGGCCTATGGCCAGGGTACCCATTATGGTGGGAGTGCTGATTTAAGCAAAATTGCCCCTCTCGTAGTGGGAAGCGAAAGGAAAGAAGAGGAAAGGGACTAAGTAGGGTACCACAGCCCCCTGTGAGGTGCCCCCAGTGATTAGGGACCTCCCAAAAGTTCTGACTCCCTCAGTAATTTGTGAACCTGGAGCCAAACCTTCAGCACAGGGGCCATGAGAAAGCTATTCAAGGACCAAACCAAATCAGTGAATAGATCAAGAGATTGTATTTTTGAAAGTAGATCTTGCTGAAATTCAGCAAACAGAAGAGAAAAAAGTCCTGCCCTTATTTATTACAGTGGCAGATGGGTTGGGTACTCAGGAATGGTTCTAGTAAGAAAACCATGACTCCCCTACAAAGTAAAGCATAATGTTTATCATCAGACACAAAGGACTTGGATGAGAGACACTGGGCATGTACAGTTAGAGGTCCAAGAGTGTCTGAGGGGGATTGAGGCAAAAGGCGAAATTCTAATTAAGTGTTTCAAATTTGGGTGAGTGGAGTTTTGAGAGCTAAATAGTAGTAAGACCCAACTAACACAACATTTTAATGAATAGGAATGGAGATTGTTTGTCTCAGAAGGTGGAGGAATAAGTTCTGTAACTCTGGCTTGAGAGGAAAAAGGTTAATGGAACATAACAGACAGCTCAGAAAGAGATACTGGCCTGTTTGGGGGTTTACATACACTGACTAAATATGTCAAATCAGGGCAGAAGGAAATATCCAGTAAGTAATATCATAAAAACTTTCTTGGGCTGGGGAGATGACTCAGTGCAGAAGAATACTTGAGGGTCTTGCAGAAGATCCAAGTTGGATTCCAGGCACCCGCATGTAACTCCAGATCTGACCCTCTGGCTTCTGCCAGCACCTGCACTCACACACATACATCCACACCCACATGTGTGCGCAATCGCGTGCACACACACACACTCACACACACACAAACACTCTCTCACACACTCTCTTTCACACACATACACTAGTAAAAGCAAACAAAACTTTTAAAAAAGGAAATGATGGGCTACTTGAAAAAAATGAAATATTTTAAATTTTTTACTTGGCTGGCAAATAAGCAATGAATAAGAGAACTAACTATTAAGTGATAACTTCACAATAAAACCAGAAAAAAATACAGGCAAACGATTATTGACATGTGGTTGAAAGAAGATTTTGCATCCCAAAAGTAATAGAAAAACAGCTTATCTAGAAAATTAAAACTATCTTATTATGTAAAAATCCAAACATGGTATATAGAAAGAAATTAAGAGACAATCTAGAGGAAATGTTATAACAAATGACAATGAATTCATGTCCTTAGTCTGTTAAAAAAAATAAACTTCTTTAAAAAAAAAAGAGTCACCAAAGAAAAATGATCTAAAGGAAAAAAATACCTTTAAAAAAACACAGAGATCATGAAAGTATTTTCAGCCTCATGAGCAATCCAAGAAATACAAAGCCAAACAGCAGGGCACCGTTTTAAATTTATCAATTGTCATGATTTAAAAAAAAAAACAAACAAACCACAGTGCTCACTAAAGGGGAGGATTTGTGGCAGTCAGGCAAATTCTGATGAGGCTGTGGGTTGAACCCTATCCGTCTGGGAAGCTAGTGGACGATACATACCCAGAATCTTCTATGTTTGTTCTCTCTGACACAGTCCCACTGGCAATAAGCTCCTCTTTGCAGATAGCAAGGCAACAACTCACATCTAAGATGACAGTGTGAAAGCCGAGACCTCGGGCCACAGACGGAAAATAGATGAACTCAGAATGCACATGGCGGAATACCGTACCACATGGGCACCAGATTTTTGCAGTTCCATAAAAACTCTCTTTTCTTATTTTATTTTTATTTATATGTGTGTCTCTGAGTGGGTTTATGCCCATGAGTGCCCGTGCCTCAGGGAGCCGAAAGAGGGCGCCCTAGAACTGGAGTTACAGGAAGGTGTGAGCTGCCTGGTGTGTATTCTGGGAATGGAACTTGCAAGCAAGTGCGCCTAACTACTGAGCTGTCGAAAGACGGCTCCATCCCCTAAAAGTCCTCCTCAATACATCTATTTTAGAAAAGAAAGAACAAAGTATATGACAGTGTAATCACTGATGTGTAGCAAATGCTCTTATTCATTTAAAACTATTTTTATCCAAATGGTTATCTTCATATCTAACATGAATTTTATAATAAGAAATTCCAAAAGGAAGAGAAGGAAAAAGAAATAAAAAGGAATTAAGGCCAAGGATTAATATCTATGAGACCCTCATAGCTTTAGAAAGAACAGATGTGTGGGAAAGAACAAAATCTCCTCCCGGGTCACTAACGTTGCAGGTTTAATTTTTTCCTCTTTGACTTTGCTAGCAGTGAGGAGAAATGCAAGTTAAATGAAGTCAAGGCCCCAATTCACGAGCAAAATTAAATTAAAACCTTAAAATGATTTCTGGCGTTGAATAATAGGTCAGAGTGAAATCAGTCACATTCGTAAGTGCCTGGGCGGTGGAAATTGATTGAATGCTCTACAAAATCAATGTGGACTCACACATCACGGGTGGTAATACTGCTCACAGCCTTTGAGCACTCTGATATAGTGGGCTATATTCCTACAGAAATTATTCAAAAGGGAAAAGAAAAATAAAGATGTCTTCTGCAGTTTTAATTAATTGTTATTTATTGTAAGGAACAAGAGACATCACTAGGACACTCACCCGTAAACTCTCATGAAGCTCCGAATGGAAGGAAAATTATGATTTCATTCTCAAGTGGAGAGTCAGGGCAGAAAGCAAAGTCATGTGTAGATAGATTGTCACATTAAAGATTAGAAACTAGGGAAGAGGAGGATGTGTTAAAATACATTTCCATTGTCGCTTAGTTGTATATATGGCCATGAAACGTAAGTATGTATTATATATGAGCTATGTGTTTCATCAGTAATTACATATAATGAACAATTTGTTAAAATCGGAGGAAAAGGCAGTAAAGTGTGGAGAACAAAGGTGATATCAGTACATCATTTATATGTACGTCTGCCTTTTGTCCCCTTTCCTTTTTGTGTGTAGAGTATGTATGTGCACACGTGTGTGGGTGCATTCACCCGTGTGTCTGGCTGTGGATTCCAGAGTGTGATAGCAGGAGTTTTCCTCTCTATTCCTCCACTTTATTTTTGGAGGTAAGGTCTCTCACTGAGCCTGGGTTTGCCCCTTTGGCTATACTAGCTAGCCAGGGAGACCCCAGAATCCAGGTCTCTATCAGCACCGAGATTATCAGTGGGCTTAGCCTCATCCAGGTTTCTATGTGGGTGCTGCAGAATCTGAACTCAGGTCCTCATGTTTGTGCTACAAGCACTTTACCCACTGAGCCATCTCCCCAGCCCCAGGCATAAATTTGCATATGAATAGAAGATGCTCCTTTGATAACTAGATAACATCCTAGTTTTCTAGAGTGAACTATAGTCCAAGGAGACCAGAAAGTCCTGGCTTGAAGTTACACACTTTTAAGTTCCAGATCAAAGGTTTAATCCATGAGCCCTACTATGTCACTGACGGCTACTGCCTTTCTGTGTCACAGGACGGCCAGTATGATGAAAATTATGAGCCGCCTGCCCAGAGAAAACCTCAAAGGGCTGCACGAAATTTTGCACCTAAGGCATCTTCCAAACTAAGGGCAGCCCAAACCTGGATTTGGGACTGTCATCCTGGGAAAAGAACAGAGCCACCTTGGACTGGTCAATGGTAGCACTGTCTTTAATGATAGCTTGTATGTTAGTTATTTCCTCTTTCCTCTCCAACCCTACTTACTGGTCTGTCTTGGGCATGGCCTTTGGTGTGGTTTCTGTAAGTAAAGCCAGCAAAATGGGCCTCCTCTCACCTACTCACCATGAGGAGAGAACTTCCACCCCAGTGACTTACTTCCCGCTAGTCCACTCCTCATGTTGTATGATGTATTAAGAAAGTCTATGGCAGAGCACTGGGAAATTAGAAACTTGGTAACATGGAAGTGCTGGATAGGTGAAGGGAAGTCCAGAGCCTGCGTGCAGCCCATGGTCCTCAGGGCTTCCTGGGGGCCTGTAGTGGGGTTTTGAATGTTTGCCTGGGAGTCAAGGAGAGGCGAGTCTGTTCTCAATGAAGAAGGGCAACCCCCAGAAAACAACATCTCCACAAAGATCCCAGTTTCACTCACAGGCCCTGTTGGTGCTCTAGACTCATAGGCAGCTATGTGGAGAGATGGAGGGAAGACAAGGGGCCTAGTCTGCCTGTCTTCCAGAAGCTTTTCTGCCACCAGCTAAGCAAAATGGGATGGATGCCAAATGACTGCACTAAGCGGCTTCACCATTGCCAGGGCTGCGGAGGGACCGTCCTGAGAGGATTAAGAACAAAAGCATCAGAGGACCAACCCTGTGACTAGAGTTTGAAGAATAAGATAGAGGTTTTTCTTTGGCACAGGCTGAGGAGTGTGGCTGCGCCAGAGCAGAAGGGAGACGTTTTCCCAGGGAAGAAAAAGCTAGGTGGAGGCCAAGGCTGGCGACTTTAGTTTTGAGTCATGATACAAAATAAAAATGAAGATTCCCCACCCCTGTCCACCTCCCCGTTGTTGAGAAGCAAGAGAAAAGTGCTACCGAAGGTTCTAAGACACAGGGCCTGCCCCCCACTTTCCACCCCCTGCCTGCCTTCATCCTTCCTGACTGCTTCCTCCCTTCTTCCCCCTCCCTTTTCTCCTCCCTTCCCCAGCCTGCCTCCTCCCTGCCTTCCATAGATTCTCCTCTCTTATTCTGATGTTCATCCCATGGCCATGACATCATACATGAAAACTTTATACTATCAGCATGGGTTCTTATCATTCATCTTTAAGTCACGAAATGCCACTTTAAAATGTAAACGCGAGTATTTAACTCTTGTGCAGAGGCTTCAGCAGGGCAGTTCCCACTCACAGCTCATCTACCCACATGCTTCATTTTCACTAGAACAGTGGACATACCAGGCAAAACGTGTCAGCTTTTTAAATTTTGCTGCCTGGAAAATGCAGAAATTCAGATTTCCTTCCTTCCTTCCTTCCTTCCTTCCTTCCTTCCTTCCTTCCTTCCTTCCTTCCTTCCTTCCTTCCTTCCTTCCTTCCTTCCAAGGGATGTCTCTTATTTATTCTTTGACAATACATGAATACAATGTTTCTTGACTAACTTCTCCCTTCCACTCCCCTCTGACCCCCTCCCCCCATATGAACACATTCTCTTTTTATGCTTATGTCCTCCCCAACTCCTTTTCTTTTGCAACCTACTGAGCTCACTTAGCATAGCCTGCCAGGACGCTGTCTGGACTCCGTGGTTAACCAGAGCTGCTGGGAGAGCCATGGCCAGGTCTAGTCCAGGGACAGCAGTGCACAGCGCAGCCCTCTTTCCCACCCTCCAGCTCTCCCACGCATTCCCAGAACCTAAGGGTGGTTTAGGACTGAGCACTCAGCAGACACTTGTCCTCAGCACGCAGGGCAGTTGTGGGTCTCGGCAGGAACTGCTGCCCACTGCAGAAAGGCTGCTCCGACCACAGCCGAGAGCCGCATTGATCTTCCAGCTTTCTCTCTGCACTTTGGCTTCCTGAGGAGGAAGAAAAGACTGAAAAGAACAGATGCCATGGGTGTCTCTCTCTGCTTTTGCTCTCAGCCGTCATTTTCAGAACAAAGATTAACAGCTGACCAATACAACAGTGCCCCTGGCCCTTGGGCGATGGGCTCTGAGCTTTTCCATGAATGCCTGGTAGCGCCGAGCTCTCTAAGCATATCAGCTACGGTGTTTGGTAGACACACATGCCTACATGCAGGTTTAACTTGTAAATTAAGTATCGGCAGAAGAACAACAACTAAAGCCAATGATGTCAGTGGGCTGTAAGGAAACTTATCTGAAACTTATGAACTGTTTACATATAAAAGTTTGCTTTTCCATGCTGCGGCCAGAGTCAGCCTGATCCAAGTAGCCAGTGCTTCCACCTGGAGCCAGGGTGTCCACTGGGCCGAACTGCTGCCTAGAGCCATGTCTGGGTCCGTGGTCCAGCTGCAGCTGGGGTCTGTGTTGAAATCTGGGGCCCAGGTGGCCGTAGGGCCCACATGGAGGCTCACAGTCTGGGTGGCAATCTGAGGCCTTGTTGGAGTCTGGGGGCCAGGCTGTAGCTGGGACCATACAGATCTGGGTGGTCTTTGCTGCCCCCTGGGGCCATAGTGTCATTCGGGCCTAGACTGTGTAGAGGGCCATGTCTGAGTCAGTGGTCCTATAGCAGCCATGGTCTGGCTATTCTTGCCATCCAGGGTCACATGGATGCCCAGGGTCAGGTCAGTCACCCGAATCCATGTTGGTGTCTGAGGGCCACGATGCAGCCAGGACCATGCAGATCTGAGTGGCAAGCACAGTCACCTGAGATGGTAACATCCAGACCCAGCTGCTGCTGAGGATATATCTGGACCTGTGGTCCTACTGAGGCTAGGGTCTGTGCCAAAGTCCACTTCCAGTATTGCCACTAAAGTTTGTACAAAACTCTGGAGTTGGGGCCACAACCTGAGATCTTGATAGTGTCCAGAGGCCATGCCGCCACCAGAACCATCCTAATTTGAGTGGCCAGTACTTCTACCCAGAGCCAGGATTTAGTCCAGGCCAAAGCTGCTGCCAAAGGCCATGTCTGGGTCCGTGGTCCAGCTGCAGCTGGGGTCTGTGTTGTTGTCTGAGGCCTGCGTCACCTCAGGAGGCCACAGGAACCATGGGTGATGGAATCAGAGGGCCATGCTGAGCCAGCCCTCTCTTTGCTGGCCCAGGGAAAGCTGGCCTTGCCTCTCACTGGACATAGCAGCAAGAGAGCTGGCCCCGACCCTCACAGGAGAACTGGTCCCTACTCTAGGTAGATGGAGTGGCCCCACCCCTCTTATCACAGGCCAGGGAGAAACCATAATCACATGAATGTAGGGGAACTGGCTCTGCCCCCTCACCTGAGGTAGGTGGCCCCAGGGGCCCAGAATGACCAGCTCAGCTACCACCCAGACCCACAGCTGGGTCTTGGGTTGGCCCACCCTAACATCTATCCCATCTAGAACCGGCTGGAGCTCATGAAGGGACTGGTTCTGTGGAACAATACCTGCAGGATCTCCATGATTTGTGTGTGTGTGTATGTGTGTGTGTGTGTGTGTGTGTGTGTGTGTGTGTGTTTCACCGATGGGATGTCCCCCAGGTAAGGATCTAGTGAGGACTATACCAGAAACCAGAGGCCTTGGACCAGACCAGTGACTCATTGCAGTGAACGTTTGCTAGAAAAGCTGATTGGACAAAGGGTCTACTGTGTGACACAGAGCTCCCAGTGCCATCAGGACAATAAAGAGGGGTTGGAGAGGCAGGAAAGAAGGCCCTTGGGCTTCCCACAGGTCAGGGAACCCTGATTGCTCTTCGAGCAGATGAGGGAGGGGGACTTGATCGGGGGAGGGGGAGGGAAATGGGAGGCCGTGGCGGGGAGGAGGCAGAAATCCTTAATAAATAAATAAATTAAAAAAAAATAAAATAAAAATAAAAAAAGAAAAAGAAACAAAGAAGCGATTTCTTTGTTTTGTTCTTATTTTTGTTTGCTTTGATTTTTTTAATTTTTATTTTGGGGGATCCTTGCAGGGTTGAAGGGAAGATATGGGGGGACCAGGAGGTAAGTGGAATTAGGGTGCATGATGTGAAATTCCCAAAGAATCAATAAAGAATTTTTTTAAAGTTTCTTTTTACCAATAATTTTCGACTGTTGTGATGAAACTGGAAATCAAGGTCAAGTGCTAAGAACTTGGTGGGGCTCCTTAGACATGTGTGTCTCTTAGAACACTGGGGCTTTCTTTCTGTGTCAGAAGCAAGTTAAGTTCACATGAAGAAACACAGCCCATTGGTTGTTGGGGCTGCCACCGTCATTTCCAGTTTACTCACTCATAAGGGACAAGTGTTTTTTTGTTGATTGTGAGGTCACAAGAATTCGGTGCCTCTGGATATCACAAGCATCATAGGAGAAACGGAAGACTGCAGACAGACTCACCCATAGAACAGACAGACTACAGATGTTCTCCTGTCCCATTGATTTCACCCACTGAGTGCCAACCAAAGAAAATTTATTAAGAATGTAAACAGGGCAACCCTAGAGCATGAAACCAAACTCAAAGTCATTCTGACTGCACAAGCTGTGTGCTGATGAAGTCAGCCATGGCGGAGACATGGAAGTAGACAAATATGGTTTTGGTTCAGGGACAGCTGGTTAATCTAGATCGTAAGGCATAAGACAGTAAGAAAATCCAGAATAAGGGGCTGGAGAGATGTCTCAGTGGTTAAAAGTGTATGCTGCTCTTGCAGAGGACTCTAGTTTGGTCCTCGCTGGTGGCTTGCAGCAGCTTGAAACTCCAGCGTCAGGGGATCTGACACCCTCTTCTGGCCTCTGTGGGTACTGCACTCACATGCACATACCCTCAGACACACCCAAGGACACATCATTTTTAAAAAAGAGAAAAAAAAAAAACCTGGATAAGTTGTCTCATCTCTGAATGCTCCCATCAGGCATTTAGGCTTTCCTTTGTACACAAAATTCTGAAACTGCACCACCTGTGTCCTTAAAGACAGATGGGTGACATCACCCGGCAAGGCTTGTAGAATGGACAAGAAGGCAATGTCAGAACCCAGGGAAGGACAGAGCGTGAAGTCATTAGAGCAGTTCTGACAAGTGGAACCTGAATCAAGGCTGTGGCAGGGGGAACCCTGGATCGAAAGGCATACTTTGAAATTCAATTTAGAGCGACTCTCTGCCCTCCCTGCTTGTCTGGTTTTGCTTTCAAACTTAAAAGTTTATTTTAAAAATAAAGCTTTTTTTTCCCAGTGGATTTCTGACCTTTCACATGTCTGTGAAAAAAAAAATGACTCGGGCTTTAGAAATTTACTTTGGAAGCTTAAGGCTGTCAATCAATTTATAAGCTATACCAAAAGTCCCCGTGACTCTCAACAGCAGTCCCCCATCAAAACATTGCCAATGATCTCCTAGTGTCTAGAGATTACGGTAGAGGGCTGCATGCTATCCAAGTGAGATTTCAGTGCTTTCCGCCCTAAATAAACTCCTTTTGTCTATTTTAGACCATATGGAAATGATCCAGTAAGAGCAAGATGGAAACCTACCTGAAAAAAGCGTCCTTTGGGGACTTTTAGAGGGTTAAGTTCTACCTTTAGCCAGTCTCATTCAACTTTTGGAGAGAGACTGCAGCAGGGGATCCACAGAAATCCCTCAGAGGCAAAACTGTACTCTGGAGAACTGGGTCCGCGTGCTACACACACACACACACACACACACACACACACACACACACACACGGCACAGACTTCAGTGGGACTCTGAACTAACTCCCAGTGTCAGGTAATGCAAAGCCACATCCGTGTTTCTTTAATGTAGGGCCCTGGTCTCCCTTATTCCTGTGGTACATTCATGGGGACAGTTTATGATCAACTAACTAAGCTTCCGGTGTGTTTCTGTGCTATGCCTGCCCCGCCTGGTGGTTAGCTGTAGGGCATTCACTCCATTGTTAATATGGTAATTTCCCACCTGCCTGGGCGGAAATCCTTGTGCTGCAGTTAGGTAGATAAGGACTTCCCAAAGGCTGAATAAAGTGGCATTCGGCTGATCTCCTTTCGAATGACCCTGGTCTCTCTGTGTGTTCTTTTCAATCTCCAGGCCCTTGCCCGACTCGCGTTCGGTATAGTGGCGCGGGAACTATACCGAGGGTGTAACACCAAATCGGGTGTTACACTTTAATGTATGAAAAGACCCAGACCAGGAAGGAGCTGGCTAAGGTATTCTCGCTCACACTTTGTAAGGAGAAGTCCCCGGTGGTGGGTGCATCTTAAGGTGTCATCTGATGCTTTGCTTGGTTCTGCCCTACAGAGCCAAGGCGTTCACCAAGGCCAGATACTTTCTAACATCAAATGGACATATTATTTTGACAACAACAAATGCAGTTTAAAACTTTTCTTTATTTTTAATTTTATATGTACAGGTGTGCCTGCCTGTCTATGTGTGTACTGTGTGTGTGCATATGCCCACAGAAGCCAGCAGATGGTGCCAGATCCTCTGGACCTGGAGTTACAGTAGCTGTGACTCATCCAATGTGGGTGCTGAGAACCAAACCCAGGTCCTCTGTAAGACTAGCCAGTGCTCCGAAAATCTTGAGTCATCTCTTCAGCCTGCCTCCCTGTGGTATTATTTAAAGATTCCTTTACCTCTTATTTCTTAAGTAGAAACTTCCTGATTGCTGCAATGCCTTGTGGGATCTTATTCCTTGGGGACTGGCCGCATGTGACAAAAGATTTCATGTGGGCCTACAGCTGTGACTCTCAACAAGGGAACAACCTGGTCTCCTAAGGGACATTTAATGATATCTGGAGAGTTATTATTTTTTAATTGTCGAGACTGGGGTAGGCATGTGGAAGTTACTGGTACTTAGTAGAGCCCAAGGGTGCAACTGAATTCTCTTCAGTGTGCAGGACAGCTCCCCCCTACAGAAGGGCAGCATACAGCCCAAAATGTCAGCCATATGAGAGTGAGAAACTGAAGAAACTGATAAAAGGGAGGAGACATTTTATGCACAGACACCTTAGCTACTAAATTCTCATGGAGAGACAAAGGCTCCAGAAGGTGAAGAGGAAGTTGGGATGATGGCTAAATTTGACTATCATTTATTGGAATCAACTAAGAGATGTACCACTTGGTGGTTCTGTGAGGTTATTTCCAGGAAGGGCTAATGGAAGGAAGGAGGTCCTTTCTCAGAGTGGATAGAACCTTCCAGAAGCCCAGCTATAAAGAGGTCTGAGAGAAAGGTAGGGCTGATTTTACCTGCCCATGGCCAGTCCCGCCCCCAAGAGCTCCAATGCCAGGCCCCACCCCCAGACTTCCCCTCAAGATGGGGGAGAGTGGAAAAAAAAATCTCACCAATCTCTGAGTTTGCCCCAAAATCGGGCTACATAATCCCTCCAATCCCAGGACACTCTAAAGTGCCGCCCCTCAAGAAATCCTACATAAACCCTGTCTTCTTCTCACTTCTCCGCAGCTTTTCACCAGAGCAGAGCAGACACCTTCCTGGGTTTTTGCCTCCCAATAAGTCTCTTATGTGAGGTTTGTTGTGCAGTGTGATTTTGTGTTATTCCTGGCTTTTGACTGCTCGGATGCTTACATTTCCTCTCCGTTTCCCTGTTATATAAGAAGACAGCAGAAAGGGGACTATCTGCAAACCAGAAGGGTCCCCTCATCAGATACAGAGTCTATCAGGACCTTCACCTCCATAACTAAGAGCCCTGTCCTAGTCCACAGCTGTTGCTATGGTAACCAGAGTCAGTTCAGTCAGCTTCTTTCTTATGTTACCTTTGTTTCTTTTCAGCCAAGGAGCCCAAGCATCACTACCTCTCTGCCTGGCAGTATGGGTTCGAATATTTCTGGCCCGAGAGCCACCTCACTGGATATGTCACCATTTATAGAGGAGTAGAGATTTGTAAAGAAGCTAGCTGGAAACTCTCCAGACTCGTCACCCACTCTGAGGCAGGGTAGTTGAGTACCCAAGAAGAATGCAATCACATCATGAAAGCTCCCATGGACTTGGAAACCTCTAGTGCCAGGAACAGGAAGATGAACCAGAAATACAAATGAAGCAGATCATTGGTTCAGAAAAACAGCCTAGAAAGCGCGGCTGCCACCGGAAGAACAAGCCGAGACAGCTCCGACTTCCGGTGACTTTCGTTCCAGGCGATCATTTTAATCAGGTAACTGCGACGGCATGACTATTGACTGCGGAAGACAGCGATGCACCATGAAATCCTGAAAGATATCGCACAGGGTACTGGGAGGATGGTGCAATTGGCAAAGCGCTTGTTGTGTAGTCACGAAGAGCAGAGTTCAGATCCCCAGAGCTCTCTGGCTAGCCGACCTGGCCTCATCGGTGAGCTCCGTGTTCAGTGAGAGACGCCGTCTCTAAAAATGAAGGTGAAAAGTCCTGAGGGAGCCTCGCGACTCACCTCCATCTCTGATCTCTACGCTCTAGTGCATGGAACACATATACAGGCACCCATATACACATGGGCACATACATGCTCCCCTTCCACACACACATAAATAAAATAAAAAAGAGATACCGTATAAAGAACCCCCCAAAACTGAAAGATATAGTCAAAATTATGTATTGATTCTATTTTTGTCCTTTTTTGAATTATAAGAGTTATAATAAAAAACATAAATTGAGATTTCTTCAATTACACTATAGTGTGTGTGTGTGTGTGTGTGTGTGTGTGTGTGTAGTTCAGAGGACAATTTATGGGAGTCAGTTTTCTCCTTCTACTATGTGGGTCCCGAGTATTGAAGTCAGGTCCTCACTCTTGGTGGCAAGCCCCTTCATCTGCTTAGCCATCATGTTTGCCTGCAAGCCCCTTCCTGCTTTTCTTCCTCCTCCTTAACTGGAGTTTTCTTGTCCTGCCTGATCCGGCAGTTGCTTTTAAAATATCATTCAGAGGTTAGTAGTAATTACAAACTGTTTGGCTTCTTATCTCAGGCTTGTTATTAACTAGCTCTTACAGTTTAAATTGACCCATTTCTATTAGTCTGTATTTTACCACGAGGCTCGTGTTTTGTTACTTCATATTTTGCTTCCCCGGCGACTGTTGGTGTCTCCCAGACTCCACCTTCTTTTTCTCTTTATCTTTGCTTGGATTTCCCACCTGGCTCTAGTCTGCCAAATCAGTTTCTTTATTAACCAACGTTAATAAGACATATTCAGAGCATACAGAAGGGTGTCCTACATCCTCCTCCTCTCCCTTCACCCCTTTCCTTATATCCCCCAGAAGAATGACAGAGAGGCTGGTTTGTGATTCACCCTTCCCTGCACGACCATGCTTCACCGTTTCTTTCTTATCAACAGTCAAACCGAGATCACGCTGCACATACTTCGAGCACTTCCAGTTTTTCATACAATGCAGCAGACATCTTCCGGTGTCAGTGCGTATGTATCTTATCTCAGCACCTTTAAAAATATGCACCGTATACGATGTTTCCTCAGTGCTGCTGCTTAACATCAGAATCACTCGTAAAAACTGATTAAAAAATGATGGCGATTCCAGGACCACCTTCGGCTAGTCTGTGCTTTCGTTCTGGGTGAAAATCCCCTGGCCTGCTGCCCATGATATGTGATGGCTGTCGTTACAAGAGAGCAGAACTCTGTGCAAGCATTTCCTCCAGTCATCAAGTTGGAGGGCCAGAGGACTGCCCCGAATGTGCTGCTCAGCAAAGAGAGCTAGAAAGGCCTGGAAATGGATTCCTGGGCCAGACAAGGCAGAGCAGCCAAGTTCTCCCACGCACCCCTTCCCCTAAACCTGCAATCAGCAATAATTTTTGGAGAAATAAAGCCAAGCCATCGTGATAATCCACCCAGGACTTAAGTTTTTTCTTTTGAGCTAGACACTTAGAGAATGAATCGCACTGTTCCTGGAGCATGTCTACTGCGCATGTCTACTGCGCTTGCCCATTCTTGGCGGGAGATGCTGGGACCAAACGTTTGGAGTAGTTTGCTGTTACACCGGTCTTTTCTTTTCTTTTCTTTCTTTCTTTCTCTCTTTTTTTTCCTTTTTTTTTTGTTTCTGAAAAAAAGAAGAGGGCGAGGAAGTGGGAAGGAGGAGAAGGGAAGGAAATGGAGGAGGAAGAGGAGAAAGAGGAGGAAAAAAGAGGAAGAAGGAAGTGTTGGAAGGACAAGGAGGAGGGAGAGGAGGGGAAGAGGAGAAAGAAAAGGAAAAGTAGGAATGAGGAAGGGGAAGAGAGAGGATGGGAGGAGGGGGCAGGGCGAGGAGGAAAGAAGAGCTCATTTTCCCACCAAAGACCTTTTAAGGAAAATCTTCCAATTTTTCATTTATATATTTAATTACTGGCTTGATAAATTTAATTAATTAATAGGAAAGTATTTACCAACTCATCTTGATAAATCCACCGAAGACTTAGGCTTTTCCTTTGAATTAAACATTTAGAGATTGGTTTCTTTCAAATGAGTACATCTTTGGAGTCAGTATTACAGTGCGCATTCCTTGGCTTCTGGGGCGGGGACCCCTGATTGAGCCCCGGATTGCCTGTTTTCTTAGAGTTTATTCCCGTGTGGGCTGAGACTGTTAATACTGATTACAGTGAAGCGCTTTCCAGGGTAGGCCCCAACGTCAGTGTTTGGGTTTCGCGTGCACACAGCCTTGCCCGTCTCTCCAGCCAGTGTAATTGCGGCCTTCACTCTAGCAAATAGTAGCAAGCATCGTGTTACAGGGAGTTTAGTCTGCTGTCTTCCTGCTTCTGCACTGCAGGCTGTTGGACCATCCCAAATCTTCCCCTTGCCCTCCAGCCTCCATGGTGTAATCGCTGTCGCTGGAGAAGACTGAGCCAAGGAGTAGCTTCTCTGGGTGTGATAACGTCGCCCTTGCAAGGGGCAAAAGCTCGTTTCCGAAAGCTGCCTTGCCCACCCCTCCACTTGCTCTCTCTGGACAGATTGAGTCTCCACAACTTGGTGAGCTATATTAAGGTTTTAGAATATCATTACAAACAATGCTGCTATGAACATAGTTGAGAATATACTTTTGTTGTATGATAGGGCAACTCTTGGGTATATTCCCAAGAGTGGTATTGCTGGATCCAGGGGTAGGTTGACCCCGAATTTCCTGAGAAACCGCCACACTGCTTTCCAGAGTGGTTGCACAAGTTTGCATTCCCACCAGCAATGGATGATTGTACCCCTTTCTCCACAACCTCTCCAGCAAAGGCTATCATTAGTGTTTTTTATTTTAGCCATTCTGGCAGGTGTAAGATGGTATCTTAAAAGTTGTCTTGATTTGCATTTCCCTGATCGCTAAGGAAATTGAGCATGACCTTAAGTGTCTTTTGGCCATTTGAACTTCTTCTGTTGAGAATTCTCTGTTCAGCTCAGTGCCCCATTTTATAATTGGGTTGATTAGCCTTTTATGGTCTAGTTTCTTGAGTTCTTTATATATTTTGGAGATCAGACCTTTGTCAGTTGCGGGGTTGGTGAAGATCTTCTCCCAGTAAGTGGGTTGCCTTTTTGTCTTAGTGACAGTGTCCTTTGCTTTACAGAAGCTTCTCAGTCTCAGAAGGTCCCGTTTATTCAATGAGGCCTTTAATGTCTGTGCTGCTGGGGTTATACGTAGGAAGTGGTCTCCTGTGCCCATGTGTTGTAGAGTACTTCCCACTTCCTCTTCTATCAGGTTCAGTGTGTTCGGACTGATATTGAGGTCTTTAATCCATTTGGACTTGAGTTTTGTGCATGGTGATAGATATGGATCTATTTTCATTCTTCTACAGATTGACATCCAGTTTTGCCAACACAATTTGTTGAAGATGCTTTCTTTTTTCCATTGTATACTTTTAGCTCCTTTATCGAAAATCAGGTATTCATAGGTTTGTGGGTTAAAAGCCATCCCACTAAAATCAGGAACACGACAAGGATGTCCACTCTCTCCATACCTCTTCAATATAGTGCTTGAAGTTCTAGCAATAGCAATAAGACAACATAAGGGGATCAAGGGGATTCGTATTGGAAAAGAAGTTAAGCTTTCGTTATTTGCAGATGATATGATAGTATACATAAGCGACCCCAAAAACTCTACCAAAGAACTCCTACAGCTCATAAACTCCTTTAGTAATGTTGCAGGATACAAGATCAACTCTAAAAAATCAGTTGCCTTCCTATACACTAATGATAACGAAGCAGAGAGGGAAATCAGAGAAGCATCACCTTTCACGATAGCCACAAATAGCATAAAATATCTTGGGGTAACTCTGACCAAGGAAGTGAAAGATCTATTTGACAAGAACTTTTAAGTCTTTGAGAAAGAAATTGAAGAGGACACCAGAAAATGGAAGGACCTCCCATGCTCTTGGATTGGGAGGATCAACATAGTAAAAATGGCAATTCTACCAAAAGCAATCTATAGATTCAATGCAATCCCCATCAAAATCCCATCAAAATTCTTCACAGATCTGGAGAAGACAATAATCAACTTTATATGGAAAAACAAAAAAAAAACCCAGGATAGCCAAAACAATCTTATACAATAAAGGATTGTCTGGAGGCATTACCATCCCTGACTTCAAACTCTATTACAGAGCTACAGTATTGAAAACAGCTTGGTATTGGCATAAAAACAGAGAAGTCGTCCAATGGAATCGAATAGAAGACCCTGACTTTAACCCACAAACCTAGAATATCAAATTAATCAATTTTGCCCTCTTTTACTAAGTGTTAAGTTGGGAGCAGAGCCCCCAGCCCCTGACTTTGGAGTTGCATTGCTCTGGACTCCAAATCCCAGCGTGCCAGGGTCAGGACCACTCCCGCAGGGTATTTAAGTGAACTCCTAGAGGAGAAACACGTGGTTTTCGGGTCTGCATGGGCTCCCTGATGTCCTGTCTCCCGGCCATGCGCTCGGCCACCAGAGAGCATCATTCTTAATAAAACGATGGGTATTTTTGATTTGGTTTGATTTGACCTAATTGGATTTCTTGTGCCGGTGGAGCTGCTTGTATTCTTATCAGTAAGGACCACATTACTGTCAGGAGACACAGCGTTGCCCAATGCACCTCCTAGTAGATGCAGAGAGACCCATATTCCAGCGTGTGTTCTCCACAGGTCACTCAGCACACCTGCCCTGGGGTCCTCATAGGTCACATGACAAACTCGGGTTTGCCTTTGTCCTCATCTCGACAGAAGTGTTTGAGGTGCTTGGCACTGGTTTGGGAGGGAATGTCTTGCTCGCTGGCATTAGCAGGGAATGCTAATATTTGCCCGGATACCCTTAACCAGTGCACAAGGAAAATCAGCTAAAACAAAACAACCCCCCAAACAAAGCCTGTAGCCAGCTGCCTTTAGCTGACTCTGGGCGTCTGCAGTGGAGCGATCAGACAGGGCAAGCGGCCTAGAGTAGGGAGGACAAGCTGGCAGAGACGCGCATTCTTTGAAATACAGCCGATCCAGAACTGTGCTCTGAGGGGTCACAGGGAAAGCACCAGGGTGAGATGCATAGGGCGTCACCCCGATAACTACACTGAGAACCAAGCTCACCCCTTGCACTGGCAGATCCCACACGCTGCTGTCTGAATATTTTCATTACAAATCAAACCAATAAGGTTAAATATATTTTCCCTGCCTACCTCAACACAGCTGACCTCCTACCACTGTGAAAGGGCAGGCTGTAATTTACAGTTCTCAAGCTCGGGAGCTCTGTGCTGGGACAAGCTGGTACCAGGAGAGGTTGCCCTGGCTGGAGGCCCAGTACCTATCTTCTACCACAAAAAGCTCCCAGTGCACATCAGTGAGCATGCCAGCTCGCTATCCCTGGCACACAGCTGTCCTTGGCCACTCTGAGATAAAGACGACACGCATGAGCAGAAAATCCTGGGCACTGGTTTCCTGGCCTGAAGCACAGGTGGGAGTGTTCCTCCTCTGTCTATGCAAGGGTGTCCGAGTCGGGCATATCAAAGTAGAGGGTCTGGGCAGGGCCCTCCCTGCCTCTCCCACATCTGCTGAAAATGCCAATGAGGAAGAAGATACATTTGTTAAAGAGAGCACAGAGCAGAGCCTTGTGCGTTCAGGATCATTCCTGAGCCCTGCACTCAGTGCAGTGCCGTGAATCACAGGGGCAATAGAGCGGGAAGGAATGGACGGCTGTTGTGGAAGCCGAGATAAGTGAACGGTCGGTAGATCACCAAAGACGCTGCACACCCTGGATGCTTTCTGAGGTAAAGGGGTGTGAGCGGTTGCTGCTCTGAGCTCCTATGTCAGTCCAAGCTCAATGCCCAGTCTTGAGGCTAGTATCAAAGACAAAAGTATCCCTGGAGTGGTAATTCAGTCCTTAAAGTTCTTGCCACATGTTTTTTTTTTAAATATTGATCTATTGCTGTGATAAAACAACATGATCAAGGCAATTTAGAAAAGAAAGTATGCAACTGGGTTTCTGATTCCAGAGGTTTAGAGTCCGTGGTGCTAGAGCAAAGGCCCAGCAGCAGAACATCTAAGAGCTCACATTTCAAGCCACAAGCAGAAGACAGAGGACTAAGTTGAATGGCATGGGTCTTTTGGAACTTCAAATCCCTCTTCTGGTGACATGCTTATTCCAGCAAGGCCACATTCCCCAATCCTCCCCAAACAGTCACCAACTGAGGACCAAGTATTCAAATGTCCAAGACTTACGGGGGACATCTCATTCAAATTATCAAACCACACAGGTTCAAGGGTTTGAGTTTGCATCTCTGAACCCATCCGTATTAAAAAAAAATTTAAGCAGGTTGGCATGTATTTATAATCCCAGCCGTGGGGAAGGGGAGACAGAAAGATCTCTAGGCTCACTGGCCAGTTGGCCTAGCCTAATTGGTGAGATCCAGGACAATGAGAGACCCTGTCTCAAATAACAAGGTGGATGATGTCTTAGGAATGACACCCAAGTTTGGCCTGTGCCCCACAACATGTGTAGGTACATACACCTACTGAAGTACTTTTTAGTATTAGCCACTATGAAGAGAAATAATTTTTGTGTTTGAAACGACTATTTTGGGGTTGTAGAGATGGCTCAGCAATCAAGAACACTTGCTGTTCTTGCAAAGGACCTGGTTTGGTTCCCAGCACCCACAAGGTGACTCCCCTCCAGGAGACCTATCACCTTCTTCTGGCCTCCCTGGGAATTGCACTCACTTGGTCCACAGACATAAATGCAGACAAAACACCTATACATATGCATTTTTCTAAAAAAATATTTGCATTTTGTGAAATAGTTCTGTTTCAAACACTGAAATATTTATTACTTCTCAATTTTAAAAAATTTACGTATATGGGTGTTTTACGAACATCTGTGTCTATGGACCACCAGCATGCAGTGCCTATGGAGGCCAGATGAGGGCTCCAGATCCACTGGGACTGGAGTTACAGACCCTTGTGAGCCACCATGTGGCTGCTGGGAACCGACCCTAGGACCTCTACAAGAGCAGAAGTTACTCTTAACCACTGAGCATCTTTCCACCCCTGCTTTTTTATTTTTAAATGTAATATTTTTTAAGCAATGCTTTCTTTAGGAAAGCAAGAAACTTTGTATTAGCTCTTGCTTTTCTTTTTAAACTTTCTTTTTATTTATTCTTTGTGCCCCTCGCATCATGCATCTTGATCCCATTCATTCCCCAGTCCCTTTGTATCTGCCCTCTGCCCTTGCAAACGTCACACCCCCAAAATAAAGTTTAAGAGAGAAAAAAAAAAGAAAAAACCAATCTTGTCATGGATACAGGGAGTCACACAGTCAACCCTTTTATCCATATATATTTACTTGCTACTACTGTTCATTGCAAAGAGTCATTGGTCTGATTCGAGGCCTTTGGTTTCTGCAAGTTCCCGCAGATCTTAGATGGGGTGGATGCTGGGGTGGGCTAAATCAGAACCCTGGCTCTGGGCCTCGTAGTTGCAGGATTGGCCAGCCCACCAGCCCTCCCTTGTCCTCACCACCAGGGTGAGCTCTCCAGCATTGCCCTGGTAAGTTCACCCCTTGCAGCGATGAGCAAGGGGCAGGGCCAGTTCTCTTGCTGTCGCCCCTCAGGGGCAGCTCTCCCATACCTCCATCACGGCCAGCTCTCCTGTGTTTCCCAGGTGAGGTGCGGGGGTCCCTTCCCCGAGTGCTGCAGCTGGTGATGGGTAGGGACAGCTTCCCCACTCTTGCGACTGCAGGGCCAGGTTTCCCACCTGCCACAGGTGAAAGGAGAGTGCATCTCGGCCCTACCCACACCACCACATGAAGGTAAGGGGTGGGGCCAGACCACCCTTGCTCACATTATGGGGAGAGTTCACCCATACCCCTGTCAGTAGGTCAGTTCTTAACCATTGATGTAACTCTTCACCACTGAGCATCTCTCCAGCCCTGATATTTTTCTAAAATAAATTTTGTTGAGAATTGCTTCCTTTAGAAAAACTAGCAATTTTGTGTTAGCTATTTTTGTGTGTGTGTGTGTGTGTGTGTGTGTGGTTGTTGTTACTGCTATTTTTTGTTGTTGTTTTCTCTGTGTAACAGTACTAGCTGTCCTGGAACTCACTTTGTAGACCAGGCTAGCCTCAAACTCACAGAGATTTGCCTGCCTCTGCCTCCCAAGTGCTGGGATTAAAGGCGTGTGTCACCAGGCCCAGCTTAAGTTAGCTCGTACAGAGATCTTACATCTGCGAAGGAAGGCTGTGGTCCCCGTGTTGCTCTCCTCTGTGGAAAGGAGCTGGACTCGTGCCTACATTTCTTCAGATCTGAGCAGCTCCTCACTTCACTATTTCCTTCAGCGTAGTTTCCTCTGAGAGCCAGGTCTTCTCTCATGATCCTCTATTTTATTTCCTGCTTTCTGGGATTCTATTCATCTGCTCCAGAACACACGCAGAGGAAGGCCAACCTCCACTGGTTCTAGTCCAGGTATGACAGCATTCTCTTCTACGCGGTTCAGGGAACCCAATTTGGACTTACAAAGGCTACCACAGCTGGGCTGGGGTGTAGCTCAGCGGTAGAGCACATGCCTGGCAGGCACAAAGCCCTGGGTTTGATCCCTAGCACCACATAAACTAAGACGCAAGTCATCACAAACAATCCCGTGAGCCTGGCATAGCACATCTTTGGATAAATAATTACAAGTTTGATTGGGTTTCATAAAACACTTGGCTGAAAATACACATGAGACTTTATTTTGGGGTGGGTGGTGTCATACCAATTAAATTAGCTGTCCACATTGTCCATTTCATTTTCATGCCAAATATCTTACCAGTGTCTTCGGTTTCCTAACCTTTTCTGTGCCAAGGTTCATTTAAAATAGTTGAGGTGTTGGCCAATGGCCGCCTGGTACTTCCAGTCACAAGCTTTGTGACGAGGGAAGGATGCGTCTTGCGAGGCCATGGGAGCAGCAGAGAATTTCTGTTTTAGACACCAATTCTTAATTTACAAGAAGCTTGACCTTCCATTCTGTGCCTGAAGGCTGTTACTGTCCTGAAGGAAGTCTTTGAAATGGTAATCACATACTTGTGGGTTCAGAACATTTTCCCCCTCTCTAGTGCCAGCTCCCCCAGCTGTCGTCATGGCCCCTCCCTCTTGTCAAGCTGCTCTTCCAAACATGGACATTGTCCAAGTGACTTCATTGTTGAGTCAAAGTGGAAATGGTTATCTCAGGATGACCTGAGGCCCAATGGCTATCCAGGACTTCTGATTCTTCTGTTCAGGACTCCTGGGTCACCTTCCCACAGGTTAGACTGTGGCTGATGCCAATGGCAACTAGTAACTCCTCTTTATGAAATCATCATTTTTTTCATACTTGGCCAGGAATCTTTATCTTCTGAGTCTACTGCCAAGATCAATTCAATTAGCTTCTATAATTTTGCTTCTTTGTCCACAGGGAGAGTTTGTTTATTTGTTTGATTTAAAGGATTTTTTTTCATTTCACATACCCACTACAGTTTCTACTCCATCCACTCCTCCTGCTCCTCCCACCTTCCCCCCACCCAACCCCCATCCACTCCTCAGAAAGGGTGAGGCCTCCCCTGGGGAGTCATCAAAGTCTGGCATATCAAGTTGAACAGGACCAAGCCCCTTTCCCCTTGTATCTAGACTAAGCAAGGTATCCCTCCATGAAGAATGAGCTCCAAAAAGCCAGGAATGAATCCTGGTTTCATTGCCAGTGGCCCCACAGACTGCCTAAACCACAAAACTGTCCCCCACATTCAGAGGGCCTTGTTTGATCCTATGCAGGTTCCCCAGCTGCCAGTCCAGAGTCAGTGAGCTCCCACTAGCTTGGATCAGCTGTCTCTGTGGGTTTCCCCATCATGATCTTGATTCCTTTGCTCATATACTCCCTCCTCCCTCTCTTCAACCGGACTCTGGGAGCTCAGCCCAGTGCTTAGCTGTGGATCTCTGCATCTGTTTCCATCAGTTGCTGGATGAAGGCTCTGTGATGACAATTAGGGTGGTCACTGATCTGATTACAGGGGAAGGCCAGTTCAGTCACCCTCACTACTATTGCTTGGAGTCTTAGCTGGTCCACTCAACCTTATTTTCCTCTCTTTCATTAGCCATCAAATATTTCACAAGGTTTCATCTATGACCACCTTTCATCTGGGGTAGGTGTGACTTTGATTCCCGATTCAGACTTTGGAGGGAGCTAACTTAAAAAAAAAAACATAGTTTTCTGTGGTAGTCTCTAAGGAGAATAAATGTTGTTCAAGATTTTCATTATTATCAGAAGAGGTGGTATTTGGTCCCAGGACCTGCTAGGGCTGAGTGCAGACCTCAGAGGCAGGCCAGTCACATTTTTCCACTTCCTATTTTAAAACCAGTGCACCCGTACTCTTAGCAAGCTCCCTCTAACACCAACATCTTATAACCACAGTGTAATGATTAAGCCAAGGAACTTCCTAGTTATTGGCTGACAATAAACTATTTAATAACCTACAGATCTTGTGTAAACATTGGCAGTTTCCTCACTATGTTCTTTCTCAGAGTCCAGAATTCTGCATTCCAGTCCACTGTCCGAACCCTCAGAACTTCTTTTCGGTGCAATAAGTCCCCAGTCTACCCTGTTGCTTTGAAGAGTTCTGGCTATTCTTTTTACCAAGTCCCTCAAATTAGATTACTCTGGGGAGTCCTCAAGCTTAGGTCAAGCCTTTATCTGTTTGGCACAACACCATCCAAGTATGTGTCCTTGTGCCCATACATGTATCTGTTTCTAGTGAATTATATCTGGACATGTCAGGTAATAGGTGATGTTGATTTTGATCACACCACGAAGGTAGTATCTAGATTATTTTCCACCATAAAGGCACTATTTTATTTTGCTTATAGTCAACAAATATCTTTTTTTGTAGTATAAATACATGTGCATGTGAGTTTGGGGGATGTAGTTGTGTGTGAGCATGCACACACAGTCTGTGGGAGCACCCAGATGGGGTATGTATGTGCACATTGAGGACAAAAGCCAATCTTTTTTTTGTTTGTTTGTTTTTTAGTGTCTATAATTCCTTTCCAAGCCCTCGCAGGTTTTATGTGGATTTAGCTAGCACACAGTGGAGAGCACCAATCTGTTGTAAAAGGTCGCTTGTTCGTTCTCAGCCATTCAGACCGATCGATGGACCTCTGGGTTGGCCCCATTTTGAGCTTTGATTACTAACACTGCTATGCGCCAGTGTGCTTCAGAGACACCGCCAAGGAGTGCAAAGGCTAGAAGAAGAAAATACTTGTGCGTTCATGTGCCTGATGAAGGATTCACATCCAATATATACAAAGGACTACAAATATCAGTGAAAGGTTAATCCAATTTAAAGCCAGAGAAACAATTTATCTAGACCTCCTCTATGAGGTACACTAACCGCCAATAGGTCCATGGAAGTCCCCTGTGCTCCACACGTTAGGGGAATGTAGATGTGACCCACCCACCATGTCATGGAAACTTGGTTTAGTTAAAAAGATGGAAAAAGACAAAAGCCAATCTTGAGTATCCTTCCTCAAAAGCTGGTCCCTCTGTTTTGTTTTGGGAATAGGGTCCCTTACTGGCCTGGAGCTCGCCAGGTAGGCTAAGCTGGCTGGTCAGTGATTGCCTGGGATCCTCCTGCCTCTGCATGTCCCCACCCATGGGAGTACAAGCCTGAGCCACATGCCTAGACTTTTTCACGTGGCTCTAGAGCTGGAGCTCAGATCCGTACGCCAGCATGGTCCCTGGCTCTCAGTTGGAATCCTAGTGGGAGCTACATGGACACTGTACAACCATCCCCTTCTTGTCAAGTGTCCACCGCTGACTGTAGAGCCTCCGACGGCGCTTGCCAGCAATTAATGGCTAAGGTCGTGTTCGCCTAGTGGTGATTTCTGCTTCCCGTTTTCTTCTAATTCATTCCTGGAATCATACTGTAAGAAGAGCTGTTTTTCTTCCCTCTCTTATTATACCAGTTGGGTTCACAATTAATTTCATTTTTAAAATTGCTATGTGTTTTGTTGTTCTTCAGATCGGTCCATCTTTGGTTGTTGGGAGTTCCTTTGAATTGGACCTGATGTTCTTTCTAAACATGTTTGAGGCACTTACATATTTCACGGTTAGTTTACAGTGTTCTAGGCTCATCTTGTTTTCTCCCACCCAACCCTGGGATCAACCACTTCTCCAAGGAATTCTAGGTTAAAACAACAACAAAAAACAAACCGATAGTGATGTTTAAAACCAAGATCTGGATGCCGTCTATGACCTTTACTGTCAGTGTGTTGGGGCGTCTTTAACTGTAGGCCTTTTAGGTGAACAGAAGAATTAGGAAGTTTGTATATACATCATACATACTTTCATAACTTACATAATGTTCTCACATTTCTTTTAACTTTAGCCAACTAAGAAGAGATTAACTTTCCTCTTTTTGTCATTTCATGAGACACTTTCCAACAGTGAACAGACTGAGAGCCATCAGCTGGTTTGTTTTTCTGTGAATTTGGTCTCTACATGAGTGGTTGGATGTGTGAGAACTCAATACTCTTGAGAGAAGGGAAAGGAAAAGGCTGTGCTCCCTCTTGTGGTCAAATGGAGAACCTGGCATTTCAGGATGCGGGGAGGAGTTGAAGGCATGAATGAGTGAGCAGAGTAACCAGCAATTAATTAAGCACATTAACCTATGGTATAAAATAGATAAGCAGATTGAATTAGTATGTGACCCCCCTGTAGCATGGATGTCCCAGGAGGGGTCATTTACAGCCAACACTTGGCTGGGCTTGATACCAACACACAAACACCATTTTACATAATGTATTCTCATGGATCTTGTCTTGAGAGTCCCCTAACAAGCTCTCCAGGCAGATGGAGCCATGGTTCATTGTTTAAGCAGGAAGCCAGGCTCAGAGATGTTAGATGGTTTGCCTAGGTTGGAGCTTGAGTTCAGCATGTGTGGTGTGAAGAGCCAGTCTGTTTGGTTATTGCTGACTCTCCCGCTAAAGGGTTTTAAAGCATGGGAAACATTTCATTACAATGGGGAAGGGCATGGGGGGTCTCAACCAAGTCAAAACCCAGAAAATCCAACCCATAATTTTAGAAGGACAAAACCAGCATTTACCTACATTGGGACTCTTGGAAGTATTTTTAGCAGTTCATAAAAGTGAGAAAAAAGACAAGTGTAACTATTTGTGAAGCTCTTTATCAGGTTAACACCTAGTTAAAACAGGTCAGAGAAGCTTTGTAAATACAAAATCCAGACTCTCAATAAACTTCCTCCCGCCAGGTGTGGCCTGAGATACACCAGGCTGGGAAGCTAGCCACCATAAACCTCCAGGGGCCACGGAAGAGCCTATAACCACATCATCCTCTCTGTACCATCCCTGGTCTTTGTAGCGGCCTCTTTTCTTTGGCTGAACGGAGGCCTCTCACCACCAAGCCACTCCTAACCAAAAGGAGACAGGGCCCCTCGTCTTCATTTCCACACAGTCGGAGCCAGGGAAGAGGCTGATCAATAGACTCATCATTCTGCAATCATCCACGAGGCCGAACGGTTTCAGGAATGACGTACAGCCGCCAGGACTTGCATCTCTGAAAGCTTCTGCCTCTCAGAGTTATTACAGAGATAACCATGGAAAGTCATAAAGGCGTGCCATTCATTTCAAGTGAAAGACTTAATCGCACCTCTCCCGGGACTGCCTCTGTTCTGAAAATGCTGACTCGGCATGGAACCAAGAGGTGCCAATTTCGAATGGCTTTCTAAATCCAAGTTACAATGCAAGAATGAAAGAGGGTCCCTGCTCTGCCCGTGGGGGCTTCCGTGGGGGCTAGCAGGGATCCGCAGAGGCTGCACCGCTTGGATCTGGAGTTGGTGATTTTTCTGGAAACTCATTAGAGCTGTTTCCATCTTTGGCGTGCTGTGAAGTGTGGTTGCTAATTCTGGTTTGGAAAGTCAAAATGGATAAAATATGCCACGAGAGAGAGAGAGAGTTTCCGATTCTATTTGGGGAATTGAACAAGAAATAAAAATGGGAGACCTGTGAAAACATATGTCTCACTCACTCCTCGGGGTCAAGGCTGTAAAGAGCCCTTGAAGGCTCGGTCAGATTCTTGCCATTGCCGTTTCCTCTTGTCCTCAGCCAGCCAGCGAGGAGACAAAGAGCAGGCTCCCGAGTCAACATCTGGCTAGTGTCTAGGCGGGGGCAGCGATGCTCTTCTCCCACACGCAGGTGTGACATGTATTGTCTGGACACCACATGGCAGAGTTCAAAGATGTGAAAGAGGCGGGTGTGTCCTCTGTAATGGTCCACTTCGTCTCTGGGCACAGTCCCCAGAGTGACACACGGAACGGAGGCAGAACATATACAGCAGGAAACGCAGTAACACGACAGCCCTCCCGGCTCGCCCGGCTTGGATGCCTGGGGAACACAGCAGACAGCCTTTAGGTGGAACTCTCTGGGGCCTGCCAACCAGCGTATTGAGATGTTGTCTTTTGTGATTACACCACGCAAACCCCCACAAGAACGAGGTGAGAAAAGCTACCCAGAAAGAAGAGCAATCCGCTTTCTAAGCTGGGCTGTCAGCATGCAGAGCCATGAGATTTGCTCGCTCTTCTCAGCTGCCTTGTTTACCATCCAGCTCAGCACCAGTGTTCTAGCCTCCCGTGGTCCTTTCTCTCATTTCACTCTGTGCGGGCGGCTCACTCTTGCGAGACATAAGTCAAGTTTCTCCTGCTCTAAGACCCTGCTCATAGGAAGTTTTAGTTTCCTTCGTCTCCCACTGCTGAGCCTACAGAGTATACTCTCCCTGTTCGCCTCTGAGAACAGTGGTGTGTAGGATCCCTGTCACAAGACCCTTCTAAAACAAACCCAAACACCATGGCAGCCATTAGAATGCAGTAAGAATGAGATAGACTTGCTCTGCTCGCATGAAATCATGAACGAGGCCACAGGAAGCGTAGCTACTCTTGGCACTGTGGCCTGAGCATACCCTTGGGTCCAAAATGCAATGGAAAGACGTTTTGGTCCAATCTGGAGTTTTCCAAAGTGTGACTAGTGGGACATAAGACCCTTTGATGTGCTTGACCTCCACTGAAAGGAAAGGAAGGAACATGAAAAGGATTCCATGGTTAAATAAATTCTAGATGCCATGTAGTATTTTCTTCCTCATGAATTATGTGTCCTGATAAAGATGCTAAGAAGGCCGACCAGGCAAGACATTTTGGGCCAGTTGGTTTCATCTGGAGTTCAACAAACTAAGGAGGCCCGGCCATGAAGTGCTTCCATGTCAGTGAGTCCTTACCTGTGGCTCTTCTGGAGACTGGAAAAGAATTCCAAACCAGGGGACTTTCCTAAGAGTGTTCATTCTCAAAGTCTGGTTCCCAGAGAAGCATCAGCCTCGATTGGGGACTCTGTAGACATTTGTAAACAGAGATTGCACCTTTGTTTCCTGGCTACCCAGACCCGAATAGTCACACAAAAACTTGTGTGGTCAATGGCTTAGGCATATTCCTAGCTAGCTCTTACAGCTTACATTAACCCATAATTCTTGTCTATATTAGCTATGTGGCTTGGTACCTTTTATCAGTGAGGCATTCTCATCTTGATTTCTCTGCATCTGGCTGGTGACTGCAGACTGAGCCTTTCTTCTTCCCAGAATTCTTCTAGTCTGGTTGCCCCCACCTATACTTTCTGCCTGGCTATTGGCCAATCAGTGTTTTATTAAACCAATACAAGAGCCAAATCTTTACAGGGTACAAGAGAATATCCCACAGAAGATTCAAAGTCCTCACCACAGACCTGCTGAACTAAAGGTAAGGGGTGGAGGGAGATTTAACTATGGTGCCATGCAATCTGATATATGTGAAGGTGTGTGAGCCACTGGGTGGGAGGAACACCCCTAGCTTGGGAAGCATTGGTGAAGTTTATCAGTGGAGTGGGTTAGGAGAGAAAACCTCAGACTTGAAGCTGGGCTCCATTCTGGTTCTGGCCATTGGATCTGCATGCATGCAACTAGGGTACTGTATTTATGCCGGGATCTTCTGTGGAGAAGGTTTGGGGTTTCCTTAGGTTGCCTCTTGGTAGTGAATAATTGTCTAACCCAGAGAAGTATGAACAAACCTTTTGTCCATTGATCTAAAGCAGTAACTTCTAATGAGCTCATCTGCATGCACATACGGCATTTTGCTCATCAATTGCCTGTCTTCCATGCCTTAATTGGGTCTGAGCTGGGAGGGGAGAGGGCAATTTTATAAGGATGCTGCATTGAGGAGAACTTGCAGTTGTGCAACACAATAGTTCTCATTGTCAACCCACCCTGGATGATCAACTGTTGGTTGTTTGGAACCAACAATTCCTTGAGTGTTGAGAAGGAACCTAGAGCCAGGTCCAGGGCTCCTGGGAAGGAATGTTCGATCAGTACAGTTGTGGGTGGGAAAGTGGAGGCAGATGGGTCAGACATCTGCTCTTCCACGCTGAGCACAGATAGGTTCATGCCTCAGCCCTGCAAGTTGACACCGCTCTTTCTGAGCAGTTCGTTAGCTTGTGACTTTAATCTGTCAGGAAGGGATAATCATAAGCCTCTTGCCACATCTTTTGCATACATCAGCCCTTGGAGTTATCTGTAAGACTCAATGTATTCATTCAGTGTGCTCGATCTGGCCAAGCCTGGCTCCTAGCGCATTCACAAGGTAGAGCCTGGGATTGGGAAGACAGCTCAGTGGGGAAAATGTTTCCAAGAAAGCATGAAGATTGGCTTCCATCGCCAGAACTCACAGTTTAAAAGCCAGTTGTAGCGGCATGTGATTGTAATTGCTGAGCCGGGGAGGTGGAGAGGAGCAGATCCAAGGGACTCACTGGCCAGCGAGCTTGGCTGAATCAGCAAGCTCCAAGCTAATACGAGAGCCTGTCTCAAAAAGCACACAGGGAAGGGTTCATCTTGGTTTCCACACACTCATGTATGTGTATCCATGCATGCATGCTCACCTGCATACACAGGAACACACCCCCCCACGCACACCCACCCACATCCACACACCCACACCCTCCCCTACACACACCTAAGACTCTGTCCTGAGACTCTAACCCTGGGTCCCTGGGTTTGGGTGGCTAGAGGGCCCCATGGCTCTCTTTTGTCAAAATGGATGGCTGAGCTCAGAGGACTTTCTCCAACACAGGCTTCCCATTCCAAAAAACAAAGCCTTCTGGGAAAGGGGAATGGAGAGAGAGAGAGAAAGAGAAAGAAAGAAAGAAACAAAGAAAGAAAGAAAGAGAAAATGTGTATATGTGTGTGTATATGCATGTATGTGTCTGTGTGTATATATGTGTGGGCATGTGTGTGCCTGTATGTATATGTGTGTCTGTATATATGTGTATATGCGTGTGACTGTGTGTATATGTCCATATGTGTGTGTGTGTGTTTACCTAGGGGATTTAATCCTTAAGTCATTGCTCAGACAAAGGTGTTTCATGCTTCTCTTTCTTTAAGAGTGAAACTTGGCATCCATGTCACCTAGACCATCACATGACTCTTCTTGGCACTTGGAGAGAAGATTCTTTTATGTGGTTGTGAAAAAGACATAATGCCTGATTTTTCTTTGATGCCAGCTTCTCTTCTGCGTTTCTATAACTACAGTCAGTGATACCTTCGCATGTCAGTTTGTAAGGCGAAGCCTGCACTTAGAGCTTTAAAAACTTTGTTAAATTGCTTTCCTAAAATTAATTAGAAGCTGCCTATTCTGAAATTAGCTTTCATCTAATAAATTGTGTGCAACAGCAACCTCGGACTAGTTAAGGCAGAAGAAAGCCAAGAAGTGGGATCGCTGTAGGTGGGCTCTCATCCAATCCCTGCCCCTCCTTAAATCTAAGCACAGGGGGAGGAACCACACAGTGAGCAGCTAGGAAGGAATTAAGTCTTGTAAAATTCATTAAAGGATGTCAGGCCTCTTAAGGTTTTCTCACAACTGACGGTGAAAAATGCAGATCTTTCATTTTTCCCAGAACTTCTTCCCATGAAATTGAAATGCTGGTCAAGTTTTAGAAGAACGTGCTCAGATTCACCCCTTACAGATGTCTAGTGCCTTCCAACATAGCCCTGCATGTAAGGGCAGGCCTGTGGGACCAAGCCTCCTTTACCTGCAGGCGGCTGTATGAAATGTGGTGGGTGCCAGGTTTACCTGCATCTGCCCCTTGTCTGTTTCTTATCGGTGTGACACTGTGAAGCCGTCATTATCTGCACGGATCCTGCAACACTGAGCAAGTCACTTCTCTGATTACCTTGATGATTCATTTAAGCTCCAATGTCAGAAAAGGAGGAGGTTACTGGAGGCCTAGAAATTGGATGGATTTTGGGGAGCCATGGGCAGAGAAAACATACTTTATTCATTAGCACACAGGCAGATTTTAGCAGACACAGGATGCACACACACACACACACACACACACACACACACACACACAGATAGACACACAGACTTACAGACAGACATACATAGACAGGCTGGTGAATGAATGTAAAGGCTCATGCTACTGACCTCAAGGTCATATTTACAATAACAATAATAATACCCTTCATTTTTTTTGCCAGAAATAGTTAGATAGCAGAATATATCACTGCCTACTTTTGAGGTCCCCTGGGTATATCTATCCAGTATCAGTTTTTTTTTTACTAAGTTATAGCCCCCTACATGACCAACATTAGCCATGTTGACCCATGCTAGATATCCATATCAGCATCATGGCATCTAAATGAAAACTGGCCGTTCATGGCCTCCTGTTCTCTTCTCTTGGTGTGCCCTTATGCAGAATGAGCCCATTCATGTCAAGACTTAGCCCCGCCACGTGTGTGTGATGAGTTCTCAGCTGATGCCAGCCAGCATGACCGTTGTTTTGTGGAAGCAGCTGGCTACTCTGCTCGGGACCAGAACTGGTTCTCACGGTTTGAAATTTCTCAGTTATGTTTCCATGGTGTCATTGGCTGGGAAGAGTTTGCTAGTAAAATCTCAGCGGATACAAAATGTGTGATTATAGCTGCAACACAGAAGATAATATCTCGTTCATCCTTGTGACTCATGCCATGAAACAAGCATCTTGACACAGTGGGTTTCGACCAGCCTTTATCTAGAAATTCGAAGCTCTGCATGGGATGGTGTGGAAGGGCTTTGTTTGCTGAGATCTAATGCTGAGCAAGATGGGTTTAAATGGCCTTCTGGCAATACCTGAGGAGGTACATTTGAGAGTTAACCCCCATACTATAACTGGCTTTTTGATGATGCCAATGCCTTTGAGTTACCCAGACCCCTGAAAGTAACCCCACCAAGCTCTTATGAGAAACCCCAGTTTTATGGCTCTCTAGAATATACATTGTCCAACATATTCTAGATCAACACCATCAGAGAGAAAGTACTGTAGTGATGGGCATGTTTTTGGGGTCTCTGTAAGCGTGTTTCTAACCCTAGGTAGCTGAGGGGTACTGAATGTAGCTTCCATGGCTAAGGTACTGTCCTATGAATTATTTAATTCTAAGTCATTTGTTTTCAGTGTAGGGGTCACCTGGAGCCAGTGACCCTGCACAAGATAGCCATTGAGATACTTTTTTTGAAAAGATATGACCAAATATCTCCTCACCCCAGATAAGACACTGATGACGAGATTCTCTCCCATGCAGAAAATCCCACCCACTCAACTCTTAGCTTGGTGAACTGATGGGCTTATTGGGGTTCCTTCTGAGAGCATGGGGTGGGGTTGCTTCCATGGGTCTGGGTAACTCAAAGGCATATGGATCATCAAAAGGCCAGTTCCAGAAAGAATGTTGACTTTCAAAAGTTGTGTTCCTGGAATTCCTTTGTTCAACTTGTAGGCAGTTCCAGCAAAGAGTCTTTTCTTCCTAATCAATTATCTACAGCTTCTATAAGCTTGTGACTTCTGAGTTTGTTAAACTTCATGTGCGAATTTCCTGAGCCTTGCAATATTCTTCAATCTTATGGGCTCCCCTCCTCCCTCCAGAAGGGAATGTTTTATTTATTTTTTTTAATTTTTAAAATTTATTTATTTATTAAAGATTTCTGTCTCTTCCCTGCCACCGCCTCCCATTTCCCTCCCCCTCCCCCAATCAAGTCTCCCTCCCTCGTCAGCCCAAAGAGCAATCAGGGTTTGGAAGGGAATGTTTTAATTTGGAATAAATAGCTAACAGTAACAATACAAGTCTAGACCTCCAATTGAAAATCTGGCAAAAGGATAAATATTGTAACTGTAATTCTTGCTTGATAACTGTTTTGTTATATATAATTTTACTATGTTAAAGCCTTCATTTTTGTTTAAACGGAAAAGGGGAAATGGTGTAGGAATTACTTCTGTTTATGTGTTGCTTTCATTGTTAATAAATAAAGAAACTGCGTTGGCCTTTTCGTAGGGCAGAACTTAGGTAGGTGGGGGGGGACAGAACTGAATGCTGGGAGGAAAAAGGGTGGAGTCAGAGAAGCCATGGATCCTCTGCCTGAGATGGACACAGGTTAGAATCTCCGGTAAGTCACTGCCACATGGCGATATAAAGATTAATGAAAATGGGTTAAACTAATATGTAAGAGTTAGCTAATAAGAAGTTAGAGCTAATGGCCAAGCAGTGTAGTCTTTTAATTAATACAGTTTCTGTGTGGTTTTTTCAGATGTAAGCTAGCCGGGTGGCGGGGACAAACAAGCGACCTCTCCCTGCAACAAAAGCTCATTTCCATTGGCCCTTCTTTTTTTTTTTTTTTGTTTTTTGTTTTTTCGAGACAAGGTTTCTCTGTGGTTTTGGAGCCTGTCCTGGAACTAGCTCTTGTAGACCAGGCTGGTCTCGAACTCACAGAGATCCATTGGCCCTTCTTAACAAAAGCAGTGTGCTCTTAACAAAGACACAGTGTGTTCCCCACATCACCACCACCAGCATCTGAGAACTTGTTGAAAATGCAGATTCTTGAGGACCACTTTGTATCTTCAAAGCAGAGATTCTGGGGCTAGCTAGGGCCAAGCAGTCTGTATTTTCACAAACACATTGTGCTGCTTGAACCGGGCCGGGCTTGTCCTAGGCTACATAGCCAGGGTACAAGCAGTCATGTGCACTGCTGGAGACTGAATCCAGGGTTTCATGCACGCTAGGCAAGCTCTCTACCAAGTGAGCCACATCTCCTGCCATGCAAAAACATCTTTAAGTGACTTTGTGGCTAAGTCTAAAAGACTTAAGCCCACGAAGTACCAGCTTTTCTCATTACCTCATAGAGCAAATCTTTCCAGTTTGTAGTCCCTGAAAAAGGCAACCAAGGTGGTGAATATGGACACTATTACAGGAGGCTTGTTGTTGTCAGCTTCTCTGTTAGGGCTTGAAGACCTCGCCGACCCTTGCTAACACCCCATCTTCTGGGAAGCAGATGGGTTTAGCCAAGGGTGGCTGCCGTCCCAGCCCCAAGGCAGTCACACTACGCCCTGCATGCCCATTCCTTTGTCATGTTCATAATATTCCTGTGAGAAGTTGCTTCTGGTCCAGGAGTTACGTTCAATTGAATCTGTGGGAAATAACAAGACACTGGCATGTGAAAGGCCTCAGTGAGGTAAGACACTGTGTGTCCTGCGGACAGAGATCCTTCCCTAGGAGCTGGGCTCCAGCCCCGACCTCCCTGCTGTGGAAGAGCTTGGCTCTGGTCTGTGCGCTAGCCCCTTGGGACCCTCTTTCCCAAAGGATGTGTGGAGATGACATGGAAGTCTTTGTCCTTTCAGCTGGGAGCTGGAGCACTGTCTGGGATGAGAAATAAGCTGAAATAAAAAACAAACAAAAGCCCAGAGAATCAGTCTTCCATGGAGGAGAGTCGTCTCTACATCTAACAGACTGAGGACAGAGAGGGAAACACTGAGAAGTTGAGAGAGGAATTGAAGATTCAACATACAAAACTTAGTCATTCAGCGATTCAGCCCATACCCATTGAAATGAGGTGGATAAGCCATGGTGGAGAGGAGGAAGCTTGGTGTTTGCAAACCCACTGTTCCAGGAGATCCCCAACAGAACCAACCTGATGAAGCAGCCTAACCTATCTCCTACATAGATAGCATATATAATTTTTATTTATTTATTTGTATGTATGTGTGTGCTCATGTGCAGTGTGTGAATGGGTGCTAGCCCTTGCCTGTGCAAGTGGAGGCCAGAGATCAACACTGGATGGTTCCCCCATTGCTCTCCACCTTAGTTTTGAGACAGGATCTCTCACTGAGCCTAGGGTGCATTATTTTGGCTAGCCTGCCTGACCAGCCTTTGGAATGTCCCTGCCTCCATGCTGGGTTACAGGAGTGTGTTGTCACGCCAGGCTTTTTTTCATGTGGATGCTGGAGAATGGAATTCAATTTCCCATGCATGCAATGCAAGGGCTTTATCCAGAGTCATCTTTGCAACTCCACCTGAATTGTCTTTACAATTATTTTTATTTGACTTTTGACAATGACCTGCTACAAACTCAAGAATAACCTTATGTAATAATCACTACTGTTGTGGTTTGAATGTAGAATACCTCCCATGGGCTCAAGGGTTTAAACACTTGGTCTCTAGTCTGTGGCACTGTTTGGGAAGGCTGTTGATCCTTTAGGAGGTGGAGCTTCCCTGGAGGAAGTGGGTCATTAGGGGTGGGCCTTCATGTGCAATAGCTCAGCCCTACTTTCTGTTCTTTCTCTGCAGATACAATGTGGCCCCAGGTCCCAACCCCAGCTTCTCTCCTCATGCCTTCCTCACCTGATGGCTTGTATCCTCTTCAATTGTGAGCAGAAATCATACCTTCACCCCTTAAGCGGCTTCTGTTCGGTTTTGGAAATCAGAGGTAGGAGCCTCTGGCTCAACACTGTGGGAAATTTGAGCACATTTGGCCTGGCAGTTGAATGTTCTGTTTCTATTGTGTGAAGTATGTATGGATCCAGCCTACTGCTGGCAGGCCTCTGGATATTTCTCTTTTGTGGCTATTATAAAGAATGCCACCATGGATGTTTCCAGGTCAGAGGAGGAACTGCTGGGTTGCAGGGCATGCCTGTTAGTAAATACACTAACAGCTCTTCAAAGAGTTTGACAATAATTCCATGCCCACCAGAACTGTAGGAAGTTTCAGACTCTGAAACCCATCTGCCCCACAGTGGTGTCTGAACTGTCACCTTTAGTGATCCAGAGCTGTGGGAGGTCCTGAACCCTTCTGACCAGTCATTTACATGGAGGAGTGGGTCCTCAGGCTCTTATCCTGAGAGATTTCTGTAAGAGTAATGACAGAGCAGGAACAGCTAGTGCGTTTAGCGAAAAGAGCCTGGTGTTGTAGGAGATGGATTGCCTGCTTCACAGGTTTAAGCTGCAACTCTGAGCTTAACCTCCCTGCTTCAGGTCCTGTTCTCAGCAATCACCCCAAGGAATCATGGATTTTACTTGTGCCCTTTAGAGTGTGCTTGGTCCCTGAGCAGAGACCTGTCCCCAGAAAGGTGTGGAGCCCCCCCTTTCCCTCAGCCTGCAGCAACTCTGTTACCTTAACTTCTTTCTGTTAAACCTGACTCCATCTTCTCTCAACCCTCCCCCAAACTCTTCCTCTACTTTTCTCCAAAACAGGAATTATTTTGCACATTTTCTTTCCAAGTCCAAAAATAGGAAAGAGACGGGAACAGCTAATCTGGTCCAGCTGCTGGTCTGCTACTTAACAAAGATGGTCTAAAGTCATTTTCTTTCTGGTTTTTCCTTCGCATTTGACCACCTCCCACCCCTCACACACCCTTCACGTAACCATCCTCTCCAGAGCCCAGGGAAGACATTTCACCCTGCTGAAGGGGACTGCACCCAGAAATGCCAAGCCAGCATACCAGTCAGTCTCCCTCCCATCTCCCTTGCTTCTCCTTATGTGCATTCCAGCACATTCTACCCCAGGCAATGTCCTGGACTTCTGGCTTTACGGGGAAGTTTTGAGGGCTGGAAAAGATGTGAAAGAGAGACCCCACCTCTGTAAAAAATGCAAGTTCAGTGAGCAGGCAAGCTGCGAAGTGATTTTATTTCTTTGTGAATTGCCTGCCCTATGCGTGTGTCCCATTGATTTCTCCAACCTATAAATGTGTAACTTATGGCCAACCGGGTGGCCAGTTCTGGGGCTGAAGCTAACACAGCCTTGCCATGCTGCCTTCATTGAAGACATTCACTCTGGAGGCTGAGCTGAAAGGGCACCTGAGGACTTAGTACAGTGTTCTTTGTGGTCATAAAATATATCACCCACAATGGAGGGTTTTTGATCAGAAAATGGACCAGGAGCAATTAAGGGGGCATCGGGCATGCGTTGGAGCTGTTGTGGGTAATGAGGAGAAATGAGAACTGTATGATGGAGATAACAAGCATTTCGCCTTTAGCCTGGGGCACTCGTTTTGATGAAAGTGTTCCAACCAAGTGGCTGTGGAAAAGGGAGGTGCTGACTTCCCCGGATTCCCAGAGACCCCCCCCCCTTCCCAGCACAGTTCCCCACCTGTAGCCAGACATGTAAACAGAATGGGACAAGAATCAGGTCCTAGCAGTAGCCAGCCCAGCTCCTTCAGCAGCCAGCTCAGCCTCACCCTTTGTCTGCCCAGACCAGAGCATCTTATGCATGTACATTGCAATTGGAGAAAGGGGCTGTGCCTCGGTTTCCAGTCCCTGTTTAGTAAGGAACTCCACTCCTATCTTGGGCAGCATCTCAAGTCAAAGTCAGACTCTTGGGGCTCTAGATGTAACCTTTGTCTCTGTATCCTTCAGTAGCCTACAGCCCAAAAGGTCACAGGCAGTCTTGGAATGTGGATCTTTCCCGCACGGCTTCTGACACTTATCTAAAGCGACAACTGCAGAAGTCACAATTGAAGGAGCCCTCAGGCTCAAATTCAGGTCCCATCTAAATCCTGGAAAGCTTATTAGGGAACCTTTTTTTTTTTTGAAAGTATTATCTCATTTGGGCTCAAGAGAATCTACAGATAAGAGACAGTCTTCATTCTTAACTGGAGACATTGAGGATTCCCTGCTCACACCCCAACCCTTGTTTTCTCCCAAGGCCTGAACTCACAAACAAAAAGTCAATAGCATCCCAAAGGGGCTACCAGGGCAGCACATTTGGGAAAAGGAGCTTGCTACTCAGCCTCTGCGTCTCCCCTCTCCCCAGCATCACCAGCACTTAGGGACTATTGAATGACCCTGAGTACATAAAATCAGATTGCCTTATTTGGAATTGGAGAAGAATAAATTCTTTGAAAAATCATCTTAGGATCTGGAGGGATGACTCGAGGTTAAGAACACTTACTGCTTTTGCAGAAGACCTGGGTTCAGTTTCCAGCACCAGCATGGTGGCTCACATCCACCCATAACTCCAGATTCAGGAGATCCAATGCCTTCTTTGGATTTCCAAAGGCACTAGGTGCACACACATGGTGAAAATATATACAGGAAGGCAGAATACTTAGAAAATAAAGAAATCTTAAAAAGTTTTACACACATACACACACACACAAACAACATATTGGAAGACATATTTAAAACAGAATGAGGGACGTAAGTGACTGCTTGGATGGCTGGTTAGCCAAGGTGCTTCCTCATGCCAGCATCCACATTCCTTATAGTTCTAAGTGACCTTCATTTTCCTTTGGAGGTTCGCCTTTCAGTCCATGTGACTAAGGTGGGACCTCCCACACCTCCAGCATCTAGTGTTGATGTCTAGTTAAACCCACGAGAATTGATTTAGAGATGGGATCATGGTGAAATCTCACTCAAGGAGGGTCAGCCTGCTTTCAAGAGTCTCTCTCTCTCTCTCTCTCTCTCTCTCTCTCTCTCTCTCTCTCTCTCTCTCTCTGTGTGTGTGTGTGAGTGTGTGTATTTGTGTGGTGCACCCAGTTGTGTGTGTATCTGTGGCGTCCAGAGGTTGGCACCAGGTATCTTTCTCTCTTGGTATCCACCTTCGTTTTGGAGCCTGAAGCTCACCACTTTGTCAGACGGGCTGGGCAGTGAGTCTCTGGGATCTACTGCTCCCTCACCCCCAGTGCTGGGCTTCCCACGATGCCCAGCTTTTCACCAGGTGTGCTGGGGAAATGAACTCAAGCCCTGTGATTGCCCAGCAAGCGCTTCACCCACTGAACATCTTTCTCGCTCTTTTTCAATCATTTCTAAAAGGAGTTATTCCTTAAGATGCTGAAGAAATTCAACTTTATTTCTTCTTATTCAGTATTTAATTTCTTCCTACTCAGAGCCCTTCTGCCGCCAGCAGCTATGTCGAATTAGGAAGTTGTTAGTATTCTGAGTTTTTCAAAGATACCTTCTAGGGATAACTCAAGACAAATCGAGTTAATATTAATTGTCCCTGGATAATTCCTGACAATGTCCTTTGAACAAAAAGGGCCTTAGTTACGGATGGCACATGGCGAGGCCACCTCACCCATGGGGATCGTCTCTGGTTTGTAGGAAGTTGGAGAATATGTTTTGTTCTTTTGTAAAGCTTTGTCGCTAATGAGGCAAGGAAATCCAGTTAGGGAGTGGAAGCAGGAGAGAGATTATTTTAAAAATAACTATTGCAGCCTTTGCAAAGTTTTTCTAGCATGAATTCAATAGGAATCCAACAATAATTTAGAGAAAGCCCCTCCCAGGCTGTTTCAAAGCATTTTTGATGGGGGCCGTTGACTTCTGCCTCGGCGCCCTTTCACTTGAGGAATCTGCGCTCGCTAAAGGCCATCAGATAATGCATAGCTGGATATTTTCTTTCAAAGCCAGAAGTGGCTTTGAATCCTGTGATGAGCATCTTTACCGGCCAGCTAAGGAAAAGTTGGATCTTTTATTTGGGGAGTATCCTCAGGAAATGAGATTTATAAACAAAATTTTCTGCGACAAACTATTGTCCCGTGATTAGTGCCTGAGACGGAAAAATGTGAATATCCTCAGCAGAGAGTAGGGGACCCCTGAGTGGGTGCTGACTCTGTCGCTTCTCATTGCGTGTGCGTGTGTGTGTGTGTGTACAATGTGTTTGTGGAAGTATGCGAGTGTGCGCACATGGAAGCCAGAGATTAATGCTGAATGTCTTTGTCAATTACTCTTCTCCTTAGTATTTGGGACAGAAACTCTGGCTATGTCGGCAGCTCCCAGGTTCACTAGGTTGAATGACAAGGGTCTTCCCATCTCTACCTCCTCAGCAATGGCTTTATAAATGTACAGTGCCACTCCCATATTTTAAATCCAGATCTGTCTGTCTATCTATCTATCTATCTATCTATCTATCTATCTATCTATCTATCTATCTATCTATCATCTATCTCAAGTGCTGGGGTTTGATCCCCAAATCCTCTATAGCCCAGCATTTTATGTGGGTCTTGGGGATCATGTCCCCATGCTTGTAAAGCAAGAATTTTATCTCTCCAGCCTCCTGGGCTCAGCCATCTGTCTGTATCATCATTGGGATCTGTTTCCAGATCATTTCAGGGTCACAGCCACCCAATGTAGACATGGTAACTATATCAGTAGCTCAATGTCATTGGGACCTTACACTTCTCTGAGTGGCACAGAAATGTAGCTGAAGCCGTTGCACCAGCAGGGGTTTTATGTCAGGGTGATGACCGCTTATCTGAATGGCCATCACATGCCAAGAATTATTTCAAATGCCTAATACGGTAGCTTATTCCTTACCTTACAGTGAGTTATGATCATCATTTTACATGCCTTGTTAAGACTAAGGCACAATAGGTTGCCTTGTCCAAGTTCATACAAATAATGAGATACAAAGGCCGGCTTCAAAAGCAGGCACCGTGACTCCCCAGCCCATGCTACCCGTCCTCTCCCTTCTCTACTTTAGTATGAATGCCAGACTACCCACTGCATTATAAATGGTATTCTGTCCACTCGAGTGCAAATGACAGCCTGGCCACTCTGGCATGAATGACAGCTGTCACTCTAGTATAAATGACAGCCTACCCACTCTAGTATGAATGGACAACCTGTCCACTCTCCCATGAATGACAGCTTGGGTGGTAAAGAGATACCTTCCCTTGGCACAAGTTCCTTCTTTAGCCCCTTCTTCCCTTTCCTGGAAAAATTCTTCAGATTTCACACATGGTTAAACTTGTTGTCTGCAATTTTTCCTGATTCTTTCCTATAAAAAACATTCTCTCAACCACCTCACTAAAGTCATCCCATCAAAGCAGCCAATGGCTTCTGTGTTGTTAGAGTGGATGGGAAATTCTCATTTTATAATTTCATTGCTGAGCCCAGAGCTAAGTAGTATACCACTTGCAATTCCTGAAATCTTTCCTTTGGTTCCCCGGGGTTACTACGCCCCTTATGTCACAGGTCACTCTATGGCTGTATCCTGGGACTCTAGGTTTATAATGCCTCTCTTATCTGTCTACCCTCTGGTTGATGGCATTCAATTTCGTGGTTTTTAGTATCTATGCCTTTTGTATTTATATCACCAACCTGCACTTCTCTAACTTGAGATATTAACATCACCTAGAACCCAATGTGTGGGGGTTGTTTTCACATGTGTGAAATTTAGCTCCTGTTCAAGCCCAACGAAGTCCCAGCAACACTATAGGCTTGTCCCCAGTCTTTCTCATCACATCCATCACTGCCCCCTCATCCAAGCTCCTGTCATCACCTCCTGCCTGGATGATTGTGATAGTTTCCTAATTATTATCAGGTTCCTACCCTTGTCTAGAAATACCAGTTTGGAGGTGAGTCAGCTCATGTTATTGCTCTGCTCAAAATAATTGAATTGTTTCCCCATGTGGGGAACGGTAATGATTCTGGTTTCCAAAGATGACCACAACAGCGTTGCTTAGCATCCAGACACTTCTTACAATGTGCAAGAGAAGTGGAGTTTGCATTCTCTCTCTTGATCTGGACAGGCTCAGGGGTGCAGCAAGGATGCTTAAAGTAACCTCCAAGGAGGGGGTCACACACAGCAAGGCAGCATAGCGCTCACCTGGTTCTCTGAAGAAGACTCTTGCTACTGGATCCTTGAGCTTTTATCCAGAGTCCAAATACCTTGAGGCTGCCACACTGTGAGGAAGCTCAGCTCCTGGAGGGAGGCTCTTTTCATGTGTTCCCTCTGAGAAGCACAGCTGAAGTCCTAAGTAGCTGGAATTACCTGCAAGCCTATGAGAGGGGATACCTTCAAATTTGATTTTCACCTATCAGCCACCAGTCTAGGAATCTACAGTGATCCAGTCACGATGGAAAGGTCATGTCAAATACGTAAGATGTCTCCCAGAGGATTGCCACCATACAACCTGTGGGTGTAAGAAGATGATTGTTTTACTGTGAGTATAAAAATGGAAATGGAGCCCCATTCACCTCATGTATCCCTCCTGTGGGTCCCACACTCCCCTCTAAGGTACAGTTCTGATCATGCTAGCTTATATTAATGATAACAGACAGTATATTTTGCCATCATTTGACACTCATAACATCAGGAAAAATATTTATCTTCTCCTAATTCTTAACACAAATGTCAAGATTTGGTTTACTTCTTGACACCTCATTACCTTCTGAGGAGGCACAGAATAAATGGTTACCATTACCTTTAAATATCTCTCCATAAAACTCAGAAAATAAACATTCAGTCATGAAAACCAAAAGGTTTACAACAGGAGAATTTTAACCTTGAAAACCATCCAGTCTCAGAATCCAGAGTTTATGTAGGAGTTTGAAAGTGATTTGCCAACTGGGCAAAATACTCACATGGCCCCAGGAATACCACCGGGGCTGCTGTGAAGCGAGAGATGGGGTGTCACATTCCTGAGTCTACGATCTTGTCCATGTGCCTAGTACTTTGGAAAAGTACCACAGGCTTCATTTATCAACTTAAAATTTATGTTCTGACTGCCTACTGTGTTCTTGAAGTTGCTTTAGACACGGGTAATTCTACAAGAAATTAAAGAGAGTCCTTACCGTGAACGACTTACATTCTTTTCTTCAAATAGAGTGATCTTGCTGGCAGCATCCCCACTGGCTGGAGCTTCAGAACACACATGTAAGAGATGGCAATATTTGGCACTCTCTTTGTCCCCAACCACGCTGAATGCAAGATACTGAGCTACAAGAGCCCAAGCACTCAGTCAGGTTGGATTTTTTAAAATTAGTTGTTCTCAAATCCATTACACACTCTTCTCTCCCCCCTCTCTCTCCCTTTCACTCTCTCTCTCTCTCTCTCTCTCTCTCTCTCTCTCTCTCTCTCTCTCTCTCTCCCTTTCACTCTGTGTGTGTGTGTGTGTGTGTGTGTGTGTGTGTGTGTGTGCACCTGTGTGTGGAGGTGCTGAGTCCATGCTGAGTTCTTCCTCAAACACTCTTCTTATCTTTGGAGACAGTCTTCTAACTGTATCTGGTCAGCCAATGAACTGCCTACCTTCCCCCAGTCGGAGCTGATTACAGACATGCGTGGCTCTACCCAGTTTTTGCATGGGTGCTGTGATCTGAGTGCATGTCCTCAAGTTTGCACAGCAGGCTCTTCACTGACTGAGGCATTCCCCCAGCCCCAAAGCCTTTCACTACTGTGAGAAGAGAGAGAATTACAGTCACAACTTCGAAGTCTATGCATGACTGCTGCAGGCTTCTGGGAATGAAAGTCAATGTTTGTCCACGTGCACCCAGGAGAGGGTGGGACCACGAGTACCTGACTTCTCCTTGTATGGCATTTCCTCTCCTAAGTGGGGGATCACCCGTGGGCCCACAGACCTTCAGGAGCTGGTTCATTCCAAAGAAGCTGGCTGCTTTTTACATGGCCTTCCTCTCCTGTTAGCGACTCCCATGACCCCTGATTCAATTGTGGAGCAAGGGAATTGGAGGGCTAGGAAAAGGTGGGAGGTTAGGGGTGGAGCAGAGGCAAGGTTACCAATTTAACCGGGAAAAATCCAAAATGCTGAATTAAATTTGAATTCCAGATAAACTGCAGGTTATTTATTATTTTTTTTAGCATGGGTATGCCTAGATGCTGCATGAGACATGGTAAAATTTTGTTGTTTGAACTTAAAATCAGCCTGGCAGTTGTAGAGGGACCCACACTCTTCCCTTTCCTGCTCCCTTCCTGCCTTTGGCAGGGCTCAGGTCTTCATATCAGCTTGGTTCTTTATTCAGCCCTTCCCTTTATGGAATTTTTCCAATTCTTAGACTTACCCTGCTTCCCCCACTTTCACAGATGCTGCCCTCTGAGCCCAAAGAAGAATTTCCCGGAGCCCTCAGCCCTGCTCTTCTTGGTTGGCCTCCAAACTAACCACACCAGTTTGTTCCCTTTCTCTGCAGGTATCCTGGTGATGAGAGGGCAACTCAGGAAAGGGGGGAGGGGACACTTTCCATGCCCCCAGGAGAAGCCAGACCGGCCTGCCCCCAGAATAATGATGAAGTCCTTCTGCATTTACTTCCAGCTCTTCCTGTACATCCTTCACCCCACCTTTAGCTCAGCTATAACTCAGCTGGTTTTAGAAGTGTCACCAGGGAGATACCAAAATATCTCCAGCTCCATAGCCTGTGGCAGCTGTCCTTCCATCCCAAAGGTGAGGCTCATCATCATTCATCTTCTTTAATGAGAGAGAGAGAGAGAGAGAGAGAGAGAGAGAGAGAGAGAGAGAGAGCGCCAAATCCCAACTCTGCCTTGCTGCTCTGAACAAGGCTGAGAGGAATCCCTTATCCTGTTCACCGTTCACCATGTCGGAGGAGTATGTCCACCATCTCTTGGCTCCATGGACTTGGGCAGGACATCATGATGGGTGAGAGAATTCTTCATCTTACGGTGGACAAGACTCCGAAGGGCTTGGGAGCCAGGTAGATCCAGTGATCTGCTTCCTCCAGTTAGACTCTACTGTCTAGAGTTTCCAGAGCCTTCTGTCAGCTGGAGACTGAGTGTTGAGCTTAGGAAAAGGGCTCCTTAGGAAGTCAATCATGCAATTTGACTTTTAGCCACAAGTGTGTTTGTGTGGGATACTGAACATATATGCATGGTTATTTTGATTGGTTTTTAAACATTTAAAATAAATTTAATTTAGTACTATAAATTTGTAGTCTTTTAAAAATAGGATTTGTCTTTTACTTTAATTTTAAAAACATGTGTGTGTGTGTGTGTTGTTTGCATGTAGCTACCTCTGTACCATGTGTATGTGGTGTCCACAGAGGCCAGAAGAGGGCATTGTCTCCCCAGAAGTGGAGTTACAGATGGTTGTGAGCTGCCATGTGGGTGCTAGGGATTGAACCCAGGTCCTCAAGGAGAGGAGTCAGTGCTCTTAACCACTGTGCCATCTCTCCAGTCCCTAAAATGTATAGTTTTGTAGTAACAGTGTGATTCATTACATTTTAAGGAAAGGTGGTTGTGGTGATTCAAGTCTTTAATCCAAGCATTTGGGAGTCTGAGGAAGGAGGATTGCTTTGAGTTTTAAGCCAACCTGGACAGAACTTTATCCCCCCCCCCCCCACAATGAAGACTCAGAAGTTAGGAAGAGACAGCAGTGCCCAGGGGGATTCCCAGTCTATTCCAGAGCCTTCCTCTGCACACAGCACTGTCTGGCCCCAGAGAGCAGGCACCTGAGTCCTCTGGCGCCATTGGCTCTTTTACCTGAAGAATTAGCCTAAGGAATAATTTCAGAAGCATGTTTTCTTTCAAGAATTCAATGATCCTTTTGAAAAATAAAAAGTTTGCAAATGTATTAGGTATATAGCATATTAACACGTGCACCATGGGTTGTTGTGAGCCATGTCTTATATGCATGGCAAGGCACTTTAAGACGCTCTTTTTTCATAGTTCAGTTAGGATTTACCCATTCAGCCACATTTGAACTCATGGCCAGAAGGAAATCGTTGATCCACAGAGTCACAGATATTGAAACCTCAAGGCACTATGGAAGCTATTTTCACCAATTTTGCAAGCACAGATGCTCAAGCCTACACAGAGAGCTCATCAGGCCTGCATCTCCACCTACTAACCCAAAGGCCTGCATCTCTACCTATTAACCTCAAGGCCTGCCTCTCCATCTACTGTCCCCAAGGCAGAGTTTGCCTTTTTGCTATGTTACTTCACTGCCTTAGGAACTGTAAAATGACCCGAAGAATTCTGTCTGAGGGAGTCAGGAGGACACATGGCATACCTGAGAAGAGCTCCCCTAAAATAATAAAAATACAATTACTTAAAAAAGAGAAAGAAAAAAAGAACTTGTCCACAGATAAGGACTAGAAACAAGAATTTTGGTCTCTGCTTGTTGCAGTCACCCCAGCATCAAGAACAAGTCTGAGTCATAGTGTGATCAGTAAGTAACTGGACCACAAGTGGTTTCCCCAGGACAGCCCCACATGTGCCTATTGCCCTGCGAATGAGACCCATTGTGCCCTCCTTATGACACCTGGAGCATGGCAACAGCCCACGAAGGTGCTAGTGCTGTTGCTACACATTGGTGAAAGAATGGTTAAGGAAGAATGCAGGAATGGATTTTGGTTCAGAGGTTTGTTTATGTCTTTGTTCTCTTGTAGCATCCTTTTGATAGGTCTACATATTCTTAATTTGTACAATGAACTTGTAAATTTGTGAACGGGGAAAGTGAGTCTTTTTGAGATTAAAAAATCAACATTTGGCTCTTGTCTAAAACCGCTTCTAGAGTTTAGGATAATCAGGTAGATGAAATTACTTCATTTCTGAGCAATTATCTGCATATTAGGATGTTTCCTCGAGCCACAGAATTAAACAAAACTCTCCAGCTCATACACACCACCTTTAAAATTCTCTGACATTAAAGCCCATATAACACCCAAGTCTCCAGTTAGTGGGAAAAGAGATTTTTTACTGATGTTCTTAGGTTTTTTTTTTTTAAAGCATTCGTTTGTACCTTATTCCCTAGATGTGTTTTGTTCTTACACTGGGTTGTGAGACCCCCCTTCTTTCCATTATCATCAAAGGTGGATGTTCACAAAAATCGAATCAAAATCTACCTGTTCACACATCGCACTAAACCCAGACTTTGCTTCAGAGGCAAATCTTTGGTTTTAAGCAGTAAGTGCAGCTTCATATACAGAAACACACTTTCAATTCTGGGGGAACTAGATGGAGAAGAAGAAAATGAGGAGTGCTGGAGGGAAAGAGATAGAGAAGCACATTCACTCTCCTCAGAGAAGCTGCTAGAAGGGAGGGTGAGAGCTACAGAACTTTATATGTTTGGGTGGCCAGCAAGACTTCTTTGAATAATACCCTCAACACGGTATCCTGACTGTCATCTTTGGCCTCACAGCATTGTATCCCATGATCCTCTTACTCATGGGCCTGGAATTATATCTGTGGGCCACTCCTGGGCTTGGACCTTAGCATCCAGCAGGGGTTCTCTTCAGAAGCCCTGTCTTCCCCATGATGTCCACTTCCAACCATTGGCTCATTCTTCCATCAATAGATTTCCACCTTACCAGGCGTCACTGGGGATCCCCACACGCTCTGCCTTCAGAGAGCTTTCCCAGAGGTGCCTGTCATCACTGGGGTGTAAGTGAGGGAATGCCATCCAAGCACCTACTGTGTGCGAGTGGCCACGGGGGATGCATTTCAGTCCTTTGACATCATCAGAGTTAATTGGAGGAAATGCGGAGCAGTATTGGCTCAGGGAGGGAGTCAGAGTGGACCCCACCTGGGCAGAGAACATGTGTATGGGACCCATTTGCTGCTTTCATCACTTGCCTCCATGGGAAGGAGCCACATCTGGATCCCATTACCATTATGAAAGGTACAGGCTTCATGCTTGCTCCAAAGCCCAGCTCTGATTTCACAACCAGCTTGGAGAAGCAGGAGGCAAGTAAATACTTCCTGTTCCATTTGTAATCAACATGCACTTGACATCAATAAACTGGGGTAATTACATTATCATTATCATTACCATCATTATTACTGGACACAGTCTAGGAGACATTAATAGAGGCTTCTACAGAAGACTCCTGGGACATATGGGACTCCAGTTGGAGTAGAGAGGGTAGAAGGAGGGTACCATTTGTCTCCTCCCTTAGCCAAGGAGATGAGAGCTTTTGTCCCCAAAAGGCTGTGGCGAGTAGACAGGAAGAGCAGCAACAGATGTCCCATCCTTCTTCCACACGGAACTGACAAGAGCTCTGGGCCTTCAACACTTTCTGGAAGCCTCGGATATTAAAATAGGATGGTCTCTTCCAGTAGACAGGTCCAGAACAAACCAGTTAGTCTCTCTCTAATCCCCTCACCTATACGTCCCCCCCCTCCACCTCTCTCTCTCTCTCTCTCTCTCTCTCTCTCTCTCTCTCTCTCTCTCTCTCTCTCTCTCTCTCTCTCTCTCCCTCTCTCTCTCTCTCTCTCTCTTTCTCTCTCTGTATCCCTATCCTTCTGTCTCTACCCCTATCTCTTTCTATGCTCCCAACCCCCATGATACTGACTGGCCCCTTTGGGACTGACGAGCACACCAGACTGTAGAGGACTCAAACTTGAACTCAGGTCCCAGCTCCTCTGCTGCCCTCTTTTCCTGCTGATGAAAGAGTTGCTCTGGAGGATGGTTTCCTGGTCGCCATTCTCTCTTGATGACTCAAGACTCTTCACTTTGGCCTCAACTAGGCATTGTCTGCAACCCATTTTCCTCTGCACTATAAATATCGGGAGAGATGCTCATCACCTGCCCCGAAGGCGGAACTAATAGCTGAACTTTAAAGCGTGTCTGTCTGCTGCAAACCCACTAGGCAGTGGGGAATATCAGACCTTGACATGAACTGTCACAACATAAGCCACTTATTTTGTCCCCTAACTGAGTAGACGGGAACTTTCTGAAAGCCCCATGTTGAGGACAGTCTGTTATCTCTCTGCTGGTTTTCTTAAGATGAAGCTTAAGGGGAAGGTGGGGATGCTCTGGAGAGGTGACCAAGAAAGGCACACAGATAGCTTTGGTATTCTCTGTGAGGCTTTTCCTGATAATATTGTACTTCTAGCATAACAACAGAATCTAATAGCATTAAGTATTTCTATTGATATTGTATTCTCTATTAGTTTTTTTTTGCTAATGCCAGACCTTATGCTGCAGTGGCCAAGTTGTGTGTTTAATGAAGCTACTTGCTAACTCTATACTCGTCCGTGTGTCCACACCAGCACCTCCACACTTCCTCCTCCTCCTTTATTAGGTTCCTTTAATCTTCTTAGCGTTCTATTTCATCAACGTACAATGTGACAATCAACACAGCAACACATAAAAGAAAATCCATCTCAGACCCACATACAGTAGTCTGCAGTGTGAGGACAGCTGGGAACCAATGGACGGAACCATAAGGAAATTGTGTTTGCTTAATATTTGTAAATTATTTTAATTGAAGAACAAAAATATGGTTACGAAGCTGATATTTTCCCGGAGGCCTCCTGAGTCACTTCTCTGATAATGATGTTAAAAGAGATGAAAGACTCAAGGCTTATCAGCTCTCTGTGATATTGAATAACATTGAAGTGGCTCCTTCCAGGCAGCTTCTTAGTGCAAAAGAGGCACAAAGTCAGCAGGACTGCAGGACAGCAGGACAGCCCACAGCTCCAGAACTATGGCACATGCCCAGCTCCTCACTTGCTTCATTGCCTTGATGGCGTTTTGGAAACAGGAGTTATTTCTAAGGGCTCTTCCTGGGCTAGGGAGCTAACTTAGCAAACTGCTCACCTTGACAAGCAAGAGGACCCGAGTTTGATACCCATAACCCATGTAAAAAATTCCAGTCATAGAGGCACGTGCTTGTAGTGCCAACTCGGGGAAGACAGAGACAGGGAGTGTCTAAGGCTCCACTGGCCAACCAGTCTCAAAAGTGATGAGTTCTAGGGATGAAAGAAGTCCCGTCTCAAAGGGGGGGAGATGGTATCTTTGAAGATGACACCCAAGGTTTTCCTCCAGCCTGCACACACACGCACTTCTGCATATACTTGAGTGCACACACATGCAATAATAATATGCTGGCGATGGTGATGGTGATAACAGCTCTTTCTAGAGCCAAAGCTGCCATGACTTCCCAGATGCCAGCTCCACACTCTGGCTCCCCTCCTCTTAAGTCAGGGCAGAAACAAGAAAAGAAAAAAAATCACACTAAACTGCTTCTTCATCTCTGATAAACTTAACTCCAGGGTCCACCAAGTGTTAAAGGCAAGAAGGTGTCAAACCAGGAAGGAAAAGGGATTGGTAAGATGTAACCAGCTAGGGATGCAAAGGGCTCACAAGACCAGGGAGCGTCCTGCTTCATAAGACCCAGTTTGTGAAACCAAACATCTGCCCCAACACCTGGAGTCATATGTGCAACAGAGGGAAAGCAAGAAATGGGCTGGCCATTTCCGACTTCCTCACAGAAATCTCATCGCTTACCAGGCGGGCTCCAGACTGGACAGATGGGAGCACAGATTCCTTCATGGTGTGTCCTGCTGCCCAGCCCTCGCTCCCAGAGTCCCTCTGCTTTAGGCTGCACACTTAATTTTGGATTATTCCAGGCACAAATATTACAAAAGTCCTGTTGGTCTTCTGTCTTAAAGTTGAATCTCTCTAAAGAATTTTCATCAAGAAAGAAGGCTTATTATATTTATAGTACATTTATATTCTATAAATGTACACACACACACACACACACATATATATACATAGACACACACATAAACACACTCACAAATCTGGGTTATATTTGTTGCACAAGCTCCTCTACTTATTGCCTCATGGTGTCCTCCCACCCCTATGTGGCATTCAAGGTGAATACGTTAATGTTTCCTGTTGTGTAATATTACTTAATCGTGTGAAGGTGTGTTATATTTGCTTATGCTGTATTTGTTTAACAATGTAAAGATGTGCTCTTAATTGTGTAAAGACGTGTTGCATTTATTTCCCCTTGCTTGCCTAAGGCAACTGATTGATATAATAAAAAGCTGAATGACCAATAGCTAGGGATAGTCAGGAAGGC